>NC_041387.1:511640536-511746296 GCF_002162155.2 Triticum dicoccoides
AATGCTCATTGTTCATCCAATCGATCGGCTTCATTTAGCAGCAGTAGCGAAGGAATCGCTCCATCGGGTTCAGTTAACAGCCATCGATCGATCGCTCGGGTTCAGTAACGCGTAGCCTGCAGTGCAATCGCTCGGGTTTAGTTAGAGCCCAACGCCTCGCTCGTGTTCAGTTAGAGCCAACGCCTCGCACACACGCGCATACGTGTACGAGAGAAATGTGCATCGCTCGCCACCCGACCTCCCACTGTTATCGGCAACTCCCCGAAATTTTCCTCCCCCTCACTTCTACCATGATTTTTCCGTCATGGACGGCCCAAAGAATGTCATGCAGCTGCGTCTCCGGCCCGCCCAGGACGAAAAGCCCATTTTCTGTCATGATTTTTTGTCATACAAGTAGGAGCCCACCACATCTATGATGATACCGGGGTTTGTCACAATTATCATCATAGAAGTGTCATATGTATGACAGAAAAAAAATCATTTGGCCCAAAATGTCACGGATGTGTCTTTTTTTTTGTAGTGCTGGTTATCTATATGTGCCACATACGCTTCAAAAGCTCGTCATCCATGAGTTCAGATTTTACCACCACGCCATCGTCTGACCGTCCTGGCCTACCGAAACCCCTTCCATTGCTAGCGCGCGCTGCCCGCCTAAAATGGTCACCGTCGCTCCAGAACGGCAATGCCGCATTCACGCTCGATGCAACCTCTCACTAGCGCCGGCATTGCAGCAACGCGATGGCCGAGAGAGCGCCACCCGCACGGCATCCCAGTACAAGCGACTGCTCCACGTTAATGACACCGTGACCATCTGTCCGTCCGCCGCCCTCATTAATGACACGCGGCTGCTGACGAACCTACTCCGGTGCCAGCCGTTCATTGCCATTCGCCCGCTATATTAACTTCAACCCCAGCTCCTAGCCATAGCCAAAGACCCATAGTCATTCTCCTCCGGTCCCATCCTTCTGTCGGCACCACTCCAACCATGGCCTCCTGGCGCTCCAAAGCTCTCTTGAACGTACTGTCGCAGGAGTAGATGGAGGAAATCGGCGGCTCTTCTTCGGGCGCGCTCCAAAGCTCTCTTGGGCATACTGTCGCAGGAGCAGACGAAGGACATCGTTGGCTCCCCTTGGCCGCCCTCCGCCGCCACGACCAGGAAGCTGGCGCATGTGCACGGGTGCAGCCGGCAGCGAGGAAGAGTAGTACATGGTAGGTCACCGCCTCTCTGGTCTCAGGAAGGCCACCGCTCCTCCACCCAGTCGACGGCAAGCTTGGTGGGATAAACATCGGTGGCCGATTAGCCGCTTGACGGCAACATGGAGGCGGAAACCTTTAGAACCTTGTGCTTCGGAGGAGGAGGTTATCGAGGCAGAGCTAGACAAAGCCGAGGCGGATGAGGAGGAGGCAAAGGCAATAGTCGGAGTGTTAGTTCTCAGGGCTCATCGGCGGACATGGTAGTCGGGCGCCGGCGATCATTTAGATTATGTTTACAGTAGGTTTTAGTACGGTTCATGCAAAATATGTAATGAATTTCATCAAATTTATCAGAAAAAAAATCGAAATGTAATGAATTTATTCCGGTTAGTTCATATAGGTGTCGAAAGGTATGCGGGCAGCACTAGATGGCATCCTCTGGCATCAGTGTCCTCGAAAAGATGCCGGTGTAAATTTGTGGGTCAGCATTGGAGATGCCCTAACTATCATGCTATAACCGCTAACAGTGCTGCATTATTTCGTAGGGAACAGTTACCCCTCAATCAAAATCAGATCCGCCATGTTTCGCACTCCTCCCACGTAAGAGTTTTAGACGCTTGCTTGCATAAAAATGGAGCAATTGGATGGCACTCTAGCACGTCATATCACTCAAACTAGCCCGCCTAACGCGGGAAAGCCCCGCCCTCGTCATTTTGTTCTGGATTTCTATCGATCAATCGCACGAAAATGTAACGCTTTGCAAGTTCAAAAGGAAAATGTGGCACACTTAAAGCACGCCTACCGCGTTCACGTTGCACCCCCGATAGTCTTGCTCGCACGCCGCTCAACAGAGGGGACACACGTTATCTTGCATTTTCACTGACATGTGGGACTGCAATTGAATAAACCATCGATAGCCGAAATCTAATCACTCGGCGGGCGTCGGCTGAGAAGAGAGAGATGGGGGAGGGAGAAGGGATCGCCCGCCCGCCACGCATGGAATCTAAGAAATATGGTGATAATGTGAGGTGGGCCATGCGGGAGTCCGGACCGCTTCCAAGCCCGCTTCTTACCTCCCTGGCCCACCAGAAACCCCCCCTCCCGCGCGCGGTCGCCCTTCAGATGCCAACGGCCCGCATTCATAGCAAGTAGTACTAGTACAATACTGGGCTATAAGCCTACTTATGTGGAGGAAAGAGAGGCATTGACAAAGTCAAGGAGTGGGCTTTGCAAGAGCCCGTCTCTACATGTGCTCCTAGGGATAAAAAACTAATTATAAAAAAGAGGTATAAAAAACAATTGGTTTGATAAAAATAAGGTAAAAACATTTGAGAGGAAATAGATAGAGAGAAAGAGAGAAAAAGTTGTAACCTTACAACCAACCTTATCGTCAACACTATGGTACATGAGGAAGTAGGGAGTTGTGCACATGCCAAGTTCACTGGGCTGACGTGTTTCACACTCCTCTGTCATAACAGTGGAGAGAATAGCTTTCATCAAAAATTAACAATGAATACTCATTGCTTGTCCTTGATATCGGAAAGAATACTTTCATTCGCCAACATGTGGGACGTCGACCATCCTGGTCCACCTGCCATGCACAAAATTATCCTGGTCCACCCCGGTCGTAGCGCAGGCCCAACCTTTCCCACTGTAAGTTGGTCTGAAGAAGGAACCATCATGACTTTGTTGAATTCCGCTTCTTCAAGAAACCTTATTGTACCCGCAATACTGCTACCACACACGAAGACTGGATGGCACTGTAGCACGTCATATCACTGAAACCCACTGGGCACAAACTAGCCCGCCTAGGATTTGTACTCCCTACGTTTCAAAATAGATAACTCAACTTTATACTAACTTTATACTAAAGTTAATACAAAGTTGAGTCATCTATTTTGGAACGGAGGGAGTACATCTCTGTAGTTCATTGATTTTGTGTTCTCAAAAAATATCCTTTGTCAATCTAACGATTAGGAGTAGAAAGAGGGTCTTTCTCTCTCTCTAGATCTCTATCCATCCCACAAGCCCTCTAGCCACTCCGAAAGTATGACGTCACTACACATTCAAGCTTCCAACAAAAAAATTACACATTCACGCATGTTACAAGTACATGCCGATTTTGCTGGCTATTAATGTGAGGCCTCCTTTGGTTCAGAGGAATCTTGTATGAATTTCATAGGATAGGATTTTTATAGGAAAAAATTCAGTAGAGCCCTTTGGTTTATAGGAATGGAATCATATTCCTACGGAGGAATTCTTCCTATCCTCCACATTTTATAGGAAAATAAACATTAGCCTACACTCAATGGAAAAAATCCTATGATGTGAATCAAAGGGCATCTCCTTTCCTATTCCTACTCATAGGATTTAAAATGCATGTCATCTCATTTCCTATGACTTTCCTGTTGCTACAATTTTCCTACCCTATGAACCAAATGAGGCCTGAATGTATCCGTGAACCAACTCTTTGGGTTTGATGTGAAATAATTTATAATTGTGTACTATTGTCTAATCTATCGCTAAGCCTATAATTTTAGGAGCTTGGCTATTGGTCGATCGACATCGGATCAGACCTATAAGTGTACCAAGAGCTCATCAGCCCCAACGTTTTCTCTTCGGTGAGTGTTTTGCAAGTACTATAGCTCACACAGTAGCAAGCCTACTAACACCAAGAATCGTCAAACAAGCCCTGCTGATATGATAAACAGTTAAAACTTACATCTAAGCATGCCATATATTACATGAAAAGCTGGTGAGGATACATCTGTTTCCATAACTCGGAGAGGGTTTGTATGATACACTATCATACAAAAGTAGCAAGTACTGCCCACACAAGACAGTGCACTAGCTCTAAGATGGTTCGATAACACAAATCATTCTGGTAATTAAACACAATGCAAACTACCTTGAAGGATTAGCACGACCGGTCATCGATCTCTCGGGCAATGGCCACAGCATGGACAATGGCATGGGCATCGATCTCAGGGGCGATGTCCACAGGACGGACCGCGACATTGGAATCGGTCTCTGGGGCGATGTCCACAGGACGGACATCGGCATCGGAATCAATCTCCGGGGCGATGTCCACAGGACGGACCGCGACATCGAAAATGATCTGTGGGGTGTTGTCCATAGGATGGACCGTGACATCGGAATAATCAAGGATGTCCACCGGCACCTGCACAACCCTAACATATTAGTAAGCACATTGCAAATAATCAAAAACCACAACTATGGTAAGCCATTTTTTAACCTTGTGTAGCTCACCGGGGGATCCCATCCCTCCAGGGGCCATCGCCTTGCCAGGGAAATACTACTTCTCAACAACGTCTATCTCCTCAAACTCAGCCTTGAGCCTCTCATAGGTGGCCATTAGAGTTTCTGGGGTAGGCACGGTGGGGCCCTTGCCGTTCTTCCAGCTTTCTTTGAGGAGTTCGTCCGCCAGCATTGTCAACTGTTTGGCCAGTGCTTGTTCCTTAGAGTTCTTTGTCTCCATGGGTTGGCCCGCCAACATGGCCAACTCATTGGTCGGTGCTTGCTTCCTAGAGAACTCGGTCTTGAGTGGTTTGCCCGCCGGCAACTCTTTGCCTAGTGCTCTACGATCCATAAATAAATTGACAACCAAAAAGCAATCTAAAGGAAACCACAATTGCAATGAAAACGGGAAAAGAATAGGCTCTGAGAATCGGTCGGTGCTTCGCAAAAAGAAGATTCTTGGAATGAAAATATAGTAGCATCACTGATTCACCCACCTTTCCTCCGTCAGTACAGAAGAAAAATGGCAGAAGTGAGTAGCCTGGAGTGAGGTTTTCTTCCAGGGGAGAAAGGGATTCAACGAGCGTTCCAGTGAAATGATGGTTGCTTTGTTCAGTCCAACTTCGAGGCCACTTTACCACTGCTTGTAAAGGTGTGGATTTTGTGATATGACGGGTCATGACGGTCACACCAAGGTGACTGGTGAGTCTCGGCTGTAGCACCTTGCTGTGATTTGATGGATGTCACGCGGGCCTGGATGCTTTGATGTCCCGCATGTAGATAGAGCGGCTAGTCATATACAGTAGTAGTTTGGACGGCAGACGAGGAGCTCTATCCTGGTTTATTGGTCCCTATGATAATCTGTGCCAAAATTTGACTATAAATTTAACTGACCAAATGTTCATGCATGTCCCAAAAAATAACATCATTGAAAACTATGTTCAAATACGAATCAAAGGATATAATTTTTGTTAACATGCACTAACATTTTGTTAGTTAAATCTTTGGTCAAAATTTAGCACAAATTACAAAGGGGCCCACTAAAGATTGTACTCTCACATTTTGTTTTGAGGATACTCTTACATAAAAAATATAAATAATAATGCATGATGGGGCAGCCCATGTTTCCGATAATTTTAGCCGTGGGCTTGTTCACAAATTTTACGAGGCGGTGGTTGTTCACTTAATTGAGGCCATAGTACCAGACTTGAACAATACAAAGTGCGACCTGGCACACCGTAACACCACTTGGAATAAGCGGGTAGCTATCTCAAAAAACAATCAATAACTCAAAAAAAATAGCGACCTGGCACATAAACAATTTTAAAGGATTGTTTTGATGGAGTGAAAAAAGAAAACTACCCGACTATACATATATATATATATAGGCCGGGGTCTCCGCGCTTGCTTGCTAGGGTTGCTCTATTCACACACTCTCATCCTCTCCAGATCTAAACAAGATAGCAGTGGTAACAATGTATTTCTATCCTCACCGCTGGTTACAGATCCGGACGTATCCCCCTCTGTCGGTGAAGGGGAGGAGGGGCAGCATTTAGGCCGTGGTCGACAGCGAGGGAGGAGACACAATGGTGACCGCACCGTTATCTTTGGCCGAGCGCCAGTGCGGGAGGTCCCCCGATCCCTTCATCGCTACCCTAGTGTGGGCGGATCCAGCCTCCCGCCGCCCACCTATCCACATCCCGATGACCTTCAGGTATATCTTCCTTCAAAACCGGCCTAGTTCTACTTCCCCAGCTCGCTACGTTGTTGCGTGTGCATCATTTTCTACCTCTCAGCCCCTCTCAATCAGATGGTCCAACGTCACCTAATTTTTTTTCTATTATTAGAGGTTAAGCTACTTCATGGGGTCGAATCTTGTACTTGGTGCAAACAAGAAATAAAGGGTGGAAATTTAGTATGTACATCGGACTTCGTACAAATAGGAAGGAAAGGGGGTGAAAGTAGTACAGACTGGTCATCCAACTGGTCCCTTGGTCAAAAAGGGAAATATAGGGGAAACGCTGTACACGATGGTATGACCAGTACTAGATTGCTATCCACACATAGGAGTACGTGCCTATAGTGAACAAAAATGGGACCAACCCAGATATATTTCTTGGATTTTGTTTCTCGGGGCAACAAACTCTAAATTACCACTTTATGCCCCGGTTTTGGTAAATGGTGCTAGACTACTGGTGCACCAACTATCCCATGCCCTTATAGCAAATATTTAGCTATTCTTAATCTAATGCCCTGGTAAAATGAAGCCATGCCACTGTTATAAGCCATGTCAAGTTTAGCCAATTGTTTTTGCCAGTAATTGTTTGAGACTCTGACTGTTTCCTCTGTAGCTCTTTGTGCAAATGCGGATATCCATTTTAGCTCGTTGCTATTGCGACCTTTTGGTGCTCTACACAAAACACTTCTTAAAAGAATTGACTTTTGTGTTGTTTAACTGGAATGTCAGAATGGAACCGTTGCTTCATTTTGGTGGAACTGCACAAAGGGAGATCTCTGTTCCAATCTTCATCATCCATATTGGCACCATAACCTTCCTTTAGGTAAGAATGATATTTAATGCATGTGTTCATCTCTATTTTGTGACTACCATGAGAAAATAATGCTATTGTTTACTAGTACACTTGTACTCCTTCACTGACAATACCAATTCTGAAATAGAAGGCCAATCATGTACTTGGTTTCACCAACTGGTGAGGAGAAGGAGAAACAAAGCATGAAGTGGAATACAAAGAAGAAGAAGAAGGAGGAGGAAATTAAGAAGATCACACGATGGTACCGTCCTATGTTATCCTGACATCTTGCTAGTGGTATTATATTGTTGTGCTGCTACTAGTCTTAATTTACTTGGAAGACTAGCAAGATGCCCGTGCGTTGCACGTAACATCAAGATGCATTTGTATGAATATTTATCTTGTGAGAGAAAGGGATGAACGAGGGAAGGCCTTATTTGCAAATGTCGAGAGGGGTATGGGTATCTTTTTGCAAAATTGCCATAGTTTCCTTCCTATCCGTTAGATATCAATCGGACGACCTATATTACAGGATGGCAGGTACACCATCCTCACCAACTCTGTTTTTACAAGAGTAGAGTATAGATAGATAGAGAAATGCAGCAGAGTAGTACTTGGCTTGATGATACATCATACTAATTAACTGGATTCTGGATGCATGTGTGACCCATCTCTACACGATCAACAGTGCCAAGGTGATCTTGCTAAGGCTGAGGCCTCATTCAAGGCCATTCAAGGGCTCCGGCAATGTCTCCTTACATGTAAGACAATCCTCTAGGGATCCCTTCCACTTCTGTTGTCTCTCCTGCAAGGTCACTTAATTAATTAGGAGTACTTAAGTAGCACTAATTTATTGCTGCCTAATTTTCCTGTAAGAGTTAAACAAATCTTTAGTAGCACCCTATGTCGAATCATGTATGTGTGTATGTGTGCCTGTGGAGGTGAATCATGTGGTGGAGCAGGGAGGGAATCTTGGTAGTGTCATTACATAATAATGTTATTGTTTTGCATGTCAATTTATTGCCATTGGTTCAATGAGGCAATGTTTTGCATATTGTCCATCATGCATTTGATGCTACTTTTAAAGTAATATGCTAATGTCTTTCTATCCTTTGTCACTAGGCTAATGAAGGTTTCACCTTATTCCTACTTGTGTAAACAGGGATCATGTTGTGCCAATCGTACATTTTAGTGGAACTACACAAGAGAATACAATGAACTGTATCCCAGACGGTGCTTTAACTCTGTTGGAAGTTCTTGATAATATTTTGATATAATCTCACCACTAGTAAACAAGAGTGATCACAGGTACGCATCGGCGCTATACAAACAGTTTTAAACCCCTTTTCGCGACGGCATTTGGAACCATCGCCTAGTGAGTGTGGGCGATTAGGGGGTCCTTCCCACACGACCCAAAAACTGTCAGGGATATGCCCTCCTAGCACACACGCTCGGCAAAATGAGGTCGTGTGCGACCGGTGAGCGAGCAAATACGGTTATATGTACAGTAGTGCTAAAAACACAATTATACAGGCGAAATCATTTCCGGTCGTAAGTACATCCCACACAGTCAATCCCGTGAAATGTTTCCGTTCGTATATACATCCCACACAGTCGCTGCAAGGAAAACATTTCCATTCATAGGAACATCACGCACAATTTTCCCCATTAAATCGTTTGTGATGGCGTTCCCATCGCACACAATATTAAAAAAAATATCTTTTGCATTATTGAATGCATCACACATGGTGCATAGAAGAAACTGTGTGGCAAAGGTTGTCCATCACACACAGTTTTTATGCGGTAAACGTTTGCGCAAGGTGGCCTAACACAAACAGTTTTGAACAGAATGTCGTGTGTGATTGTTCATCGATCGAACACGGTTTATTCCTAGAAACTGTGTGTGTTGCCTTAGGTCATTGCCCATGGTATTTTCTCAATAACCATTTGCAATAGCAAAAACCAATTAACAGGCTAATTCGCCATTAGCAGGCTAATTAACCTACTATTAATAATCCATTTATTAATCTAATTGACATTCATATTAAACACATAATATATTTCATTCCCATATTAAGGAAGTAGGATTTCATAATTGAAATACATCAGAGTACAACATGATATAGCTTCAGCACTCAGCTACCCTATTACACAACTGCACCAGCACCTAGTTTCACATGACCTTTCAATTATTCCTCACATGCACAACAATACAAAATTCTACCCACGACAATTGGACATTGCATTGCAGAATTGAACCAAGCAATTAACTAAACACCACAACAAATGAACCAAACATTAACTGAGCACCACATCGCACAATATAACATACTCCTAATAGAAGATCAGATAGGTAACCAAACCAAGCATGCTTAACAACTTGGAAATATAGCAATTGTATTTGTTTCTCATGTATTTAGTATAGCCAAATTCAATTTATTTCTCACATGGTATACAATAACAGAATGCACCCACAACAATTGAACATCGCATTGCAGAATGGAACCAAACAGTTAACTAAACACCACAACAAATGAACCAAACGTTAACTGAGCACCACATTGCACAATGTATAACATACTAGAAGATCAAACAGTTAACCAAACCAAGCATGCTTGACAACTTGTAAATATAGCAATTGGATTTGTTTCTCATGTATTTTGTAAAGAAAAATTCGATTTATTTCTCACATGGAAGACAATGCAAAATTGCACCCTGAAGAATTGAACATCACATTTGCAGAATTGAACCAAATAGTTAACTGAACATAACAACTAATTAACCAAACAGTTAATAAGTGAGAACCACATTGCACGACATATAGAACATATACACTAGAGCAACAGATTGCATGGTAAAAGTAGATAGCACATGCAACGGGTAAACAGATCATGCTTAACTGGCGTAGCTAGCAAATGGCAAGGTGCTCCTCCTAGATCTGGGGGTTGGCACGAATGGCAGCCATCGCGACCTCATCCACGCATGCGGCCGCGATTTGCTTCTCCGCTACCAAATGCTCCATGAGATCATGGCTATACTGCGTGCACCATGGCTTAGGGGCGCTTATTTGGTGGAGGGGTAGGTGATTTGGGTGGAAGGTGTCACGCTCGCGCCGGCGGTCGAGGCATGTGAGATGTGGAAGGAAGAGGAGGATGGGGGTCTTGTGTGGATTACCTGCCTGGATAGGCGAGGCCGAGCAGCGTGAAGGAGGGTCGCCGACGAGGGGGCGGCGCTGCAAGCAAGGAGTGAAGGTTTCAACTTCGAAAGGAAGGCGGAAACAGGGGAAATGTGGCTTTTGGTAAGGGGGAGGGGGAGGTAGATATTGCCGCAGAAGCCGAAAATTTGGAATTGCTTTAGCTAAATAACTGGCACGCAAAGTGTCATCAGACTGTGGCTTTTGGTAAGGAGGGTCCCTTATTCAGAACTGTGTACGATATGTTAACATCACAAATGATTCAAATAGCTTAACCCATGTGCGATGAGTTTGAACGTCAAAAGTTTTGGTTCCAATTTCCCTGGTTACAGTGCTCATCCACGTCCTTTCATAATTTGGGTACACAAAGGAGACTACAACACACCCACACTTCTTAATCGAGTAAGTTTAGCAATTAAACAGAGCTAGCTGGCCTAAACATTACTCTAACAAATTAAAGACCGGTGCTCTTAATTAAACAAAACAAAGAGTACTACTATGGCTGGTGCACTTCGATCTCCGTCCCCTCCTCCTTGTCTAGCTCGGGCCCGACGGTCGACTAGGGAAGAGGATCCATGGCATCCATCACACCATACTCGACAAGCATCTCGCCATCCGCTCTTTGGAAAAGGCCGCCACGATATGGGTGTGGGCGGCCACCATCTGGTCTTTGATGGGCTCCGTCGTGGCATGGTATGCCGCGAAGGAACGGACGGTTGCTCGAACGCTCTCGGCGATTCCCAACTATTCGGCCGTGGGTTGCCAACCATTGTCGGAGAAGCTTATTTCAATTTGTGCAGTGACTGCCACGAGCTGGGCGTGGGTGGCCTCGACATGGTCCTGGGCGACCTCCATCAGGGCTAAGGCCGTCGTTGTGGAACGGACAACTGTTGTGCCACTCTCGCCAGTTGCTATCCCCGAGGCAGATGTTGCTGCCGCCGCCTGAGAAGCAACCACAGCCGTTTGGGCTGCCTTGTCCGCCCGGTCACAGATTCCGGACGCCCTCACGAAGCTTATTAGCACGCGCCTAGTGGCTGCGGCCGCGCTCTCACTGGAGTGGGCGGCCAAAGTTGCCCTCAGCACACAGTCCATGTCCCCATCTTTCACCGGTGGCGATTGAACAGTGAAATGATATTTAGGGAGCGAGCTAGTGTGCTTGACACACCTGCCGTGGACTATAGCCAATGAACCTTCTCGCATAAGCCATAGGCGTACTATACACCGACGGTGCTCCAGGATATTTTGTACTGCATCTCACACAGTTGGTGTTAATAAACTGTCAGGGTTAGTTTGGACATTTTTATACAGTACCTCGGTTTTCTAGGCATTTCAGGTGCACAATTCAAAATTAAAACACATGCACATGCTCCGGTGCACAAAAATGGGATGTAAAATGATATATGTGTCCATGGGTTAATTTTTACGTCCCGTTCAAAAAATGGGGATGAATTTCAAACACCACGGCATCATGGCTCTCCGTCAAATGTTGAGCTGCTTGGTTTTATAATTCTAGTAAATACAAAACTCATTTGAAATTCATGAACATTGGCACGCTATCATGGAACGACATCAAGATGTTGGGGTAAAAAAATATTGTCCATTTGGGCCAGGTTATGGTATATGGTTCTCGCAAACTAGAGCTTCTCTCACAACAAGCATGATGGTTTCGCAAGGAACGTGCCACCTTGGGGGACAAAACGATATTTGTTCCATCTTCTTACTTTCAAATGTTTTCTCGTGCCAACATAGAACAACATGAGTGTTTGCATTTTTTTGGGATATTTTGGGGTTCGCATGGACCTTTTTATACATTAACTGAGTTTTCTATGCATTCATGTGCATAATTCAAATTTTAACTACATGTACATGCTCCAGTGCATATAAATGGGTTGAAAAATCAAATGTGTGTCCTTGGTTGCAACCTTAGGTCCCATACAAGAATGGGAATGAATGTCAAACACCTTTGCCACCGTCGCTCGGCCGCTAACATTGAGATACATGGTTTTAAAATTCTAGTTTATTGAAAACTCGTCTGAAATTCATGAAACTTGACATGCTATCATGGAACGGAAGCAACATGCAGTGGTAAAAATATTGTCCCATTTGGGGCAGGTTGGGGTATAAGCTTCTCACAAACCAGAGCTTCTCGCAACAAGCCTCATGGTTACGGTAGCGAACATTTCACCTTTCTGGACGAAATGATACCCGTTGCCTCTTCTTGATTTCAATTTTTGCTCTAGTGTCAACATAGAACAACAGGAGTGTTGTGTTAAATTTTGGAATTTTTCGGGGTTCGTTTGGACATTTTTATGCATTAATTGACCTTTGAATGCATTTATGTGCATAATTCCAATTTGAACTACATGCACATGCTCTAATGCATATAAATTGGTTGAAAATTCAAATCTGTCTCCTTGGTTGCATGCTTAGGTCGCATGCAAGAAATGTGAATGAATGTCAAACACCCTGCCACCGTCACTCGGCCACAAACATTGAGATACCTGATTTTTAAATTCTAGTAAATCCAAAACTCATCTGTAATTCATGAAACATGGCATGCTATCATGGAGCGGCATCAACATGCTGTCATAAATGTTTTGTCCCATTTGGGGTAGGTTTGGGTATAAGATTCTCACAAACTAGATCTTCTCACAACAAGCCTGATGGTTTCGGTAGGGAACGTTTCACCTTTCTGGACGAAATGATAGCCGTTGCCTCTTCTTGATTTAAATTTTTTTCTCTAGTGTCAACATAGAACAACATGAGTGTTGTGTTAAATTTTGGAATTTTTGGGGTTCCTTAGCACATTTCTTATGCATTAATTGAGTTTTCAATGCATTTATGTGCATAGTTCAAATTTGAACTACATGCCCATGCTCTAATGCATATAAATTGGTTGAAAATTGAAATATGTGTCCTTGGTTGCATGCTTAGGTCCCATGGAAGAAATGGAAATGAATGTCCAACACCCTGCCACCATCACTCTGCCACAAACATTGAGATACCTGGTTTCTAAATTCTAGTAAATCCAAAAACTCGTCTGAAATTCATGAAACCTGGCATGCTATCATGGAATGGCACCCGACATGCCATGGTAATTTTTTTGTCCCATTAGTGGCAGGTTTGGGTATAAGCTTCTCACAAACCAGAGCTTCTCACAACAAGCTTGATGGTTTCAGTAGGGAATGTGCCACCTTGGGGGACAAAATGATACCCATTGCTCTTTATTGCTTTCAAAAAAATTCTAGTGTCAACATAGAACAACAAGAGTGTCATGTTCAATTTTGGAATTTTTCGGGGTTCGTTTGGACATTTTTATATATTAACTGGGTTTTCTAGGCATTTTATGTGCATAATTCAAATTTGAACTACATGCACAAGCTCTAGTGCATATAAATTGGTTGAAAAATCAAATCTGTGTCCTTGGGTGCATGCTTAGGTCCCATGAAAGAAATGGAAATGAATTTCAAACACCAGTACTATTGATTGTCGGCAAAACATTGAGATACTTTGTTTTTAAATTCTAGTAAATCCAAAACTCGTCTGAAATTCATGAAACTTGGCGTGCTATCATGGAATGGCACCCGACATGTTGCGGTAGTTTTCATGTCCATTTTGAGAGAAGGCGCACTCGAATAACAGTCAACAAAGGCATTTTGAAACAACTAGCTGCCACTCTAACATCGCAAACGTTTTAGATAGAACAGCCATATGTACATTGACAGCTTCCCCAGTAAGCCAAGGGAAAATGTGCCGAGTAGGATTTGTGTAGCTCTTCATCGGAAACGATTTAGATAGAACACCTGTGTGCAAAGTGAGAGCTATGGTCTTCCAAAGTAAGCCAAGGGAAAATTTGCTGCGCAGGATTTGTGCATCTCTTCAACTCAAATGGTTCAGATTGAATAAGGTATGCAAAGCGAGACTTCGGCGCTAAGCCAAGAGAAAATTTGGCATGCAGGATTTCTACCTCCCTTCAACGCAAATGGTTTTTTCTGATGACCCATGTGCGACCACATACAGACAATTTGGTAAGATTTCCATATGTCATATTGGGTATATTGCCATTTGTCAAACTGGAAAGATTGACATTAGTTGATCTAGTAACATTGCCATTTGTCAATCCTTGTAACAATGTGATTTCTCAAAATATGCAGCTAAAAATCACTAGCAGTATCTAAATTCAGTAATTAAGCAAGATTTCATTCATATATTAAGCAGTCGTGCTTAATTTATACAAACAGTTCAACTTTACAGCTGAACCGACCAAACTTTTCCCCAATTTTTCCAACCACGTACAGAAATAGCTAGTTCAACTATATATACTAGATAATTTTTAGTACCCAGTACAGTTCGACCATATCTATAGTCAGATGAACCAAACAAAATAGCCCCTAAATACTACTACGGAGGAGCTTTGTACTACTTCCGGCAGCCTCTCCTCTACCGAGCGCGCTCAGTAAGAGGAAGAGGCGGAGGAGGCTACCAACAAGCTGGACAACTGCAATACGGTGCCTGCCACTGCTGCGCCTTGAGCGACGCTCACCTCGAACGCCCTCTGCCGCTCCAGACGACCCCTCTCGAAGTGGTGGTTCTCCTCATAGATTTCCTGATTCCTCGCCTCTGCGTTGGTGTGTGCCGCAGCCACGGTGGTGGTAAGGCTCTTTGCATGATCCACGAGGCGCTCCTCCTCCTCCCATGGGAACTCGATGTAGCGCACAAGGTCATTGACGCACGTGCGGGCCTCCACCTCCGCCTCCCTCCTATGGGCGGTGGTGGCAGAGTGGGTGATGATCCTGGAACTCGATGGTGGGCTAGCGGCCACGGCGGTCGAGGATGGGGTGGCGGCCATGACCATCATCTCCCTCCTTCAGGCCGCGACAGTGGAGCGGGCGATGGCCGGCAGTGGGGTGATGGCCATGGCGGCGGAGCGGGTGATGGCCCTGGCTTTCGACAGAGCTGTGGCCGCAATGGCGGCCAGCAACAGCTACCGACGGGCACCGGCAGCCGAGTATGTGGTGCGTGTTCCGCGCACACCCAACTAGGACCCCACGTGCACTACACTATGCCGGGGACTGCACCTCTGCCGTGGTGTAGCCTCCCAGCTGGAGCTGTGCTCTGATGACGGCGGAGTGGCTGAGAGACAACGACGGTCCGATGCCATTGCTGATTTTGGGAGAAGCAGACGAGATAAGCTAAAGGGAGAGAGGGGAAAATGCGACGCAGGACTTGCCAGCCATGAGGTTTTATATAGTAGGCAGATAAGCATTGGGATTTTGGGGGATTTCACCGAGTCGGGCGGGAAGCTTGCGCGGGAACGGGCTCATCACCGTTTGGCCAAAAGAACGCCCCCGTGTGCTACTCAAGCTTGCGCTCGAACCGTCTGCGGCAACATGGTGACAAGAAGTCCGAGAGAAGGACGAAAGGACATGTACACATACGTTTAATAAAAAACGTTTGCGATTTAATTAACTACTATACGCCCATCCTGTTTTATAAGTAGGATTTAATTAATAAAATACAAATGCATGTGACCAAAGATTATATCGTTAGATTCGTATTTGAACATAGTTTCCAGTTATATAATTTTTGTAACATGCATTATCATTTTGTTGGTTAAATTTGAGGTTATATACCGGCAAGCGTTTGCCCACAGCACACACGGCACCGGCCTCTGCTCGCATCCATCGGCAAGCTCTGCTCGCCGTTAGGCGCCGCAGCGTGCTGTGCTTGCCGTTAGGCGCTGATACGTCTCCGTCGTATCTATAATTTTTTATTGTTCCATGCCAATATTATTCAACTTTCATATACTTTTGGCAACTTTTTATACTATTTTTGGGACTAACTTATTGATCCAGTGCCCAGTGCTAGTTCATGTCTGTTGCGTGTTTATTGTTTCGCAGAAACCCCATATCAAAAGGAGTCCAAACAGAATAAAAATGGACGGAGATTTTTTTGGAATATTTATTATTTTTGGGAAGAAGAATCAACGCGAGACGGTGCCCGAGGGTGTCACGAGACAGGGGGCGTGCCCCAGGGGGGCAGGCATGCCCTTGACCCACATGGGCACCCCGTAAGGCAGTTGATGCTCTTCTTTTGCCGCAAGAAAGCTAATTTTCAGAGAAAAATTTGGGTGAAGGTTTCCATCCAATCGGAGTTACACCACAGCGTAGAGGGGGGAAGAGTTGGTTATGAGGGCGGTGAAGTTGTTGGTGTAGATCGTGGTGATGATGATGGCCCCAGCAACGCTCCGGCGCCACCGGAAGCAAGGGGGAGAGAGCCCCCCTTCTTCTTCTTCTTCCTTGACCTCCTCCCTAGATGGGAGAAAGGTTTCCCCTCTGGTCCTTGGCTCCCATGGCGTGGGAGGGGCGAGAGCCCCTCCGAGATTGGATCTGTCAATTCTGTCTCTCTCTTTTACCCACTGTAATCTCTACTTAAACATGGTGCTCAACGCTATATATTATTTCCCAATGATGTATGGTTATCCTATGATGTCTGAGTAGATCCGTTTTGTCCTATGAGTTAATTGATGATCGTGATTGGTTTGAGTTGCATGTTTTATTATTGGTGCTGTCCTATTGTGCCCTCCGTGTCGCGCAAGCGTGAGGGATTCCCGCTGTATGGTGTTGCAATATGTTCATGATTCGCTTATAGTGGGTTGCTTGAGTGACAGAAGCATAAACCCAAGTAAGGGGGTTGTGGCGTATGGGATAAAGGGGACTTGATGCTTTAATGCTAGGGTTGGGGTTTACCTTAATGATCTTTAGTAGTTGCGGATGCTTGCTAGAGTTCCAATCATAAGTGCGTATGACCCAAGTAGAGAAAGTATGTTAGCTTATGCTTCTCCCTCAAATAAAATTGCAATAGTGATTACCGGTCTAGTTATCGATTGCCTAGGGACAAATAACTTTCTCGTGACAAAAGGCTCTCTACTAAAACTAACTTAGTTGTGTCCTCATCTAAATAGCCCCTACTTTTTATTTATGTGCCTTTTATTATCTTGCAATTCTATCCAACAACACCTACAAAGTCCTTCTAGTTTCATACTTGTTCTAGGTAAAGTGAACGTTAAGCGTGCGTAGAGTTGTATTGGTGGTCGATAGAACTTGAGGGAATATTTGTTCTACCTTTAGCTCCTTGTTGGGTTCGACACTCTTACTTATCGCAAGAGGCTACAATTGATCCCCTATAATTGTGGGTTATCAGGCGCCTCGGCGCGCTTTGCTCGCGTCTGTCAGCGTGCTCGGGTTGTGGACAACTTTTCCTTGCGTGTTCAACTACTATATGCATATATATGGTTGCTTGTCTTTGAGGCGACCATGGAGCGCTCTGCTCGCGTCCCTCCGTGCGCGCTCTGCCAGCGGTTGGGTCTGCGCACGATCACGTTGGGGCCCCATATGCAAGCAGTTGCGCCGCGCGTGTTGCCACGCGTTGCAGTTACGTGCGGCACAATGGAGTTACGCGCTGCGGATTAGAACTATCATTAGGGCGTGCCGATCGATATTCCAGGCTGTCCGGGTTCCCCTTTAATTCCTGCGGCCATTATAACCTTAGTCTCTTCAACCTTTCGATCGTGCCTCACAACACAACAAGTACACCCACGATGACACATAGAGAGGCAGTGTCTAGCGGCTCTCCAATGGAGTTCGGCGAGCATAAAGTGGAGACCCACGTGAGGGAGAAGGATCTCTCGGTGGTGTACACCATCGACCCCGCCGTGGTGGACGACTACATCAACACCGTTGAGAAGGTGCTTGCTGGAGACAAGTACAAGTTGGTCGGCATCGACCTCCAGTACACCGCCGGTAGGCCTGGCATAGATTAGAAGGTTGTCGTCGCCCAGTTCTGCGTGGTCCATCATGTCCTCATCTACCACTACTGCATGGCCAGAGAGCCTTGCGACTATTTCAAAAGGTTTGTCAACGGCACAGACTACAAGTTCGCCACGGTGGAAATCGCCGATGATGTAAAAGCGCTCAGTGTTACGGGCTTGACCTGCCAGAACCTTGTCGAAATCCGTGACCACTACAGGGTCGGGGGCAGCACGAAGAAGGACTCTCTGGTCGAACTCGCCTCGACCATCATTGACCCCTACTACGAAACAGGATGCCCAGAGAACAAATCCCGTATCCTAGCACAGGGCCTAGATGCGGTGACTGGATGAAACTCACCTCAGGTTCGCGGCCAAGAGCGTGTCCACATGCTACGAGATGCACATGAGGATCGTTGATATGAGGAAGTGCCTCGTTACCTAAATTGACGAGCCCAGATCGAGCCACAAGTAGAGCAAGCATCACAAGAAGTAGATGATGATCAGATGATCGTTTATGCTAGTTAATCATGCATGTAATATATAGTTTACTTTATTGGTGTGTGGAAGTGTCATGTGTGTAGTAGCCACCTATGAAATTATGCATGTAATAGTTTACTTTGGTGTGTGAAATTCCGTGGTTGTAGTAGCCACCTATGTAATTGGATGTTAAATTTGGTTAATCATACATGTAATATATATGTTGTTGTCCTGTATGCAATCCCATCGCACAACACACGCGTCATATTAGCAGCAACCTTTTGTGTTATTATCGGTCTTCGCACACATTTCTGATTACAGACCTATTTGTCGCGTACCACACACATCTTGTTATATTGAACCATTTAAGTTCTCTTGTCTCAACACAAACAGTTCATCCGAGTGAACCACGTGTTGTATATCACACACACTTTGATCTGGCTAACCATTTCTTTTGTGTTGCCATATCACAAACAGTTCATCCTAGTGAACCGTATGTTGTGCATCAGACACGCCTTCATCTCGCTACCCGTTTCTTTGGTTACTCCTCATCGCGAACAGTTAATTGAACTGAACCGTATGCCCTGCATCGCACACGCAACTATAATCTGAACCGTGTTTGATGCATCCGTCATCGCAAACATTTTGGTCATTTTTGACAGTTCTCTGACACCACCATTTTCAATTATTGCATCGCACATAGTTTCTCAAAGAGTCTTTGATCATAGTGTCGCGTTAGCAGCATCCTGCACTAGTGGATTTCAACCATACATTTGACGTGCACAAACATATATACTATTGAGTGATTCTAGTGAGTGCTTTATCTTGTCTTTTGGGACTACTTGAATAAGCTTTTTTGCTCAGGTTGGTACCGGCCTAAGGCCTTCATCCATATTAGTTTGTTGTCATATCTATTTGTATCGTGCTACTATGTTGCTACTGTCATGCGAAACTCCTTTATCTTTGCACGTTAAAGTTTTGCAACATATGATACATGGCAATGCTTTGAGTGTTGAGCTAATTGGCACTGATTAAATAAACTAATACCTCTCTTTAAGCAAAACTACTATGTTGCTAACTTTACCCATTAAGATAATGAGGGTGCTTCTATTTGTTAGTGTATGTTTCATCAACTAGTCCGACTATTACAGTAATCGAACTCTCTCAATATATGTGCTAACATGGACGCTCGATTTTGGTGGAACCGCACAAAAACTTTGGGTGCTTCATTACCTCGACTGCATGCTTCCTTTCCTGTCAGTCGCTTATCTCGGCTTCTAGTCAAAGGAAATAGTAATTGATATGCTTCCTCACGCAGGTTGGTACCAGCCTTTATCCTGATTATTGTGCTTGTCATATGTATTGGTAATTTGATTGTGCTACTGTTTGCCTATTTCATAAAGGAGTAACTTGGAGCCTTAACTCGCAGGCAAATCATTACATAGGGCGATTTCTGTAGAACTGCACAAAAAGATCAGATGGATAGATACTTATGTTGCTACTATGTACTCCAAAGCTCACTCAGACAAGCATGGATGTTGACAAGAAGTTCCTATATTCATTCGAGTATTAACTGGCGTCAACCAATTGTCAAACTCCAAGTATTAGGAGAGTGAAGGCCAAAAATATTGCTTGGCGCATATCCCAGAAAAACGCAATCCAGTTTGTGGTCCCAACTTGTGCCTTTTGGTTATTGGCACATATGGTAGCGAACTGTATGGCATGGAATCTAAAGATTCCGGACAAGTTGGTTGACGCGTATATTCATCCGGCACTTAATCAGTCTGCATGCCAGGGATGCTCCGTTTCATTTGAACTGCACAAAAAAATTGGGTGGTTCATTTTATCGACTGCCTCCTTTCTTGTGTGCAATGTAGAATTTTGGCGAGCTACAGGACCAAGATGAGCCTGTAAACTAGTTGGATGGAAGTAGTGGCCAAGTTTCTCAAACCTCCCTCGGCATCGAGGCCACTATCTCGAGGATCAACCTACAAGCAAATTTCAGATTGTCTGTACTGCCTCTTATGTACACGAAAGTTTACTTGCACAAGCATTAATTTTAGCAAGAAGTACCTTCGACTGAACACCATTTACCAGTCTGTACCCTAGATAATTAAAGTTTGTCCATGGATGATATCGGATGTGATCTCAATCACTTGGATGCATAAACACACTGAACATGTGTATATCTGAATCTTTTTGTGAATTATCTATGAATATTGTCTATCAATCATTCGGATGCATAGACATGTTGAACTTGTGTATATTTGAATCTTTTGAGTTGTTGATTGTGAATGTTGGCTATGAATATGAACGTGTCCTATGAACCTGAGTTTGATACGAATGTTTTCCTTTTTGTTGTACTTGTGTGTGAACTTGTTAGTATGTCTATTGTGGGATTTGTGACGTGTGGGTGTTAATGGCACACCTTCTTCCCGAGAAGAATTGCACCTACTTGTTAGGGTAGCAACGGCGCATCAGCTCTTTTTTTATCTTTTTGCTCTGTCTTCCCCCCTCCCCTGCTCAACCCCTGCCGTAATGATTTCGGCCTGAAAACAAACATAGTACTGTGTCGTTTTGGGGGCTTGATGAAAAATCAAGTGTTGCTTTCTGTAGGTTGACCCGCCTATAAAATGGGCTGCTGGTCCTCCACGGTCTGGGAGGCTAAAAATACAAGTTGTATGGTACAGAGGTAGGTAAAAAAAAGCGACCGGGAGCCATCCACTAGAAAAAATCGCATCGATGTGCTTCCTCAATCGCGTCGCCGACCCCTCTTTAATCCAGTTAGCTCCATTCTCCAACCGGCAGCATGGATGGAAGTTTATTTCCCCCTTGCGCTGTCAGGGGATTGAAGAAGCACGGCATCAAATCCAACACCGGTGATGGCTGCTTGTGCATGTGATTTTCAGATAAGAAACTGCATGTTTCAGAGGCAGAGTATTTAAATCAACAATCACTTTTCAAACATGGATAACAGAATGTTGGAAATTTTATTCATTGTAAAGAAATGGAACTAACAACAAGTTAACATCATGCTGATCATCATTCATGTATAGCACATCTTCATATGATGCAAAGTCAAAAAGATATGCTATTTTCAAAATGGCAAGACAATGATGAGTGTGCGAAAAACTGGGTAAACTAGGGACAAAATTTTGGCAAGTGTTAGATATTTTTCAACTGCACCAGTTGGAATCGAACCAGGGCAGTACTGCTTTTGGGTGAGAGAGTTGTAGGCACCGGGCTAGTGCGGTAGGTTTGAAAGAATGAAGGCGTCTTCCTAGGCTCCAGTTCTTTCCCGTTCGTGTGCGCTTGCCATGGCGCCACCATATACCATTGTCAACATGCTCAACAAACGAGAGGAACCCGGAGAGGACTGTACATCGAGAGACTGATAGTGGGGACCCACAAGGTCCAAGCCGTACGCAAGCAAGTGCCTCATTGGAAAAAAAGCTTCCTCCTATTTGTATACTGACATTGGGGCCCATGGGTTTGTCAACCTAGTCAATAAATGAAATAAATTTCCAACGATAACTATCATCGGGGAGCTTTTTTTCATGGGTATCGGGGACCTTTTTTTGTTGTTGGAGGAAATGAGTATCGGGGATCTAGCTGGTATTTTTTTCGAGAGGGCAAACAAGTATCAGCTAGGCCTAGGTTTTTTTAACATGTGTAGCCCATGGCATACCGAGCCAGTGGTTTCAACTTATTTTTTGAGGTCCATCATGTACCTACCGGCCTATGGGCCATCGAACATAGGTTTTACTTTTTCTTAAAGATCGGTAGCCCAATGTATTTTTTTTAATAAAACACAGATCTCTATTCTATTTATCTATATATAGGAATAATAATGTTGTGTCCAATTTATGTTTTCCCTTCTAACCACCTTATATATTTATATTATTACTCTTATCGTATATTTAATAGATACTTATATATACATTATAAAAACATCCCACGTCTTATTAACTTATAAAAGTAAATGTTTAATAGAAGTTGGCAAGGAAAATCCTGGTTGTTTTTAACTCACGGGCAAAGAAAATTCTGGTGCTTGCGTAAAAAAGCTTGCGATGATTTTAAGGACAAATGTAATATTAACACGCCCATTTTGCTTTTGAACAATAACTCGCTAATTTGTTAATTATATAAAAAAATGTGTCGCTCCGGTTTATTTTTTGGTATTAATTTCTCCTTCTAACCTAACACTATATATAAAACAAGCCAGCTAATTCATGTATTGCAAGAAAGTGCCAATGGGTTGGGATTTCTTAGAAAATATTAAATGGGCCACATTCACACGAAATTATTTGTTCACCCAGCCCAACAAATGGACTGTAAATTCTAGAAAACATGGGTTAAATATATGCCACATTTTTGCAGGCTGACATGTGGGCCAATAGGTCGAAGCCTATGCAAGGCATTGTCAACTCAGTCAACAAATGATTCTGACATCCACGTCCATTGGATTTATACCCAACGGCCGCATGCACCTTCAATCTCTCATCTTCTTCCTCCAGCGTCGCTCGGACCGCGTGCTCCGGCCTCCGGCAGTTACCGGCTCTGCTTAGCACGCATCGCTGTGAAGCGCTGCCCCACCGCCAGCCAGGCTATCCCTCCACCCCTCCACACCTCTTATTATTCTCCATCGACTACAGCCCCACACCGCACCAGAACCAGTTATAACCCTTGTACTCCTCTCAATCTGTGACTCCACTGCTGCGTCTTCAACTCCGGGTCGTTCCCGTCCGGGACCTTGCTGTCGTCCACCGCCTCGTTGCGCTCGGTGCGGTGTGGTCATCAAACGAGAGTCATCGGAAGAGGACTGTACGTGGAGAGCCTGACAGCTGGGATCCACAAGGTCCATGGTCGCATGCAAGGAAAGTTCATCCTTATTAAGCTAAAAAAATGATTCATCCCTTGACAGCTGGGACCCATCGGCTATATCTTCGCACGGAAGGAAGTGCCTCCTTGTTATGCGAAAAAACTATTCCTCCCAATGACAGCTGGGACCCGACAGGTTTGGTGGCTGACTTGTGGGCCTACTAAGCTGACACGTACGCGCGGCTTTATCAACTTAATCAGCAAATGATTCTAGCAGCTGGACCATTGGATGTTAATCCAACAGCCATGCTACTTCTTAAACCTCTGTTCTTGCTCCTGTCTCCCATGGGCGGCAGTGCTGTAGCGCACCTGAACCAGTCAAGTTTCCCACTCCTCTCCATCTGCGACTCCACTTCCACGTCTTCCCCATCTCCGGGTCGTTCCAGTCTGGGCATCACCATCGTCCACCAGCCTTGGTGCGCTTGGCATGGTGTGGTCAACGTGGTCAACAACGAGAGTCATCCGAAGATGACTGTACATGAGAGATTAACAATGGGGACGCACCACGCGCATGGACCCATGGATGTAACTGCATCCTTTTTACCCTGAAAAATAATGTTTTCTCCCCCTGATAGCTGGGATCCACCCGCTACATCTTCACACACAAGTAAGTGTGTCCTTATTACGGGCAAAGAAAATGATTCCCCTCTGACAGCTGGGACCCAACAGTTATATCTTTGCATGCAAGAAAGTGTGTCCTTATCCTCCCTGATAGCTAGGACCCACCCGGTCGAAGCGTATGTATTGTTGTCTGTCTTGTCGTGAACGTGTACGTACATAGTGGTCAATCGGTCGCTCTGCAACGATGAACCGTGGCTGAGTAAGTAGCGGCACATGTCATAGTAGAGCCCCCCACATAGCAGTTTAGGCTGTCCCGTGTAAAACGTTTACACGTACATACAGCCACAAGCCAAAAAATACGGCCACGTACGTGCAGACGAGCGGGGTCTCGAAACGCGTACTCGCACATACGGATGACCAGGGCTTGTGTACATGGAGAGGCAACGGATGGTAGCAACATTGTCCTGTTCATCTTCAGCTAACCGGCTAGGTTAGAACGAGGAAACAACATCATGTTCACTAGGAGCCAAGTGACTGGGTCGGAATGTGTCCTATTCATTGAGAGGCAACAGACTGGGTCGGAATGGGTCGTGTTCAATGGGAGCCAGCTGGCTTAAATGGAAGAGCCGGAACGGGATCTGGCGTACCGCAAAATAGAGGAAAACGGCCTTGTGTATTACCGCATATGGTCGAAACAGGGTCCTGTTCATCGGGAAGGGTCTGGCGTACCGCAAAACGGAGGAAACGGACTTGTGTTCGAGCTCCTATGGTCGAAATGGGGTGCTGTTGATCAGTGGGTGTGGCGTATCACTAACGGAGGAAACATACTTGTGTTGTAGCGCCTATGGTTGAAACAGGGGTCTTGTTCATCGAGAGGGGTGTGGCGTACCGTAAAACAGGACTCCACGAGCTACTGTTCATCCAATGTCTACTGCCTAGCTCCAGCCTCCACGGGGCTACTGTTCATCCACCGTCGACTTCCTCCAGCCTCCACCTGGTACTATTCATCCATCGTCAACTTCCTCCAGCCTCCACCAGCTACTGTTCACCACCGGGTCCTGTTCATCCAGCCTCCACCGGCTACTGTTCAACCAGCCCTCTCCACGGGGTCCTATTCAACCAACCCTCTACAGGCTACTATTCATCCAGCCCTCCACCTGCTACTATTCAACCAGCCGTCTCCAAGGGCTACTGTTCAACCAACCCTCCACTGGCTGATGTTCATCCAGCCCTCCACGAGGTCCTGTTCATACACCCCCAACCAGCTCGATCGGGGTCCTGTTCATCCAACGGCAATAGCCTCTACTACCACGGGGTCCTGTTCATCCAACCCCCACTTGAAACTGTTCATCCAACCCCCAACAACACTCACTGTTCATCAAGAGGCATCAGGTTCGACCGGCTTCAGTTAGCAGTAGTAGCAAAGGAATCACACGAGTTCAGTTAACAGCCAGGGATCGATCGCTAGGGTTCAGTAACATAGCTAGTGCAATCGCTTGGGTTTAGTAAGCGAACGCCTTGCTCGGGTTCCATTAGATCCCAACGCCTCTCACACACGCACATACATGTACGAGAGAAACACGCAAACCTCCTGCTATCTCTTGAGCTTGCGTTGGTTTTTCCCTTGAAGAGGAAAGGGTGATGCAGCAAAGTAGCGTATTTTCCTCAGTTTTGAGAACCAGGGTATCAATCTAGTAGGAGACAACGTGCAAGTCACCTAGTACCTGCACAAACAATCAAGAACCTTGCAACCAACGCGATAAAGGGGTTGTCAATCCCTTCACGGCCACTCGCAAAAGTGAGATCTGATAGAGATAATAAAATAAATATTTTTGGTATTTTGTTGTTGTATAGATTGGAAAGTAAAGATTGCAAAATAGTAAATGATATTCAAAGAGATGCAATATAATGGAAAAGAGACCCGGGGGCCATATGTTTCACTAGTGGGTTCTCTCGAGATAGCATGCATTATGGTTGGGTGAACAAATTACTGCCGAGCAATTGATAGAAAAGCGCATAGTTATGATGATATCTAAGGCAATGATCATGAACATAGGCATCACGTCCGTGTCAAGTAGACCGAAACAACTCTGCATGTACTACTATTACTCCACACATCGACCGCTATCCAACATGCATCTAGAGTATTAAGTTCATAAGATCGGAGTAACACATTAAGCAAGATGACATGATGTAGAGCGATAAACTCAAGCAATATGATATTAACCCCATATTTTTATCCTTGATGGCAACAATACAATATATGCCTTGCTGCCCCTACTGTCACTGGGAAAGGACACCACAAGATTGAACCCAAAGCTAAGCACTTCTCCCATTGCAAGAAAGATCAATCTAGTAGGCCAAACTAAACCAATAATTCGAAGAGACTTGCAAAGATATCAAATCATGCATATAATAATTCAAATATAATATTCATATATAATCTTGTTCATAAATCCACAATTCATCGGATCTCGGTAAAACACACCGCAAAAGAATATTACATCGAATAGATCTCCAAGAACATCGAGCAAAACTTTGTATTGAGAATCAAAGAGAGAGAAGAAGCCATCTAGCTAATAACTATGGCCCTGAAGGTCTGTGGTAAACTACTCATGCTTCATCGGAGAGGCAATGGTGTTGATGTAGAAGGCCTCCGTGATCGATTCCCCCTCCGGCAGATCACCGGAAAAGGCCCCAAGATGGGATCTCATGGGTACAGAAGGTTGCAGCGGTGGAAAATGGTTTCATGGCTCCCTTGATGTTTCTAGGATATAAGAGTATATATAGGCGAAAAAAGTACGTCGGTGGAGCCACGAGGGGCCCACAAGGGTGGGGGCGCGCCTACACCCCGTGGGCGCGCCCTCCTGCCTCGTGGACGCCTTGTGGCATCTCTGACTTCAACTCCAAGTCTTCTGGTTTGCTTTCGGTCCAAGAAAGATCATCGCGAAGGTTTCATTCCGTTTGGACTCCGTTTGGTATTCCTTTTCTTCAAAACTATAAAATAGGCAAAAAAACAAAAACTAGCACTGGGCCTCCGGTTAATAGGTTAGTCCCAAAAATAATATAAAAGAGCATATTAAAGCCCATTAAACATTCAAAACATATAATATAATAGCATGGAACAATCAAAAATTATAGATACATTGGAGACAAATTACCTCCGTGCATTGCTCGGCTCCGACCACCCACCGTAACTGGGAACTCCCTGAAATTTTCCTCGCCCTCGCTTCTACCATGATTTTTTCCGTCATGGACGGCCTAAAGAATGTCATGCAGGTGCGTCTCCGGCCTGCCCAAGACGAAAAGCCCATTTTCTGTCATGAATTTTGGTCATAGAAGTAGGAGCCCATCACATCTATGATGATACCGGTTTTGTCACAATGATCGTCAAATAAATGTCATAAGCATGACAGGAAAAAAATTCGTTCGGCCCAAAATGTCATGGATGTGTATTTTTTTGTAGTGATCGTTCGGTCATGCGAGTGAAAAGCAATAATGACGATATATGATGAAATGATTGAGATGAGGAAAAGCTGGTATGAACTCGACCTATCTTGTTTTTGTAAATATGGTTAGTTCATCATTCCTGATTCAGCCCATTATGAATGAAACATGTTTGCAATGATAGTTAGAGATTATAGTTACTCATGACATCCTTAATTAGCTAGGAATTTATAATGGTTTACCTTGCATGCTAGCATGCAAATTAAAATGGTTGTGATGTGGTATGATAGGATGTTATCCTCCTTTGAATGATTTAAGTGGCTTGACTTGGCTCATGTTCACGCATGTAGTTGAAACAAAATCAACATAGGCTCCACTATATTTATGTTCATGGTAATTTATGTCCTACTCATGCTTGCACTCAATGTTGGTTAATCTCAATGCATGTTTATGACTGTTGTTTCTCTCTAGTTGGTCGCTCTCTAGTCTTTTTCAAGCCTTCACTTGTACTAAGAGGGAATACTGCTTGTGCATCCACTTCCATAAACCCAAAGTTGTTTCATATGAGTACACCATACCTACCTATATGCGATATTTACCTGCCGTTCCAAGTAAATTTGCATGTGCCAAACTCTAAACCTTCAAATGATAATCTATTTTGTGTGCCTGAATCGCTCATGTAGTGATTGGGGGCTGTCGGTATCTGCCATGCTAGGTGGGCTATTCTCACGATGAGTGGACTCCTCTCATCATTCATGAGAAAGTGGCTGGTAATCGGGATGCCCAGTTCCATGCTCAAATCAAATCAAAATTTAATTGCAAACAAAACTCCCCCAGGATTGTTGTTAGTTGGACAGTACCCGTTGTTTCAGATCAGTCGTGGAATGTGCTTGTTGGTGGTGGGGGAGTAAAAACTTTACCATTCTGTTTGGGAACCACCTATAATGTATCTAGTATGGAAGATACCGAGATCTATTGGTTGTTATGTTGATAATGAAAGCATAGCGCTCAAAATATTATTCATCTTTGTTTTAAAAGCTCGAGCTCTGGCACCTCTACAAATCCCTGCTTCCTTCTGTGAAGGGCCTATCTATTTACTTTTATGCTAAGTCATCATCCTCTTATTAAAAGCACTAGTTAGAAGCACGACTGTTGTTTGTATGCATTGTTATTAATTGATATTGAGTATGATTGTGACTAGATCTCTTCAACCATGAATTACAAAGTCTAGTCAGTCCTTGATCTTGAGGGGTGCTCTGCTTTTATGTTTAATAGTCTCAGGAAGGGCTAGCGAGATACCATTTTGTAATATCATATCATGATTGTTTTGAGAAAGTGTTGTCATCTGAGATTTATTATTATTGCTCGCTAGTTGATTATGTCATTGATATGAGTAAATGTGAGACCTAAATGTTATTGTGAATATGGTTAGTTCATAATCTTTGTTGGAAACCTGAATGCTGGCTTTACATATTTGCAACAACAAGATCAAACAAAGTTTGTAAAAGTTTTTATTTATCACTTTCAGTTTGTCAACTGAATTGCTTGAGGAAAAGCAATGGGTTAAGCTTGGGGGAGTTGATATGTCTCCATTGTATCTACTTTTCCAAACTCTTTTGCCCTTGTTTTGGACTCTAATTTGCATGATTTGAATGGAACTAACCCGGACTGATGTTGTTTTCAGCAAAATTGCCTTGGTGTTATTTTTGTGCAGAATTAAAAGTTCTCGGAATGACCTGAAACTTCACGGAGAATATTGTTGGAAAAAATAAAAATTATTGGCGAAAGAATCAACAGATGGGGACCCACAGGCTATCGACACGGGTGGAGGGCGCTCCCCCTGGGGCGCGCCCCTGCCTTGTGGGTCCCCTAGACCTCCACCGACCTCAACTCCAACTCCATATATTCAGGTTCGGGGAGAAAAAATCAGAGAGAAGGATTCATCGCATTTTATGATACGGAGCCACCGCTGCCTCCTGTTCTTCATCGAGAGGGCAGATCTGGAGTCTGTTTGGGGCTCCCGAGAGGGGAATCCGTTGCCATCGTCAGCATCAACAATCCTCCATCACCAATTTCACGATGCTCACCGCCATGCATGAGTAATTCCATGGTAGGCTTGCTAGACGGTGATGGGTTGGATGAGATTTATCATGTAGTCGAGTTAGTTTTGTTAGGGTTTGATCCCTAGTATCCACTATGTTCTGAGACTGATGTTGCTATGACTTTGCTATGCTTAATGCTTGTCACTAGGGCCCAAGTGCCATGAATTCAGATCTGAACCCTTTATGTTTCCATGAATATATTTGTGTTATTGATCCTATCTTTCGAGTTATAGTCACCTACTACGTCTTATGATCCGGCAACCACGGAGTGACAATAGTCGAGACACTTCCCGGTGATGACCCTAGTTTGAGGAGTTCATGTATTCACAAAGTGCTAATGCTTTGGTCCGGTTCTCTATTAAAAGGAGGCCTTAATATCCCTTAGTTCCCATTAGGACCCCGCTGCTACGGGAGGGTAGGACAAAATATGTCATTCAAGTTCTTTTCTATAAGAACGTATGACTATATTCGGGATACATGCCTACATTATATTGATGAATTGGAGCTAGTTCTGTGTCACCTAGGTTATAACTGTTGCATGATGAATGCCATCCAACATAATTATCAATCATTAATCCATTGCCTATGAGCTTTTCACATATTGATCTTTGCTAAGTTGCTTTTCCGTTGCCACTTTACAATTGCTACGAAACTGCTACTGTTACTTTTGCCACCGTTACCATTACTTCCATACTACTATGCTACTAAATACTTTGCTGCAGATATTAAGTCTTTTAGGTGTGGTTGAATTGACAACTCGGGTGCTAATACTTGAGAATATTCTTTGGCTCCCCTTGTGTTGAATCAATAAATTTGGGTTGAATACTCTACCCTCAAAAACTGTTGCGACCCCCTATACTTTTGGGTTATCAGAAACACATAGAGCAATTCTAACAAATCACAGCATAATGTTGGCTCTCTCAAATAGGTGTGTCCAGCAAGGATAGATGACACAAACTAAAAAGTAAAAAAGCAAAGACTAATATAATTCAATATGTTCTAAGAAAAACTCATGATATGTGACAAATAAAAATATAGCTCCAAGTAAAATACCGATGGTCGTTAGAAGAAAGAGGGGATGCCTTCCGGGGCATCCCCAAGCTTAGTTGCTTGGTTCTCCTTGAATAATAACTTGGCGTGCCATGGGTCATCCCCAAGCTTAGGCTCTTTTCACTCCTTATTCCTTCATCCATCATGATCTCACCCAAAACTTTAAAACTTCAATCACACAAAACTTAACAAAACCTTTGTGAGATCCGTTAGTATAACAAAGCAAATCACCACTCTAAGTATTGTTTGTCGGCGTTCTAGATACGGGGGTAACCAGACTTGCCTGCCTGCAGCCCATAGTGTTGCTCCATCGACGGCCTGGTACAACCCAGCTTCAGCATCAACAAATCAAGACCCTCGCGAGCGTCCTAGCCTCGCGAGGCGGACGACACCAAGGCCTCCAAGGGAATCGGCCCCCGTGGGCTGGCTCCCGAGGAGTGGCGATTTCTATGCAAGGTACTCCTCACGAGGTGTGGCAGACGTGAGCCATGACGACCAAGGCCAGGTGGGCGCCCGCAGATGCAGAGTACCAGTTTCCTCTTTGGTGCAAAGGAGGCAAGCAGAAGGCGCGGAGTCCCGAGGAATCAACCAAAGGTTTCCATTCTGGTGCAACAAGACCAAGACCGCCAGGACGACAGGACAGAGGTCATCATCGAGCCCATCGCAATGTCACAACCAGAGGCTTTTGCAGGCGAAGACAACTTTAGTTAGGATAGGGCATACTATTTGTCTCCCTTCAAATTTGGCTGTTGTCGGATCCATTCCCGCCTACATTTGGGAAGAGGACCAAGGCCACTCTAAATAGGACCTAACCACCACAAAGGGAGGGGCTCGAATACATTCCACTCTCACCAGCTCACCCGAGCTTAAGAACAAGCCTCCTGAGGCTGTTCTCACTGTACTAGTTCTTTCTCAACCCCTCGAGGCAAATCCACCACAAAGCAGGAGTAGGGCTTTACACCCCAAGGTGGCCTGGACCTGGGTAAACTGTTGTGTCTTTCTTTCCCATCGAGCTCGGCACAAGAGGCTGTGAGATTAGTGAGTAGGCAGGCTAGGCAGGTTGAGATCTCCACACGCACCCGAGAGTTCGAACCTCTCAAGGGTTCACGAAACCCGAAATCCCACATTTTGGCGTGCCGGGTAGGGGTGCGTCGGAGATCCGCCGCTTCGTCGGCCACATTCTGATGTCAGCTCCGATGGTGGGTGCTCCTCCGTCGACTGGGCCGTCGCGCACCTTTGGGGGAGCCATGGGACTCCGGGCTTTCACCCCGCCTTGCGACAGGTGTAGTGGCCACCCAAGTTCAGGCCAGAGATGTCGTCCCGCTACGACGGTGCGGCGGTCCGGCTGGTTTCCTCCAGGCATACGAGAAGGCAGTTTGGGCAGCCGGCGGGGATGACAAGGTGATGGCCAACTGGCTCCCCATGGCCCTCATGGGCGTGTCGCGCGCCTAGCGGTTCAGCTTGCCGGAATCTTCCGCGGCCTCCTGGGAGGAGCTATGTGGCCTCTTCATCACGCACTTCGCGGTACCGGTGCCTCCCGCTGTCGTAGCTCTCCTGGGTGGCTCGCAGGCACCACCCTCCGACCGCCACATCAAGTAATTGTACTGCCAGGTGGGTGCCGCCCAAGTGCAGCCGGGGGCTCCCCTTGGCTGGGCGGCGCCCAAGGCCGACCTCACCTTCTGTCCATAAGATCACCTCGCTACCACGACGGGAGCAGGCGCACTCCCGATGCTTTGCACCCTCACCATTTGCAACATGGCAGTCACCAAGACCCTCATCGATGGAGGAGACGGCCTGAACATGCTCTACGCGGAGGCGTTCGGCATTCTTCACGTGCCCCACAGCCGACTCCGCCCCACCAAGCCCTTCTCTGGGGTCGGCAACGGTTCTACCAGCCCCCTTGGGCAAATTCACCGAGCTCATCAACTTTGACATCGCCCAAATCGATCTGCCATACAACGCCTGTTGGGGAACACAGTAATTTCAAAAAAAATCCTACGATCATGCGAGATCTATCTAGGTGATGCATAGCAACGAGAGGGGAGAGTGTTATCTGCGTACCCTCGTAGACCGAAAGCGGAAGCGTTTCAATAACGTGGTTGATATAGTTGTACGTCTTCATGATCCGACTGATCCTAGCACCGAAGATACGACCCCTCCATGATCTACACACGTTCAGCTCGGTGACGTCCCACGAACTCTAGATCCAACTGAGGTCAAGGTAGAGTTTCGTCAGCATGGCGGCGTGATGACGGTGATGATGAAGTTATCCACGCAGGGCTTCGCCTAAGCACTACAATGATATGATCGAGGTGGAAATCTATGGAGGGGGCACCGCACACGGCTAAACAATCAACTTGTGTGTCTATGGGGTGCCCCCTCCCCCGTATATAATGGAGTGGAGGAGGGGAGTACCGGCCCTCTCTATGGCGCGCCCAAGGGGGGAGTCCTACTCCCAGTAGGAGTAGGTTTCCCCCTTTCCCTAGTTGGAGTAGGAGAAGAAGGAAGAGGGAGAGGGAGAGAAGGAAAGGGAGGCCGGCCCCCTTCCCAATTCGGATTGGGCTTGGGGGGCATGCCCCCACCTTGTCCGCCTCCTCCTCTCTTCCACCCTGGCCCATAAAGGCCCATTAACTCCCAGGGGGGTTCCGGTAACCTCCTGGTACTCCAAAAAAAATGCCCGAACCACTCGGAACCTTTTTGGTGACCAAACATAGCCTTCCAATATATCAATCTTTATTTCTCGAGCATGTCAAGACTCCTCGTCATGTCCGTCATCACATCCGGGAGTCCGAACAACCTTCGGTACATCAAAACACATAAAATCATAATGCCGATCATCATAGAACGTTAAGCGTGCGGACGCTACGGGTTCGAGAACTATGTAGACATGACCGAGACTCAATTTCGGTCAATAACCAATAGCGAACCTGGATGCTCATATTGGTTCCTACATATTCTACGAAGATCTTTATCGGTCAAATCGCATAACAACATACGTTGTTCCCTTTGTCATCGGTATGTTGCCCGAGATTCGATCGTCGGTATCATCATACCTAGTTCAATCTCGTTACCTGCAAGTCTATTTACTTGTTTCGTAATGCTTCATTCCGCAAATAACTCATTAATCACATTACTTGCAAGGATAATAGTGATGAGCATTACCGAGAGGCCCAGAGATACCTCTCCGATACACGGAGTGACAAATCCTAATCTCGATCTATGCCAACCCAACAAACACCTTCGGAGACACCTGCAGAGCATCTTTATAATCACCCAGTTATGTTGTGACGTCTGATAGCACACAAGGTGTCCCTCCGGTATTCGAGAGTTGCATAATCTCATAGTCTGAGGAACGTGTATAAGTCATGAAGAAAGCAGTAGCAATGAAACTGTAGCGATCATAATGCTAAGCTAACGGATGGGTCTTGTCCATCACATCATTCTCCTAATTATGTGATACCATTTATCAAATGAAAACACACGTCTATGGTTAGGAAACATAACCATCTTTGATTAACGAGCTAGTCTAGTAGAGGCATACTAGGGACACTCTATTTTGTCTATGTATTCACACATGTACTAAGTTTCCAGTTAATACAATTCTAGCATCAATAATAAACATTTATCATGAAATAAGGAAATAAATAATAACTTTATTATTGCCTCTAGGACATATTTCCTTCACCGCCATCATTGGGTACCCAACCCTGGCCATGTTCATGGCAACAACTCATCTAGCCTACAACCTCATGAAGATGCCAGGTAGCAGCGGTGTCCTAACGATGGCAGGAGACACCAAGGACGCACTGCAGGCCCTCAAGCTCGTCTTTAGGACTGCACTGTCCGTGCAGTCGAGCGAGAAAGGGGGCCCTGAAGCTCCGTGGCAGCACCAACTAAGAAAAAGCAGTTGTTTTCCCAAGACCGAGCTGAGACAAAGCAAGTGCCAGTTGATGAGGATGGGGTGTCAGGCGCCACGTTCACCATAGGAGATGGCCTCCCCCAAGACCAATAGAAAGCATTGGTCAACTTCATGCGCGCCAACATGGAAGCGTTCGCATGGGAGCCCAAGGACCTAGTCGGGATCCCAAGCGGAATAATCGAGCACCACCTGAGGGTGTGCCCAAATGTGCGCCTAGTGAAGCAAAAGGCCCGACGATAGTACATCGAGAAGCAGGCGTTCATCATCCAAGAAACCCACAAGCTGCAGGATGCTGGTGTCATCCGGGAAGTGCGGTACCCGGAGTGGCTGGCGAACCCAGTCATCATCCCCAAGAAAGGGGGGAAGGGGCGCATGTGCGTTGACTTCACCAACCTCAACAAGGCTTGTCCTCAGGATCCCTTCCCGCTCCCGCGCATCGACCATATCGCTGACTCCACCGCCGAGTGTGACCTTCTGTGCTTTTTGGATGCCTTTTCGGGCTACCACCAGATCAAGATGGTTGTGTAAGATGTAGAGAAGACGGCGTTCCTAACCCCCTGCGGGGTGTACTGCTACACCTGCATGCCTTTCGTATTGTGTAATGCTGGGGCTACCTTCCAGCGGCTAATGCACATTCCCCTGGGTCGGAAGCTTAGGAGGAACGCCAAGGCTTATGTTGATGCCATAGTGGTGAAGTCTCGGGAGGCGAAGACCCTAATTGAAGATTGGAAAGAAACGTTTGCCAGCCTGCACAAGGTGGTCCTATGACTCAATCCCGAGAAGTGTGTGTTTGGGGTCCCCTATGGCAAGCTACTGGGTTTCCTAGTGTCGCACAGAGGAACCAAGGTCAACCCGGAGAAAGTCAAGGCCATAGAAGACATGAGCCTGCCATAGACGCTCAAGGAGATACAGAAGCTGGCGGGCTGCGTGACCTCGCTGGGGCGCTTCATCTCCAAGCTGGGGGAACGCCCTCCCGTTCTTCAAGCTGACGAAGAAGAAGGGGTCGTTTCAGTGGACCCCTGAAGTTGACACGGCCTTCCAAGACCTCAAGAGATACCTAACCAGCCCGCCGGTGATGCTGGCGCCGCGCCCTCTCGAGCCCCTGGTGCTCTACTAGCTGCCACCCCTCACTCCGCCAACGTCGCTCTGGTGGCGCTAAGGGAAGAACGCCCGATCAAGGACCCTCAGTAGGGCGCCTCGTCACCAAGCAAGGCACATCATCCTCAGGATGGCGCTCCTAAGGCTTCAGCTGACCCGACGGCCAATGTCCCTCCTGAGGCTCAAGCCAACCCCCAGCCGGAGGGACTCTTGAGGCCAAGTCTTGTGAGGCCACAGCTAGTGCGGCAGGTAATGAGACCCCTGACGGTCAGCACCGTCAAGAGACACAAGACCTCGCCAATACCTCCTCCCTCATCGAGAATCCGGTCTACTTCGTCGGCACGGTGCTATAGGAGGCACGAGCGCTACCCCATGCCCCAAAAGCTATTGCTCGCACTCCTTGTCGCCTCCCGAAAACTAGACCACTACTTCCAAGGTCACCCCATCAAGGTCGTTGCAGCCTACCCACTGGAGAGGGTACTCCGGAGCCCTAACACCGCCGGGAGGGTCACATAGTGGAACATTGAGCTTCAGGTATTCCAGCTCGAGTTCAGCACCACCAGGGCCATCAAGGGCGCGACCCTCATAGATTTCATGGAAGAGTGGATTGACGTCCCTGACCACGGAATATGCGAGGATTGCTCCCTCTTGCCTAGAGACGAGGCGCCAGACGGGTGGATCATGTACTTCGACGGTGCGTTCACGCGACAGGGCGCGGGGGCTAGAGCCGTCCTCATCTCACCCACCAAGGACAAGCTCTATTATGTCGTACAACTCTGTTTCCAGCAGGGCAAAAAGGTCTCCAACAACATCGTGGAATACGAAGGCCTACTCGCCGGCCTCAGGGCCACAACAGTGCTGGGGGTGAAGCGTCTCACCATCAGGTGCAATTCCCAGCTCCTCATCAACTTCTCCAATAAAGAGTACGTCCCCAAGGATGAGCACATGGAATCATATTTGGAAGAGGTACGCAAAATGGAGAAACAATTCTTGGGCTTGGAATTGCAGCACGTGCCACGAGGCATGAACAAGGAGGCAAATGACATCACCAAGAGGGCATCCCGGCGGATACCTCAGGAGCCAGGAGTATTTGACGAACGGCTCTTCAAGCCATCGACATCTCCCCCTACAGCGGCACCAGCACCACCTCTAGAGGATCTACCCCGAGCCCTAGCAACAGGCGGCCCGGCGTGTGGTCCAGCCTCAGGGGTCCACCTGCTCCTCGCGCTCGAGCCTCAGGAGGGGTGCTGGACCGAGGAGTTCAAGATGTACCTACTTCAAGGGACCTTGCCGGAGAAGAAAGAGGATGCCGAGCACGTGACTTGCCAGGCCACCATGTACTGCATCCGGGATGGTGAGCTATACCGCAAAAGGACCAATGACGTTTCTTTGTGATGAATCTCCAGGGAGCAGGGGCTCGAGCTACTGGAAGACATACATGGTGGGGAATGCGGACACCGCTCTTCATCTCACACCCTCGTGGACAAGGAGTTTCGCGGTGGTTTCCATTGGCCAACGGCACTGAACAACGCCATCGAGCTGGTGCGCTCCTGTGAAGCCTACCAGTTCCAAACCAAGAAGATCCACTAGCCCGCGCAAGGCCTCCAGACCATCCCGCTTACATGGTCGTTCGTGGTTTGGGGGCTAGACATCTTGGGGCCATTTCCCCGAGCGCCAGGGGGCTACTGGTACCTCTACATCGCCATCGACAAGTTCACTAAGTGGGCAGAGGTAGAAGCCACCCGTACCATCCCAGCTGGGTCAGCCGTCAAGTTCATCAAGGGCCTTGTAAGCCGGTTTGGGGTTCATAATCGCATCATCACCGATAATGGCTCACAGTTCACTAGCAACCTTTTCAAAAAATATTATGCTAAACTTGGAATGCAGATATGCTACGCCTCAGTGGTGCACCCCAGGAGCAACGGCCAGGTCGAGCGCGCCAACGCAGAAGTCTAGAGGCCTCACGGCAAGGACCTTCAAGAAGAAATTTGAGGCCAGTGGCAGGGGCTGGCTCGACGAGCTCCAGTCCATGTTGTGGTCCATCCACACCACCGCGACCAAGCCGACGGGCGAGACGCCGTTCTTCCTCGTCTACGAAGCTAAAGCAGTTCTCCCTCACGAGGTCAAGCATCTCTCCACACGGGTCCTGACATTCGATGAGGCACGCCAGGACACCACGAGGGGGATGGATCTTGTGCTGGGGGAGGAATGCCGCCGTCAAGCCTCGCTCCGAGCGGCAAGGTACCAGCAGGCGCTGTGGCGGTACCACTGCTGCAGCGTCCGCCCTAGGATGCTCGAGGTGGGTGATCTCATCCTAAGGCGGGTGCTCTCCAAGGAGGGGCTGCACAAGCTCTCTCCCATGTGGAAGGGCCTATTTAGGATTTCCCGTGTCTCCAGGCCTGGCGCCACGCCCCTGGAAACACAGGACGGGATCCCCATCCAGAGCGCCTAGAACATCTAGCATCTCCGGAACTTCTACCCATGAAGCAAGGCTCGCCCTGTGAAGGTCTCCACTCGTGACACTCTCACGTAATAATGAGTGGGGCTGTACACGCCCCAGAGTCTCCTGAGTGTCGCCCTGCGGCCTCACGGGGGCTCCCTCTCACGTCCTAGTGGTAGCACTTAGCTCCGCGCTGGTGAGAAGACTAGACTAGGTGCCAGACGCGGGTGTTCATTTGCTTGCTTTCTGAAGTTGTTCCGCAACCTTTTAATGGAATCCAGAGTTTTCGCATTTTTGTTCGCCAAGTTGGATTTTCTCTCTCTCTCGTTTTACTCATTCTTGGCCTGGGCCAGGAAAGGGCGACAGTTGCCCGTCGCTCTTCCTGCGCGCCTCGCGCGTGGGGGCTAGGCAGTTGTGTGTTCATGAGTCTACCCTCGCACAAGCACACCTCGCCGAACCACGTTTCCCTAGTGCTTCGGCTTTATGATCCTCGCGAGGAGCCCTCGATCAAGCTCGTGAGCATCAACGCCCTCTCATGTCCGTGCCCCTCGGGCAGCGTGACACGATGCATTGAGCCACAGTTAAACCTATGGTAGGGGGCTCACGCAAGGAAGAATGAGATGTTCGTTAAGATTTCTTTTCCTTTAACAGCTCCGCAGCAGCTCTACAGCGTCTCCCGAGGCCTCTAGCACCTCCCGAGACCAGTGGCCCCGAGTCACTAGGAAAGGGGGCTCCGCCAGGTGTCAAGCGTCGTGCCCCTGCAAGATGGGAAGCTGCCGCAAACATGTCAAGCTACGTTAGCCTACCCTTGCCTACCCAGAGTACAAACATCACGGCACAACATTAAGATAATAAGCACATCATAAAGGGCATAACTGTCATAGTTCATTACACACCCCAGTGGCGCGCCCTACTTTTTCAAATCGCGGAATGAAGGAAAGGTTAAACAAAAGACGATCCGCAAGGTCGCAGCAGGTCCTGAGTCCAAGTTCGGCAGCCCCGAGCTCAGGCCGGGCCTTCCTCCTGCTTCACCGGGGTGTGGTGGCGAGACGATCCGCCGCCTCCCTCAATCCGAGCTCCGCGGTGTGGAGGTTAATCATAGCCGCTGCGGCTTGAGCTCTCGCCTGAGTAAGAGCTGCCGCTACGGCAGGAAGTGTGGACATCGTCAAGGCCAATGTCACCCTCGTCGCCGGCGCGGCCGATGTCAAGGCCAACCTCATCATTGCTTCTGTCTTCTGGGAAGCATGTTGTGTGGTGGACGTCTTCACTGAACACCCTCACAAAGAGGGTCACAAGGCCATCATACATGAAGTGGAGGGTGCACCTCTCGCCAGGCCTCGTGTGCGGGCAAACGCCTGCCAGCCGCGGGTCAGGACCATGCTTCCCGCGACGGTGACCTCGATCCCCACCCACGAGGCCCTGATGCAGCAGCCGTCGTCCTGCAGCTAGAGGCCGTCGAGCCCCGAGGTCGGCAGCTCACTGGTGAAGAAGCGCAGAAGCCGGAATAAGGTGCCAGCGGGCTTCTCCGACCACACCACAAACTCCGGGAGCACATCCATCGAGGAGGGTGAGCGACCAAAGTGTGCCTCCCCTTGTCGCGGGGGCTGCCCCGTGGCCGATGCCCCCTGCCGCAAGAAGAAGCACCACGACAGACGCCAAGGGAGACGTCGACCCCTGGAGAAGCGCTCATGTGCCCCCTGGGGGCCGCTGATACGTCTGCAATGTATCGATATTTTTTGATTGTTCCATGCTATTATATTATCCGTTTTGGATGTTTAATGGGATTTAATATACTATTTTATATTATTTTTGGGACTAACCTATTAATTGAGGGGCTAGTGCTAGTTTCTGTTTTTTCCGCCTATTTTAGTGTTTTCCGGAAAAGGAATATGAAATGGAGTCCAAACAGAATGAAACCTTCGCGATGTTCTTTCTTGGACCGAAAGCAAACTTGAAGACTTGGAGATGAAGTCGGAGATGCAACGAGGAAGCCACGATGCAGGAGGGCGCGCCCCCACCGTCGTGGGCCCCTCGTAGCTCCCCTGACCTAGTTCCTTCACCTATATATACTCTCATACCCTAAAAACATCAGGGGGAGCCACGAAACCACTTTTCCACCGCCGCAACCTTCTGTACCCATGAGATCCCATCTTGGGGCCTTTTCCGGCGATCTGCCGAAAGGGGATTCGATCATGGAGGGCTTCTACATCAATAGCATTACCTCTTCGATGAAGCATGAGTAGTTTACCACAGACCTTTGGGTCCATAGTTATTAGCTAGATGGCTTCTTCTCTCTCTTTGATTCTCAATACCATGTTCTCCTCGATGTTCTTGGAGATCTATTCAATGTAATACTCTTTTGTTGTGTGTTTGCCGAGATCTGATGAATTGTGGATTTATGATCATGATTATCTATCGATATTATTTGGTTCTTCTCTGAATTCTTATATGCATGATTTGATATCTTTGCAAGTCTATTCGAATTATCGATTTAGTTTGGCCTACTAGATTGATCTTTCTTGCCATGAGAGAAGTGCTTAGCTTTGGGTTCAATCTTGCGGTGTCCTTTCCTAGTGACAGTAGGGGAAGCAAGGCACATATTGTATTGTTGCCATCGAGGATAACAAGATGGGGTTTTCATCATATTGCTTGACTTAATTCCTCTACATCATGTCATCTTGCTTAATGCGTTAGTCCGTTCTTTATGAACTTAATACTCTACATGCATGTTGGATAGCGGTCGATGTGTGGAGTAACAGAAGTAGATGCAGGCAGGAGTCTGTCTCCTTGACACGGACATGATGCCTATGTTGATGATCATTGCCCTAAATGTCATCATAATTATGCACTTTTCTATCAATTGCTCGGCAGTAATTTGTTCACCCACCGTAATATATGATATCTCGAGAGAAGCCACTAGTGAAACCTATGGCCCCCGGGTCTCTCTTCCATATTATTGAATCTCGTTTACATCTTGCTAGTTTCTGATCTACTATTTCGCAATCTTTACTTTCCAATCTATAAACCAAAAATACCAAAAATATTTAATTAAATATCTCTATCAGATCTCACTTTTGCGAGGGACCGTAAGGGATTGACAACCCCTTTGTCGCGTTGGTTGCAAGTTCTTGATTGTTTGTGTAGGTATTCGGTGACTTGTGCGTCGTCTCCTACTCGATTGATACCTTGTTTCTCAAAACTGAGGGAAATACTTACGCTACTTTGCTGCATCACCCTTTCCTCTTCAAGGAAAACCAATGCAAGCTCAAGACGTAGCAAGAAGGATTTCTGGTGCCGTTGTCGGGGAGGTCTTAGCTCAAGTCAAGATATACCAAGTACCCATCACAAACTCATCTCCCTTGCATTTACATTATTTGCCATTTGCCTCTCGTTTTCCTCTCCCCCACTTCTAAAATGATTTTCAAAAATCTTTGCCTTTTTCTTCGCCCCTCTTCCATTCGCCTCTTTCTGCTTGCTTCTTCCGAGCTTGTGTGTTAGATCGCTCATTTCGCCCTCATGGCTATTCCTCCTATCATTGTTAATACTCTCGATAATGAAGTTCTCAATTTTAAACAAAGGGAGGGATAAAATCTAAAAGATGCTTGGTATAGAATTTGCAATGCTCAAAATAGATCTACTAGAAAGCAATCCACTTTCGTTCTTCTCCGCAATTTTTATGTAGGCATTACTCCTTGGAATAGATATGTTCTTGACACCGTTACTGGAGGGAATTTCTTGGGAATCCATACTTTTGATTCTTATAATGCCATGATAGATTTGTTAGGCCCACCACCTCTTTTGGTCAATGGAACTATTTTAACCTTAGAACATGTGATGCAAAGACTTGATATTATTGAGAATAAAATTGCTACGGTGGAGTTAGTTGAAAATTTAGATATAAAGATTCATAATCAAATTACTCAATATGGATCTAAGGTAGGAGTCGCGCTGAAAAATCTTCGAGAAAAGGAACCTATAGTTAATGAAAAGATAGTTCAAGATTCTACTAGAATTTATAAACTCGAAGATATTATTACCAACTTGGGTTCCACTTTTTCTTCTTTTAAAAATACTTCAAACCCTCCTCCTGCCAATGTTGCGAAGTTTATTTATGTTCCTAAGAATAAGGGTGAATCTTCTAGTAAGGAAAGTGAAGATATCAAATCAATAAGTGTTCACCCCAACCTTTTCAAGGAACCTTTTGCCACGAATGAAATTCTAAATTTCTTGCCTAGGAGTTTAATTATTGAGAAAACCAAATAATCTCCTAAGTACTATATGTGTTCAATTAAAGAATGGCAATACCTAGATCTATTCTTGTTTCTGTGCCTAGCTAGGGGCGTTAAAGGATAGCGCTTGTTGGGATGCAACCCAATTTTATTTTTGTTCTTTGCTTTTTGCTCCTGTTTAATAATAGATAATTCATCTAGACTCTGGTTAGATGTGATTTTAAGTTTTAATTAGTGCTTGTGCCAAGTAGAACCTTTAGGAAGACTTGGGTGAAAGTTAATGCGATCTTGCTGTAAAAAATAGAAACTTTGCGCTCACGAGAATAATTGTCATTTTTAACAGCAGAGTGATTTTAGGTTTATTATTTTTGCAGAAGATTAATAGACAAATTCCACACGTCCAAAATTTTATTTCAGAATTTTTGGAGTTACATAAGTATTCGAGATTTACATATTACTATAGACTGTTCTGCTTCTAACAGATTCTGTTTTTCGCGTGTTGTTTGCTTATTTTGATGAATCTATGAGTAGTATCGGGGGGGTATGAAACATAGAGAAGTTGGAATACAGTAGATATTACACAAATATAAATAATAATGACTTCACAACAGTACCTTAAGGTGGTGATTTATTTTCTTATACTAACGGAGCTTATGAGATTTTCTGTTGAAGTTTTGTGTTGTGAAGTTTTCAAGTTTGGGTAAGGATTTGATGGACTATGGAATAAGGAGTGGCAAGAGCCTAAGATTGGGGATGCCCAAGGCACCCCAAGGTAAAATTTAAGGACAAACAAAAGCCTAAGCTTGGGGATGCCCCGGAAGGCATCCCCTCTTTCGTCTTTGTCTATCGGTAACTTTACTTGAGGCTATATTTTTATTCACCACATGATATGTGTTTTGCTTGGAGCGTCTTGTATGATTTAAGTCTTTGCTTTTTAGTTTACCACAATCATCATTGCTGTACAAACCTTTTGGGAGAGACACGCATGAATCGTGATTTATTAGAACACTCTATGTGCTTCACTTATATCTTTTGAGCTAGACAATTCTGCTCTAGTGCTTCACTTATATCTTTTCAGAGCATGGCGGTGGCTTTATTTTATAGACATTGTTGAACTCTCATGCTTCACTTATATTATTTTGAGAGTCTTTCAGAACATCATGGTAATTAGCTTTGGTTATAAAGCTAGTCATAATATGACGAGCATCTAAGATGGATATAATACAAACTTTCATATGAATTGTGTTGAATACTATGAGAAGTTTGATTCTTGATGATTGTTTTGAGATACAAAGATGGTGATATTTGAGTCATGCTAGTAGATTATTTGTGAATTTGAGAAATACTCGTGTTGATGTTTGTGAGTCTCGTAGCATGCACGTATGGTAACCATTGTGTAAAAAATTTGGAGCATGAGGTATTCATTGATTGTCTTCCTTAGAGTGGAGGTCAGGGACGAGCGATGGTCTTTTCGTACCAATCTAACCCCTAGGAGCATGTGCGTAGTAATTTGTTCAATGACTAATAGAATTTTGCAATAAGTATGTGAGTTCTTTTTGACTAATGTTGAGTCCATGGATTATACACACTCTCACCCTTCCACCTTGTCTAGCCTCTCTTGTTCTGAGAATGCTCGCCGATACCATACACGCACCACGTACCTTCCTCAAAACAGCAAACATACCTACCTATTATGGCATTTCCATAGCCATTCCGAGATAATATTGCCATATAACTTTCCACCATTCTGTTTATTATGACACACATCATTATTGTCATATTGCTTTGCATTATCATGTAGATGACATCGTATTTGTGGCAAAGCCACCTTTCATAATTCTTTCATACATGTCACTCTTGATTCATTGCACATCCTGGTACACCGCCAGAGGCATTCATATAGAGTAATATTTTGTTCTAATCATCGAGTTGTAATTTTTCGTGTCGTAAGTAAATAGAAGTGTGATGATCATCATTATTAGATCATTGTCCCATGTGAGGAAATAAAAAAAGGCCAAATAAGCCAATGAAAAAAAAGAGGCCAAAGAAGCCATTCAAAGAAAGAGAAAAAGAGAGAAGGGGCAATGTTACCATCATTTTTCCACACTTGTGCTTCAAAGTTGCACCATGATCTTCATGATAGAGAGTCTCTTATTTTGTCACTTTCATATACTAGTGGGAATTTTCATTATAGAACTTGGCTTGTGTATTCCAATGATGGGATTCCTCAAAATGCCCTAGGTCTTCGTGAGCAAGCTAGTTGGATGCACACCCACTTAGTTTCTTTTTGAGCTTTCATACACATATAGCTCTAGTGCATCCATTGCATGGCAATCACTACTCACTCACATTGATATCTATTGATGGGCATCTCCATAGCCCATTAATATGCCTAGTTGATGTGAGACCATCTCCCTCTTTTTGTCTTCTCCATAACCACCATTCTATTCCACCCATAGTACTATATCCATAGCTCATGCTCATGTATTGTGTGAAAGTTGAAAAGATTTCAAAGTATGAAATATTTGCTTGGCTTGTCATCGGGATTGTGCATGATTTGAGCATTTTGTGTGACGGAGATGGAACATAGCGAAACTATATGATTTTGTAGGGATAAGCTTTCTTTGGCCATGTTATTTTGTGAAGACATAATTGCCTGGCTAGTATGCTTGAAGTATTACTATTTCTATGTCAATATTAAGGTTTTGTCTTGAATCTTTTGGATCTGAACATTCATGCCACAATCAAGAAAATTACAATGATAAATATTTTAGGTAGCATTTCACATCAAAAATTCTATTTTTATCATTTACCTACTCAAGGACGAGCAGGAATTAAGCTTGGGGATGCTTGATACGTCTCCAACGTATCTATAATTTTTTATTGTTCCATGCTATTATATTATCGGTTTTGGATGTTTAATGGGCTTTCATATACTATTTTATATTATTTTTGGGACTAACCTATTAACCGAGGGCCCAGTGCCAGTTTCTGTTTTTTTGCCTATTTTAGATTTTTACAGAAAAGGAATACCAAATGGAGTCCAAACGAAATGAAACCTTTGCGATGATCTTTCTTGGACCGAAAGCAAACCAGGAGACTTGGAGATGAAGTCGGAGACGCAACGAGGAATCCACGAGGCAGGTGGGCGTGCCCAGGGGGTAGGCGTGCCCCGCAACCTTGTGGGCCCCTCATAGCTCCCCTGACCTAGTTCCTTCGCCTATATATACTCTCATACCCTAAAACATCAGGGGGAGCTACGAAACCAATTTTCCACTGCCGCAACCTTTTGTACCCGTCAGATCCCATCCTGGGGCCTTTTTCAGCGATCTGCCGGAGGGGGATTTGATCATGGAGGGCTTCTACATCAACACCATTACCTCTTCGATGAAGAGTGCGTAGTTTACCACAGACCTTCGGGTCCATAGTTATTAGCTAGATGGCTTCGTCTCTCTCTTTGATTCTTAATACCATGTTCTCCTCTATGTTCTTGGAGATTTATTCGATGTAATACACTTTTGCAGTGTGTTTGCCGAGATCCGATGAATTGTGGATTTATGATCAAGATTATCTATGAATATTATTTGGTTCTTCTCTGAATTCTTATATGCATGATTTGATATCTTTGCAATTCTCTTTGAATTATCGGTTTAGTTTGGCCTACTAGATTGATGTTTCTTGCCATGAGAGAAGTGCTTAGCTTTGGGTTCAATCTTGCGGTGTCCTTTCCTAGTGACAGTAGGGGCAGCACGGCACGTATTGTATTGTTGCCATCGAGGATAACAAGATGGGGTTTTCATCATCTTGCTTGAGTTAATTACTCTACATCCTGTCATCTTGCTTAATGCGTTAGTCCGTTCTTTATGAACTTAATACTCTAGATGCATGCTGGATAGCGGTCGATGTGTGGAGTAATAGTAGTAGATGCGGGTAGGAGTCGGTCTACTTGACACAGACATGATGCCTATGTTCATGATCATTGCCTTAGATGTCATCATAATTATGTGCTTTTCTATCAATTGCTCGGCAGTAATTTGTTCACCCACCGTTATATATGTTATCTCGAGAGAAGCCACTAGTGAAACCTATGTGCTTTTCCATATCTCGTTTACATCTTGCTAGTTTCCGATCTACTATTTTGCAATCTTTACTTTCCAATCTATAAACCAAAAATACCAAAAATATTTACTTTACTATCTCTATCAGATCTCATTTTTGCGACTCCATGAAGGGATTGACAACACCTTTGTCACATTGGTTGCAAGTTCTTGATTGTTTGTGCAGGTATTCGGTGACTTGTGCGTCATCTTCTACAGGATTGATACCTTGGTTCACTAAATAGAGGGAAATACTTATGCTACTTTTCTGGCTCCCGAGGGGCGGAGAGTTCTATGCAAGGTGCACCTCACGAGGCTCAGCTGACGTGAGCCATGACAATGAAGGCCTGGCGGGCGCCAGCAGGCACAGAGCGCCAGTTTCCTCTTCAGTGCAAGGGAGGCAAGCCACAGGCGTGGAGTCCCGAGGAATCAGCCAAAGGTTTCCATTCTGGTGCAACGAGACCAAGACCGCCAGGACGGTAGGACGGAGGTCATCACCGAGCCCACCACAGCGTCATGAGCAGGGGCTTTTCGCACGCGAAGACCACTTTAGTCAGGATAAGCTATACTTCTTGTCCCCTTTCAAATCTAGCCGTTGTGGGATCCCTTCCCGCCAACATTTGGGAAGAGGACTAGGGCCACTATAAATAGGACTTAGCCACCACCATCGAGGGCATCTGATTTCGATCGGATTCATCCTCACCCAACCACCTCACCAGCTCTCTTGAGATGAAGAACACCTCATCTCCTAAGGCCAGTTCATCCACTGTACTAGTTCATCCTCACCCCCTCGAGGCAATCCACCAAAACGCTGGAGTAGGGTATTACACCGCAAGGTGACCCGAACCAGGATAAATTGATGTGTCTCTTTGTCTCTTCAGCCTGTCGCGCTACGCTTAGGAGGATCACGAGTAGGCAGGCTAGGTAGGTTGAGATCTCCGCACGCACCCGAGAGTTCGAACCTCTCAAGGGTTTGCGGAACCCGTAATCCGACATTTGGAGTGCCAGGTAGGGGTGCGTCGGATCTTCTCTTCCATCGATCGATCCACCGTCACTCCGACACCCCCATTGCCGATGCACGTCGGGCTCGCGCCGAGCGCCGGGCCGCAGTCACCGCCCGCGTTGCTCAGACGGCTCCGGTGGGCAATGGTTGTCCTTGTCGTGCTCCATCTCCGGTGGCCAATGCCGCGACGGGCCCTGCCGGCCACGAGCAGCAAGCTTCTTCGCTGCACCCTTCGGTGCACCGCGACGGGCGCACCGCCACTCCATCACTGACCCCGGCAGCTTCATCCTCCCATGCGCGTCACGGCCCGGCTAACGCGCAGGCCACTCTGCTCATGGTGCGGGAGCTCCTTCGCTACTGCCCGGTCGACGACTTCTACGAGGAGTGGCTCGAGCGGATCACTGAGCTCGTCAGCGCGGCTGGGGGCTCTGCTGCACCAGCCCACTCACTGCCTCACCAGTCACCTACCGCAGGTAACGTGGCCCACGGGGCTCCTCCAGCACCTCCGGCCTAGGGCGTCATCGTCGAGCCAAGGCGTGTGGCACCATAGTGCGACCTGCCGCACTAGGCGCCTACACCGGAAGAGGTGAGATGCTACGTGGTGCAGCGGCCTCTAGGGGAAGCACGCGTGCTTCCTGCAACCCCACGTCAGGCCCGCGTGCCGCTGCAGGAGGTGGTGGCACGCGTGCACCAGGACCACGAGGGTGGCCGGCGTTCCCAGTATGAGTGGGCGCGCCCCCCTGCCTAGTGGGCCCCTCGTGGCTCCCCTGACCGACTTCATTCACCTATATATATCTACGTACCCCGAAAATATCCAGGAGCACCATGAAAAACTATTTCCATCGCCGCAACCTTCTGTATCCGCGAGATCCCATCTTGGAGCCTTCGTCGGTGCTCCGCCGGAGGGGGAATCGACCATGGAGGGCCTCTTCGTCACCACCAAGGCCTCTTTGATGAGTTGTGAGTAGTTTACCACAGACCTTCGGGTCCATAGTTATTAGCTAGATGGCTTCTTCTCTCTCTTTGAATCTCAATACAGAGTTCTCCTTCCTCTTCTTGGAGATCTATCGATGTAACTCTTTTTGCGGTGTGTTTGTCGTGATCTTATGAATTGTGGGTTTATGATCAAGTTTATCTATGAGAAATATTTGAATCTCCTCTAAATTCTTTTATGTATGATTGGTTATCTTTGCAAGCCTCTTTGAATTATCAGTTTGGTTTAGCCTACTAGAATGATCTTTCTTGCCATGGGAGAAGTGCTTAGATTTGGGTTCAATCTTGCGGTGTCCTTTCCAAGTGACAACAGTGGCAGCAAGGCACGTATTGTATTGTTGCCATCGAGGATAAAAAGATGGGGTTTATATCATTGCATGAGTCTATCCCTCTACATCATGTCATCTTGCTTAATGCGTTAGTCTGTTCTTATGAACTTAATACTCTAGATGCAGACATGAGTCGTTCGATGTGTGGAGTAATAGTAGTAGATGCAGAATCGTTTCGATCTACTTGTTGTGGACGTGATGCCTATATACATGATCATGCCTAGATGTTCTCATAACTATGCACTTTTCTATCAATTTCTCCACAGTAATTTGTTCACCCACCATAATACTTATTCTATCATGAGAGAAGCCACTAGTGAAACCTATGGCCCCCGGGTCTATATTTTATCATACAAGTTTTCCATCTACTTTTATTTGCATCTTTTACTTTCCAATCTATATCATAAAAATATGAAAAATATTTATCTTATCATATTATCTCTATCAGACTCACTTTCGCAAGTTACCATGAAGGGATTGACAACCCCTTTATCGTGTTAGTTGCGAGGTTCTTATTTGTTTGTGTAGGTGCGTGGGACTTTGGAGGAGCCTCCTACTGGATTGATACCTTGGTTCTCAAAAACTGAGGGAAATACTTACGCTACTTTGCTGCATCACCCTTTCCTCTTCAAGGGAAAAACCAACGCATGCTCAAGAGGTAGTAGTCTCTTCCTGGGAGGAGATGCACGACCGCTTTATCGCCAACTTCCAGGGCACTCGCATCCGTCTGCCGGCCGCGGGTGACCTGCGCCGCATCAAGCAGTAGCCAGGAGAGACCCTGCAGAAGTATATCTAGCGCTTCAACAACGTTCGCCTCAAGATCCCCAGGGTGTCGGACGAGGCCATCATGTGAGTGTTCACTGATGGCGTCTGCGATGTCAAAATGAAGGAGGAGCTCGCCATCCACGAGGACCTATGCACAGCCTTGGAGATGTTCAATATGGCGAACAAGTGTGCAAGGGGTGAGGAGGGGTGCCTCTCCCACCTCGAGCTCCCCGATGTTGACCCCGAAGACAAGAGGGACAAGGCCAAGGACGTAAAGCACAAAGGGTCGGCCGTGCTTGCGGCCGAGCCAGAGATGAAGTGTGGATGTGACCATCCCGAGTCGTCCAAGAGCAACTGCCCGCTCTGCGTCTTCCACAACGTCCACAACCACAACACCAATGACTGCCAGGAGCTTAGGGCCCTCCGTGATGGGTGCCTCGATCGATGCCCCGAGTGCAACGATCGAGGCTATGGCCGCAGAGGTGGTCGAGGTGGAGGATGCTGGGACATACGCGACCATCGCTAGGAGTGGCGCGACCATCCTCGAGGGCGCCTGGAGGGAGCAGCCTCGTGAGGAGCGCCCTCAGGGCAATGCCGGTCTTCCTCCACTGCCTCCACCACCAAGAAGGAATGAAGAGCATCACCAGGACGAGGGGGTTGGGGGCTTCCAGGAGCCTCGAGCCATTGCATGCATCCTGGGCGGCTCACAGGCCCCGGCTTCTCACCGCATCTTCAAGCAGTTTGTGTGCGAGGTGAATGCAGCGCATTCCAAGCCCGAAGCAACTCGCCCGCTCAGGTGGTCCAAATGCGCCATCACCTTCAGCTCCTCAGACCAGCTCAAGTGCCCGGCCACCGCCGGCGTGCTCCCCATGCTCTGCTCACCCGTCATCAACAACGTGGTCGTCACCAAGATTCTCATCGATGCTGGTGCGAGACTCAATGTCCTGTCTGTTCAAACGTTCGACGGGCTCCAAGTGTCGTACTACCAGCTTCAGCCAACCAAGCCATTCTCAGGAGTGACCGACGGTTCCACACACCCGATAGGACAGGTCCGCCTCCCTGTCACCTTCGGCAAACACAACAACTACCACACCGAGCTCATCGACTTCGACGTCGCCAACATTCGCCTGCCATACAACACCATCCTAGCGTACCTAGCACTAGCCAAGTTCATTGCAGTGACGCACCATGGCTACAAGGTCCTCAAGATGTCAGAAGCAGCGGCGTCATCACGGTCGCATGCCAGGAAAAGGACACGGTGTGCTCCCTAGAGCGCGCCTACCAGGCTGCAGTAGCCGAGAACCCTGAAGATGAGAGTGGTGCCCTCCCTCCTGAGGTCGCCCCCAAGACAAAGAAGCTGCAGCTGGGTCAGGGATCTCGCGAGGAAGCATCACCCGAGGACGTCGCACAGAAGCCTTGCATCCCAGGATGGGGCGCCTTCATCCATCGCATAGGAAGGCGTGCCCGGTGCCCCTCTCAGGCTGGGCTTGGGGGGTCCCTCGGGAGGGCCTCACACCTAGCCAGAGTCACGAGGGAGGCGCTCGGGCACCATGTGGAGGCGCGTTTCAGCGCATGCTTCCCAGGAGAAGGCTTCAGGCGGAAGGCGCCAGGCGTTTAGGAGTTCATCAGCAAGGCAATCGAGGAGATTCAAGAGGCAAGGGTTCTGCAAGGCGATCTCCGCCTACCGCGAGGCGTGGCTCACTGCCCTGGCGAGGGTAAGGAATTCCGCGTCTGCATCGACATCCCAGGGCTCAACAGGGCCACGTGTCAGCAACTCTTCTGTCCATCTCGTGTCGGCCGATACGAGGGTCCACTACACAGCTACGTCTGCATGCCTTTCGGCCTACCAGGCGTAGCTGTGGCATTCTAGCGCTGCACAAGGGACGCCCTGGCGGCTCGCGAGGCCCGGCACCAGGCGACCCTTGCGGATATGGAGATGCATCTTCGGGAGCCTCCCGAGCCCCCTGGGCCTCTCGAGGCTCGGGGCCAGGGCAGCTCGTGAGGAACGGCTCCAGCAACGCGCGTCTTCTGCTACCCCGACATCTCTTCAGCGCCGGTACCAGGTGAAATCTCTCTAGTTCCTTCAGTTTGGGGGCACCCCACGGGCTGCATCATCCCCAAGCTGTATGGGTCCGTCCCTGTGGCGTGTGTCGTTTTGCGCTCACCAGGATTGTCTAACCATCTTCTATGAGTTTACCTATGATTGTCACTCAGCGGCCTCGAGTCTTAACCGCCTCGCAGTCTCCCTACATTTGATGGCTTGACCCTCGCCCGTCTCGCTGCATGGCTACTCAGGTTGGCACGGCGCTTGTGCTAGGGTCCGCCCCTGCAACGCTGACAAATCCGAGGACCGAGCTCTGGCCCGTGACCCGCCTCGCGCACGCCACCTTACCAGGTCCTTGGTGCCTTCGTCTTTCGCCAGGGGCCCTGGGGCGGACAGCCCGCTCTGCAGGGGTTCGCGACCTCTCCTGTCATCTAACCTGCAAGTTCACCTGATGATGGTTCACATGCCGGTTTGGACGATCGTCACCTTACCTCACGAGTCGCTTGTTGGTGTTCTGCAGCCAAACCTCCCAAGGCCCCCTCGATGGTATCTCGAAGGCGAAGGAGGCATGAAGGTGGATCCAAGAGCTCGGAGGCATGGTGGCGTGAAGCACGAGCTCGCGGGAAGAGTTTGCAGCATGGACTCCAGGGGGGACAACGCGCATCGCCGTGATCCGTCGGCGACGCCGGCGACACGGGCGACGCCGCTCGGTGGCCTCTTACCCAGGGCCCTCGGCCTGGGCGTACAAGGGTAATGGATATCCGGGAGGAGGCCGCTCGTACCAAGGCCTCGACTCCTCCTTCCGAGCACCCTCATCTCGGCGGCAAGGGACCGGCCGATTCTTCAGCGAGAGTGGGATGGGCCCCACTCGGGGGGCCTTCCCTTTCTCTTCGGTCGAGAACCGGTGGATTGGCGCCATTGTTGTTGAATTGGAGGAGGAGCGAAGAAGAAGAGGCGGAGCAAGGAGAGATGGACTGGAAGGGCTGGCGCCGTTCCGTACTTATAGCCGGAGGAGGCCAACCGTCGACCTCCACGATCACAGGTAATCATGACCCATTATGCATGCAGGGATTTGTCTTGTCGGACGATTGATGAGGTGTCGTGGAGAATCGGAGGCGCCCACGTCCAATCAACCGCCACGCGGCGCCCAAGGCCGCAGTCTATTGGGGGCCCGCGGCGCTTCGCACTTGTCCCTTTGCTTCTCTGCTAAGCCAAGTCCAAGTGCGCCTTGGGCCTGGGGGCTACTGTCAGCGTTCTGGGAACGGGGGTCCCCAGACTTGCCTGCCTGCGGCCTGCGGCATGTCTCAAGCAGTGGCACAGTGCGGCCCACCTTCATCAGCTCAAATTCAAGACCCTCACGAGGGGCTAAGCGTCGCGGGGCGGACAATAGGAAGCTTCCTCAGGAGCAGCCTCATTAGGCAGGCTCACGAGGAGGCAGAGAGATCAAGGTAGGGGTACCTCACGAGGTGCCCGTGACGCAAGTCATGAAGATCAAGGCCAGGCGGGCGTCAGGCGGGCGCCGGCCTGTGTAGTGTCCTTGTTTCTCCTTTGGTGCAAAGGGAGAAAGCACAGGCCAAGGCAACAGGCAAAGTTTGCCGCTTTGGTGCAACAAGACCAAGACCAGCAGAGCGGCAGGATGGAGGTCACCGTGGAGCCCAAGACGGCATCATCGTCAGAGTATTTGGCAGTCGAAGACCAACTTTAGTCAGGATAAGTGTACTAGATGTTCCCCTTCAAAATGGCCAATTGTTGGCGCCTTCCCGCTCAATATTTGGGAAGAGGACCAGGGCCTCTCTTTGTATATATATATGACTAGCTACCATAGTATAGAGGCATCTGGAATCGACCCCTCCAAAGGGACAACACCACCACAAGAACATCCCTCGTGAGGCTGTTCTCCCCTTGTATTGTTCATCATCAGCCCCTGAGGCAATCCACCACACCACAAACTAGAGTAGGGTATTACACCACAACGGTGGCCCGAACTAGTATAAACCTTGCGTGCCTTGTGTTGTTCATTGTGTAGCCTAGATTCCTTGCAAGGCTTCGAGACATGAGTTGGTAGGGGAGAGATCTTCGCGCGCACCCCAGAGTTCGAACCTCAAGGGCCTGCCAGAACCCGAAATCCGACATTTGGCGCGCCAGGTAGGGGTACGCCAGAATCTTGTCGCCCTCTGTCTTGCGTTTCATCGTCCATCGCGTCAATGTCTGACGCTCGCCGAGCCTGCGCCGAGCGTCAAGCTGCTCTCGCAGCCCATGTCGCCTAGACCGCCCCCGTCGGTTGGCTTCCCCATCGTTCCATGTCGCCTACCTCCCATGCCGCCACCGGCCCGGCAGGGAACGAGCAGCAGGCGTCGTCGCTGCATCCCTCGGTGCGGCGGGAAGGCCGCACCGCCACCCCGTCACTGACTCCAGCAGGCTCATCGTCGCACGCTCTTTGCGCTCCTGCGGACGCGAACGTTGCGTTGTTCCTGGCATGTGAGCTCCTGCACTACTGCCCCGTCGACGAACTCCACGACGAGTGGCTCGCTCGCATCAAAGAGCTCGTCAGCGCCGCATGGGGCTCCCCTGCGTCGTCCCTCTTGCTGCATCGCCCTCCGTCCTGTGCGGGCGACGTGGCTCCGAAAGTGCCTCCACCGCCTCCTCCTCAAGAAGGCGCCCTGGCCCCAAGGCGCGCGGCCCCTGGTTGAGACCCGCTGCGTCCAGTGCCCGCGCAGCAAGAAAAGAGCTGCCAAGAGATCCCTCGCTCTCAAGAAGGCACTCGCGTGCTCCCGGCGCCAGCACACCATGACCGCACTTCTGCTCCAGCACGCCAAGACCCTGCACTGCTCCTGGCGGCAGCGCGCGGAGACCTCCAAGATCAAGCCCTTCCTCACCAAAGGCATCCTGTGGCCACTGCAGGATTCCGCGCCTTCACCGCCGAGCTGCGCAACATGGCCTGGCCGGGCAAGTTCAAGCCAGATCTGCCTCCTCGCTATGACGGCAGTGCCGACCCCGTGGAGTTCCTCCAGCTCTACGAGCTGGGCATCAAAGCGGCCAACGGGGGACGAAAAGGTCATGGCGAACTGGTTTCCCATGGCGCTCAAGGATGGTGCCTGCACCTGGCTCCTAAACCTGCCTCCCAGCATGATCTCCTCTTGGGACGAGATGCGCACTAGCTTCATCGCCAACTCCCAAGGCACTCGCGACCGGCCCCCGGCCATGAGTGACTTGCGCCGCATCAAGCAATAGCCGGGAGAGACCCTGCAAAAGTACATCCAGCGCTTCAACAACGCCCGCCTCAAGATCCCTAGGGTGACTGAGGAGGCCATCATCTCAGCCTTCTCCGATGGCGTTCGTGACATCAAGATGAAGGAAGAGCTGGCGATCCATGAGGATCTGTGCACATCTCTACAGTTGTTCAACTTGGCGACCAAGTGCGCCAGGGCTGAGGAAGGGTGCCTCTCCCTCCTCGAGCTTCCAGCTGCTGATCCGGAAGATAAGAAGCCCAAGGTCAAGGACGTGAAGCGCAAAGGAGCGGCTGTGCTCGCAGCTAAGCCAGACACCAAGCGAGGCAGGGATCAGCCGGAGTCATCCAAGGGCAGCCGGTACTGCATGTACCACCACCTCCACACCCACAACACCAACGAATGCCAAGAGCCCAGAGCTGTGCGAGATGAACGTATTGGCAGACGCCCCGAGTGCAACGATCGGGGCAATGGCCGAGGAGGAGGAAGAGGTGGAGGACGATGGGAAGACCATGGCCCTCGCCAAGGGTGGCGTGACCGACCTTGCGAGGACCGCTGGCAGGACCAGCCTCGCGAGGGGGGTTGGAGGGATCAGCCTCGCGAGGATCGCCCACAAGGCAATGCAGGCCTCCCTCCTCTGCCACCACCGCCAAGGAGGAACGAAGACCAGCATCAGGACGATGGGGCTGGGGGCTTCCGGGAGCCACGAGCTATCGCTTGCATCCTGGGCGGAGCTCAAGCCCCGGCCTCTCAGCGCATCTTCAAGCAGTTTGTTCGTAAGGTGAATGCAGTCCTCCCAAATCCCGAGGCCTCGCGTCCTCTCAGGTGGTCCACGTGTGCCATCACGTTCAGTTCAGCGGATCAACTCAAGTGCGCAGCAACGGCTGGAGTTCTCCCAATGCTATGTTCCCCAGTCATCAGCAATGTGCAGGTCACCAGGACCCTCATCGAAGGTGGAGTAGGACTCAACGTTCTGTCTGTCGAGACATTCAACAATCTCCAAGTGTCGTATGATCAACTTCAGCCAACCAAACCGTTCTCAGGAGTCATTGATGGTTCTACCACCCCGATAGGGTAGGTCCGCCTCCCTGTCACCTTCGGACAGCGCAAAAACTACCGTACTGAGCTCATTGACTTCGACGTTGCCCACATTCGCCTGCCATACAACGCCATCCTCGGGTATCCAGCCTTGGCCAAGTTCATGGTAGTGACTCACCATGGCTACAATGTCCTCAAGATGCCAGGAAGCGGTGGAGTCATCATAGTCCCCTGCGAGGAGAAGGATGCAGTGTGTTCTCTCGAGCGTGCCTTCCAGGCCGCGGCAATCGAAGACCCAGATCACAGGAGAGGGAGCCTTCCCGAGGCAGTCCCTAAGGAGAAGAAGACATCGCCTGGCCCGAACCATCAGGAGGCACGCACCTCCAGAGAAGTTGCGTCAGGATCCGTTCCCGTTCAAGGGGCGCCTCCCTCTGTCGCATAGGAAGGCGCGCCCGGTGCCCTCGTCGGGCAAGACTCGGGGGCTCTATCCTGGAGGGCCACCGACTTTTCGAAGGTCACGAGGGAGGCGCTCGGGCACCACTTGGAGGCATGCTTCAAAGCACGTTTCCCTCAGGAAGGTATGAGGCAAGGAGGGCCAAACCCTCAGGAGTTCATCGCAAGAAACACTCAGGAGCTACAGGAGTCAAGAGTCATGCGCGGCAGCCGCCGCTTACCCGCCGTAGCCCCCCATCCAGGCGAGGATGGTGGGCTGCGCGTCTGCATCGACATGCCAGGGCTCAACTAAGCCGCGTCTCAGGAGCGCCTCTGGCCCTCGCGCGTGGAATGTTGCGAGGGTCCACCCCACAGCCACGTTTGCATGCCTCTTGGCCTGCCAAACACAACCGCTGCTCATCAGCGCCTGCTGAGGAGTATTCTGGAGGCTCAGGAGGTCAGGCATTGCGTGGTCCTGGCAGAGATGGAGATGGTCCTCGAGGAGCCGCCTGCGCCCCCGGAGCCTCCCGAGGCTGTGGGTCCTGGGGGCTCATGAGGATCGACTTCCTCACCACGCGTCGTCCACTACCTTAGCATCCCTTCATCTCCAACGGTATCAGGTGGCATCTTTCAAAGTTGCATTTTCAGCTGGGAGCGCCCCCAGGGCTGCATCATTCCCAGGCCGGATGGGTCCGTCCCCGTGGCATGTATCTCATTTGTTCATGTCTTTAGGTTACCTTGTTGGGGGCGCCCCTCGGGCTGCATTATCCCCAAGCTGCTCGGACCTGACCCAGTGGCATGTATCCCTCTCGCATTCGTCTGAGCTAATTTACTATTCCTTGCTTAACCTGCTTGACTTAATCGCTCGATCGATTGACGCCAACCTGTGGAGCTGCTCCCCCTGGCACGGCGCTTGTGCATGGGTCCGTCCCTGCAATGCCGACAAATCTGAGTGGCAGAGCTCTGGCCGCGGCAGCCCCGCAACGTGCCACCTCATCAGGCCCTCAGTGCCTTCGCCACTCCCCCAGAGCAACCAGTAGCTGGGCGACAATTGTGATGGCAATTCTCGTTTTCCTCGTGATGAGTTTACAGGGTCTCTCTAAGGGACAACATTGGGCGAGGCCTCTGTGTTCTCTCTTCCTCTCTCACCCGCATGAACCGCTTGTGCGTTAAAGGGGGGCACCTGAGCATCGCGACTCACGGGCTCTTACTGGCTCTCCAGCCCTCATCTCCTGGCCTTGACCACGGCATCGCGACCTGGCATACCAGCGACGGCTGAGCTCGCTCGAGGGCTGGGACCCGAGGACATAGAGCGCAAAGGGGAGTGCAGGGGAGAAGGAGGAAGCTCGCGAGGACCTCACCGGGTAAGTCCTCAGCTATAGACGCGCGGGTCTGGCGCCGCGCCGAGAAATGGCTCCAAACTCCTAAGATAAGTCGCCCTCTACAGAACTGCTAGCTAACGCAACACCGACTATGCACCTGATGCGGCCCTGTAATGGCGACATTGTGCTCCTTTCTCACCGAGCGACGACTGCTTGAGCGCCAAGGGGGACCCACTGAGCATCGCGCCTCGGGGGCTCTTACAGCACCTCAGGCCGCTCACCACTTGGCCTTGACCACGTCATCGCGACCGGGCATACCAGCGACGGCTGAAGCATGCCTGGGGACTCAGACCTGTCGGCGCAGAGCGCCAGGCCCTCGTGAGGTTAGAAAGGAGGAACCGAGCCAGGACAGGACAAGCATCTCACACTGCATCGCGATAAGGATCATATTAACAAAAGGGATTACAGGCGCTTTACATACCCCCACGGGGTACTTTCTTGATTCCCCGCAGGGAACAAAGATGCAAATCCTAAAGAGCCCTAACTACAGGAGCCGCAGCAGCAGACACCATCATCAACAGTGGGCCACGTGAGGCCAGCGCGAACCCCATCCAGATCAGCCGCGCCGACCGCCAGGCGCACCGGCTCTGCTCCGAGCGCGACGGGAGCTCGGGGGCTCATAGCTGTCGTTGCTCATCTCCGGAGTCAGAAGAAGATCGGCGGAGTCGCTGGACCCTCCGGCACGCCCGCTGCTACCAGAAGAGCTGCTAGAAAGGCGGGTGGCAGGCCTGGTCCTCGCCGCTCCAGGGCTCTGGCTGCTGTCTCTGGGGCAGCACTCCAGCCGGCGTCCTTCCTCGTCGAAGACCTTGAAGAGCATCAGGAAGGCGCCATCGAATTCCAGGTGAATCACGAGGGTCGCAGACCCTGGCGATCTTGCCCCAGCCTCGAGTTATGAAGACCTTACCATGGGCGACAACCTCGACCTCCGCTTCGGTCGCGGGGTTGCGACAGCCGGCGTGCTGCAGCCAAAGCTCCCAAGGCCCCCTTGGCGGTATCTCGAAGGCGAAGGAGGCAGGAAGGCGGATCCAAGAGCTCGGAGGCATGGCGGCGTGAAGCACGAGCTCGCGAGAAGTGTTCGCAGCATGGACTCTAGGGGGGAGGACGCACGTCGCCGTGATCCGTCGGCGACGCCGGCAACACGGGCGGCGCCGCTCGGCGCCCTCTTCCCCAGGGCCCTCGGCCTGGGCGTACAAGGGTAATGGATATCCGGGAGGAGGCCGCTCGTACCAAGGCCTCGACGCCTCCTGCCGAGCTCCCTCATCTCGGCGGCAGGGGACCGGCCGCTTCTTCAGCAGGAGTGGGATGGGCCCCTCTCGGGGGGCCTTCCCTTTCTCTTCTGTCAAGAACCGGCGGATTGGCGCCATTTTTGTCGAATTGTAGGAGGAGCGAAGAAGAAGAGGCGGAGAAAGGAGAGATGGACTGGAAGGGCTCGTGCCGTTCCGTACTTATAGCCAGAGGAGGCCAACCGTCGGCCTCCATGATCACAGGTAGTCATGACCCGTTTTGCATGCAGGGACTTGTCTTGTCGGGCGGTTGCCGAGGCGTGGTGGGGAAGCGGAGGCGCCCACGTCCAATCAACCGCCACGCGGCACCCATGCCTGCAGGCTGTTGGGGGCCCGCGGCGCTTCACACTTTCCCCTTCACTTCTCTGCTAAGCCAAGTCCGGTCGCGCCTTGGGCCCGGGGGCTACTGTCGGCGTTCTGGGAATGGGGGTCCCCAGACTTGCCTGCCTACGGCCTGCAGCATGGATCAAGCAATGGCCCAGTGCGGCCCACCTTCATCAGCTCAAGTTCAAGACCCTCGCGAGGGGCCAAGCCTCGCGGAGTGAACGACAGGAAGATTCCTTAGGAGCAGCCACGTCAGGCAGGCTCACGAGGAGGCGGATAGATCAAGGCAGGGGTACCTCCCGAGGTGCCCGTGACGCAAGCCATAAAGATCGAGGCCAGGCGGGCGCCAGGCGGGCGCCGGCCTGCGCAGTGTCCTTGTTTCCCCTTTGGTGCAAAGGGAGCAAGCACAGGCCAAGGCAACAGGCAAAGGTTGCCGCTTCGGTGCAACAAGACCAAGACCAGCAGAGCGGCAGGATGGAGGTCACCGTGGAGCCCAAGACAGCGTAATCGTCAGAGTCTTTGGCAGTCGAAGACCAACTTTAGTTAGGATAAGTGTACTAGATGTTCCCCTTCAAAATGGCCAATTGTTGGCGCCCTTCCCTCTCTATATATAGGACTAGCCACCATAGTATAGAGGCATCTGGAATCGACCCCTCCAAAGGGACAACACCACCACAAGAACATCCCTCGCGAGGCTGTTCTCCCCTTGTATTGTTCATCATCAGCCCCTGAGGCAATCCACCACACCACAAACTAGAGTAGGGTATTACACCACAACGGTGGCCTGAACTAGTATAAACCTTGCGTCCCTTGTGTTGTTCATCGTGTAGCCTAGATTCCTTGCGAGGCTTCGAGATGTGAGTTGGTAGGGGAGAGATCCTCGTGCGCACCCCAGAGTTCGAACCTCAAGGGTCTGCCAGAACCCGAAATCCGACATCGCTTGCACATTAAAGGGGGGTCCCGAGCATAGCATCTCGGGAGCTCCTACTGGCTCTCCAACCCTCACCCCCTGGCCTTGACCATGGCATCGCGACCTGGCATACCAGCGGCGGCTGAGCTTGCTCGAGGGCCGAGACCCGAGGACGTAGAGCACCTAGGCAAGCGAGGCGAGAGGGTGGTCCCTGCGGGCCGCGCCTAATGATACCACCTAAGACGCAAGGGCAGGCACCATCCTCTCGACGGATCACAACAGGACTACTAAAAGATAAGTCGCATGCGTTGTGATGCCGGTCTCACATCCCGCTCGCCCCAACCTTGCAGTCCCTCTCCGCCGGCTTCACTCCCCTTTTCCGTTCCTTGGGCGGCTGCTTGAACGCCAAGGGGGACCTCGTGAGCATCGCGTCTCATGAGCTCTCACCGAACCTCGGGCCGCTCACCTCCTAGCCTTGACCACGACATCATGACCTGGCATACTAGCGACGGATGAAGCCTGCCTGGGGAATGGGTCCCGTCAGTGTAGAACGTCACACTGTCTAGGGGAAAGAAAAGGGGGGAGTCGAGTCAAACTGAGAAACACGATTTCATCACAGAATCAAGAAAGCAACGTTGGTATTACACATACTTCTGTCCTTACAAACCCCACAGGGGCTGGTCCTCATTTCACGCAGGGAAAGCAAAAGAAGGAAGGCTACCACCAAGCCATTGAGCATCACGGCGACACCGGGCGGCAGCCGCTGCTGCACTCCGACCACGGCGGGAGCTTGGCGGCCGTAGCTGTCGTCGCTAGACTCCAGAGACTCGCTGGGCTTAGAAGAGTTGCTGGATTCCCAAGAGTCGTCGCTGCTGGTCGAAGAGATGCCGAAGGGAGCAGAAGCAGGCCCAGCGCCCAAGGCTGCACCCTGTGGGCCGCTTCCTCCGGGGCAGCACTCCAGCCGTTGGCCGTCCTCGTCGAAGACCTCGAAGAACAAGGTGGATGCGCCATCGTACTCGAAGTGAATCGCGAGGCTCCCACGGCGCGGCAGGCTCGGGCAACATCGCCCCATCTGCGGGTCATGAAAACGTCTCCGGGGGGCACAACCTCGACCTCAACTCCGGTGGCCAGGTTGGAGCACCCGGTGTGCTGCAGCCACAGCTAAAGCGGCCCCCTCGGAGGCAACTTGCTGGCAAAGAACCTCGGGAGCCTGATCCATGAGTCGAGCGGCATCACCACCCACACCACGAACTCTCGCGAGCTGACCTCGGCGTGAGTCTGTGGCATGGTCGGCAAGGCAATAGCGGCCCGCCCTCTACCATTGGGGGTTGCTTGATGGCGCACATCTTCATCCTAGGCGCGGGTGAGGGAGTCCTGGATTAGGGAGTATCCGGACAGCCGGACTATATACTGGACTATGAAGGTACAAGATTGAAGACTTCGACCCGTGTCCAGATGGGACTCTCCCTGGCGTGGAAGGCAAGCTTGGTGATTCAGATGTTAGATCTCCTTCTCTGTAACCGACTCTGTGTAACCCTAGCCCCCTTTGTTGTCTATATAAACCGGAGGGTTTAGTCCGTAGGACAGAAACAACAATCATAATCATAGGCTAGCTTCTAGGGTCTAGCCTCTACGATCTCGTGGTAGATCAACTCTTGTAATACTCATATCATCAAGATCAATCTAGCAGGAAGTAGGGTATTACCTCCATCGAGAGGGCCCGAACCTGGGTAAACATTGTGTCTCCAGCCTCCTATTACCATTAGCCTTAGACGCACAGTTCGGGACCCCCAACCCGAGATCCGCCGGTTTTGACACCGACATTGGTGCTTTCATCGAGAGTTCCTCTATGTCGTCGCTATAAGGCTTGATGGCTCCTTCAATCATTAACAACAATACGGTCCAGGGTGAGACTTTCCTCCCCGGACAGATCTTCGTATTCGGCGGCTTCACACTACAGGCCAATTCGCTTGGCCATCTGTAGGAGATCGATAGCTACGCCCCTAGCCATCAGGTCAGGTTCGGAAACTTAAACTACACAGCCGACATCCGAGGAGACTTGATCTACGACGGGTTCGGACCCGAGTCAGGAGCGCCGAACGGTCATGATGAGCATGACTTAGATCTGCCATCGAACAGTATTCGGGATATCGCACCTGCAGCAGCTCCGGACTCCAATCTGGAGCAGATCGTGCCATCCGAGGACGGGTGGATGGACCCCGCCATGGAGGCCGCACACTCAGCGGCGTTGGAGCCTGATACGTCTCCAACGTATCTATAATTTTCGATTGTTCCATGCTATTATATTACCTGTTTTGGATGTTTATGGGCTTTATTTTATACATTTATATCATTTCCGGGACTAACCTACTAACCAGAGGCCCAGCCCATATTGCTGTTTTTCTTGCCTATTTCAGTATTTCGAAGAAAAGGAATATCAAATGGAGTCCAAACGGAATGAAACCTTCGGGGGCATGATTTTTGGAACGAACGTGATCTGGAGGACTTGGAGTGCAAGTCAAGAAGCAATCGAGGCGGCCAAGAGATAGGAGGGCGCCCCCACCCCTCCTGGGCGCGCCCCCTGTCTCCTGGGCCCCTCGAGCGGCCACTGACGTACTTCTTCCTCCTATATAAGCATATGTACCCCGAAAACATCCAGAGAGCCACCGAAGAAATATTTCCACCACCATAACCTTCTGTATCCGCGAGATCCCATCTTGGAGCCATTGCTGGCGTTCTGCCGGAGGGGGAATCCACCACGGAGGGCTTCTACATCAACACCATAGCCCTTCCGATGAGTTCTGAGTAGTTTACCATAGACCTTCGGGTCCATAGTTATTAGCTAGATGGCTTCTTCTCTCTTTTTGGATCTCAATATAATGTTCTCCCCCTCTCATCTATTCGATGTAAACTCTTTTTGCGGTGTGTTTGTCGAGATTTGATGAATTGTGGCTTTATGATCAAGTTTATCTGTGAGAAATATCTGAATCTTCTCTGAATTCTTTTATGTATGATTGAGTTATCTTTGAAAGTCTCTGCAAATTATCAATTTGGTTTGACCTACTAGATTGATCTTTCTTGCCATGGGAGAAGAGCTTAGTTTTGGGTTCAATCTTGCGGTGTCCTTACCCAGTGACAGAAAGGGTTGCCAGGCACGTATTGCATTGTTGCCATCGAGGATAAAAAGATGGGGTTTATATCATATTGCTTGAGTTTATCCCTCTACATCATGTCACCTTTCTTAATGCATTACTCTGTTCATATGAACTTAATACTCTAGATGCATGTTGGATAGCGGTCGATGTGTGGAGTAATAGTAGTAGATGCAGGCAGGAGTCGGTCTACTTGTCACGGACGTGATGCCTATATACATGATCATGCCTAGATAATCTCATAATTATTCGCTTTTCTATCAATTGCTCGACAGTAATTTGTTCACCCACCGTAATACCTATGCTGTCTTGAGAGAAGCCTCTAGTGAAACCTATGGCCCCCGAGTCTATCTTTTATCATATAAGCTTTCAATCTACTTTTATTTGCATATTTACTTTTTGCATCTATATTATAAAATACCAAAAATACATTTATCTTATCATATTATCTCTATCAGATCTCACTTTCGCAAGTGGCCGTGAAGGGATTGACAACCCCTTTATCGCGTTGGTTGCGAGTTCTTTGTTTTTTTTGTAGGTTCGTGGGACTTGTGAGGAGCCTCCTACTGGATTGATACCTTGGTTCTCAAAACTGAGGGAAATACTTACGCTACTATGATGCATCACCCTTTCCTCTTCAAGGAAAACCAACGCAAGCTCAAGACGTAGCAAGAAGGATTTCTGGCGCCGTTGCCGGGGAGGTCTTCGCTCAAGTCAAGACATACGAAGTACCCATCACAAACTCATCTCCCTCGCATTTACGTTAGTTGCCATTTGCCTCTTGTTTTCCTCTCCCCCACTTCACCCTTGCCGTTTTATTTGCCCTCTCTTTCCCAATCTCTCTCTCTTTTTTGCTTGCTTTTTTCTGTTTGCTTGTGTGCCTGTTTGTCCTTATGGCTTTGCCTAAAAGTACCAACCTCCTTCTTAAAAGGATGGAGAGATTGAATCGAACATTAGAAGCTTTATGACTTTGCAATTTGAGCATAATAATTTCTTCAGAAAGGAGCTTAAAGAACAAAGAGATTTTTTGGGTTTTATGAATAAGGAGCTTGATGATATGAATAAAGAATTTTATGGTGTGAACTCTCAAATTACCCGGCTTGAGAAGGCTATAGCCCAAATTTCAGATAAGCAAGCCACCTTAGTCAATAAGATGGCTGCCAAACCAGAAAAGTTCCATGAAAATAACGATGAAGATCTTAAGGTTATTGATGCATCCCCTATTAGATCCTTGTTTTGCAATATGAATCTTGATGATAATGGGACTGGAAGTGAATCAACTTTTGTTAAAAAGTGTTCCGATAATTTGGAGTTTTTAGATCTTGATGCTAAATTTGGTAAAAGTGGGATTGGAGAGGTCATGACTTTAAATAGTATTGCACCCACTATCTCGGATTTCAAGGAATTTGATTATGATAATTATTCTTTAGAAAGTTGTATTTCCTTGTTACAATCCGTTGTGAATTCTCCTCATACTTATAGTCAAAATAAAACCTTTACCAAACATATTGTTGATGCCTTGATGCAATATTTTGATGAAAAACTTAATTTGGAAGTTTCTATACCTAGAAAACTTAATGATGAGTGGGAACCTACTATAAAGATTAAAATTAAGGATCATGAGTGTTTTGCTTTGTGTGATTTGGGTGCTAGTGTTTCCACGATTCCGAAAACTTTATGTGATATTCTAGGTTTCCATGATCTTGATGATTGCTCTTTAAATTTGCACCTTGTGAATTCCACCATTAAAAAGCCAATGAGAAGGATCAATGATGTTCGCATTGTTGCAAATAGAAATTTGGTGCCCGTAGATTTTATCATTCTTGATATAGATTGCAATCTTTCTTGCCCTATTATTCTTGGTAGACCTTTCCTTAGAACGATTGGTGCGATTATTTATATGAAGGAAGGGAATATTAGATTCCAATTTCCATTAAAGAAAGGAATGGAGCAGTTTCCAAGAAAGAAAGTCAAATTACCTTATGAATCTATCATGCGAGCTACCTATGAATCAAGTGCCAAAGATGGCACCACTTAGATCTATCCTTGCTTTTATGCCTAGCTAGGGGCGTTAAACGATAGCGCTAGTTGGGAGGCAACCCAATTTTCTTTGTGTTCATTGTTTTTGTTCCTGTTTAGTAATAAATTTTGCATCTACCTTCTGTTTAGATGTGTTTTCATGTTTTATTTAGTGTTTGTGCCAAGTAGAACCTATAGGATAACCTATGATATGAGTTGATTTGATTCTGCTGAAAAACAGAAACTTTGCGCTCATGAGAAACAATTCAATAAATCACAGAAACAAGATTTTGCTGCTGTTCAATAAACACATTGTTTAGGACGTCCTATTTTGGTATGATTTTTAAGGTTCCAGAAGTTTGCGTTAGTTACAGATTGCTACAGACTGTTCTGTTTTTGACAGATTCTGTTTTTTGTGTGTTGTTTGCTTATTTTGATGCATCTATGGCTAGTATGTTAGGGTATGAACCATAGAGAACTTGGAATACAGTGGGTTTAACACCAATAAAAATAAATAATGAGTTCATTACAGTACCTTATGTGGTGGTTTTTCTTTCTTGCACTAACGGAGCTTATGAGATTTCCTGTTGAGTTTTGTGTTGTGAAGTTTTCATGTTTTGGATAAAGATTTGATGGACTATGGAATAAAGAGTGTAAAAAGCCTAATCTTGGGGATGCCCAAGGTACCCCAATATATTCAAGAATATCTAAAAGCCTAAGCTTGGGGATGCCCCCGGAAGGCATCCCCTCTTTCGTCTTCGTTCATTGGTAACTTTACTTGGAGCTATATTTTTATTCGCCACATGATATGTGTTTTGCTTGGAGCGTCGTGTATTATATTAGTCTTTGATTTTTAGTTTACCAGAATCATCCTTGCTGTACACACCTTTTGGGAGAAGCACACTTTATTAGAATTTGCTATGTGCTTGACTTATATCTTTTGAGCTAGATAGTTTTTGCTCTAGTACTTCACTTATATCTTTTAGAGCACCGCGGTGGATTAATTTTGAAGAAATTGCTAGTCTCTCATGCTTCACTTATATTATTTTCAGAGTCTCTTAGAACAGCATGGTATTTGCTATGGTTATGAATTTGGTCCTAGAACGATGAGCATCCAAGTTGGGTATAATAAAACTATCATAGAAAGTGCATTAAACACTAGGCTCAATTTGATGCTTGATAATTGTTTTGAGATATAAAGGTAGTAGTGTTAGAGTCATGCTAGTGGATAGTTATGAAATTGAGAAATACTTGTGTTGAAGTTGGCAAGTCCTGTAGCATGCACGTATGGTAAAAGTTGTGTGACAAATTTGTTGCATGAGGTGCTCTTTTGATTGTCTTCCTTATGAGTGGCAGTCGGGGATGAGCGATGGTCTTTTCCTACCAATCTATCCCTCTTGGGCCATGCGTAGTAGTAATTTTCTTCGAGGGCTAAGTAGACTTTTGCAATAAGTATATGAGTTCTTTATGACTAATGTGAGTACATGGATATACACACACACACTCATCCTTCAACTTTGCTAGCCTCTATTTTACCGTGCAACTTTCGCCGGTAGCATGCACCCATTATTTACCTTCCTCAAAACAGCCACCATACCTACCTATTATGGCATTTCCATAGCCATTCCGAGATATATTGCCATGCAACTTTCAACCGTTCTGTTTAATATGACACGCTCCATCATTGTCATATTGCTCTTTGCATGATCATGTAGTTGACATCGTATTTGTGGCAAAGCCACCTTCATAATTTTCATACATGTCGCTCTTGATTCATTGCATATCCCGGTACACCACCGGAGGCATTCATATAGAGTCATATCTTGTTCCAGCTTTAAGTTTTAATTCTTGAGTTGTAAATCAATAAAAGTGTGATGATCTTCATAATTAGAGCATTGTCCCAGTGAGGAAAGGATGATGAAGACTATGATTCCCCCACAAGCCGGGATGAGACTTCAGACTTTATAAAAATAAAAGAGGCCAAAAAAGCCCACCAAAAAGAAAAAAGAAAAAAAGAAAAGAAAAAGAAAGAAAAAGAAAAAGAAAGAAAGAAAGAAAACAGAAGAAAAAGAAAAAAATAAAATGAGAGAAAAAGAGAGAAGGGACAATTGCTACTATCTCTTTTCCACACTTGTGCTTCAAAATAGCACCATGATCTTCATGATAGAGAGCCTCCTATGTTGTGACTTTCATATACTAGTGGGAATTTTTCATTTTAGAACTTGGCTTGTATATTCCAATGATGGGCTTCCTCAAAATGCCCTAGGTCTTCGTGAGCAAGCAAGTTGGATGCACACCCACTTAGTTTCTTTTGTTGAGCTTTCATACATTTATAGCTCTAGTGCATCCGTTGCATGGCAATCCCTACTCACTCACATTGATATCTATCAATGGGCATCTCCATAGCCCATTGATACGCCTAGTTGATGTGAGACTATCTTCTCCCTTTTTGTTCTTACAACCACCACCATAGACCACCATAGTGCTATGTCCATGGCTTACGCTCATGTATTGAATAAGAGTTGAAAAAAAGCTGAAGCGCGTTAAAAAGTATGAACCAATTGCTCGGCTCGTCATCGGGGTTGTACATGATGGGAGTATTTTGTGTAATGAAAATGAAGCATGGCCTAACTATATGATTTTGTAGGGATAAGCTTTCTTTGGCTATTCTATTTTGATAGGACATGATTATTTGTTAGTATGCTTCGAAGTATTATTATTTTTATGTTTTATAAGCTTTTATCTTGAATTATTAGGATCTTAACATTCATGCCACAATAAAGAAAATTACATTGAGAATTATGCTAGGTAGCATTCCACATCAAAAATTTTGTTTTTATCATTTACCTACTCGAGGACGAGCAGGAATTAAGCTTGGGGATACTTGATACGTCTCCAACGTATCTATAACTTTTGATTGTTCCTTGCTATTATATTACCTGTTTTGGATGTTTATGGGCTTTATTTTACACATTTATATCATTTATGGGACTAACCTACTAACCGGAGGCCCAGCCCGTATTTCTGTTTTTCTGCCTATTTCGAAGAAAAGGAATACCAAACGGAGTCCAAACAGAGTGAAACCATCGGGAGCGTGATTTTTGGAACGAACGTGATCCGGAGAACTTGGAGTGCAAGTCAAGAAGCAATCGAGGCGGACAGGAGATAGGAGGGCGCGCCCACCCCTCTTGGGCGCGCCACTTGTCTCCTGGGCCCCTCGAGCGGCCACTAACGTACTTATTCCTCCTATATATACCTGTGTACCCCAAAAACATCCAGGCAGCCATCGAAGAAATATTTCTGCCACCGTAACCTTCTGTATCCGCGAGATCCCATCTGGGAGCCTTCGTCGGCGCTCCGCCGGACGGGGAATCGACCATGGAGGGCTTCTACATCAACACCATAGCCCTTCCGATGAGTTGTGAGTACTTTACCACAGACCTTCGGGTCCATAATTATTATCTAGTTGGCTTCTTCTCTCTTTTTGGATCTCAATACAATGTTCTCCCCCTCTCTTGTGGAGATCTATTTGATGTAAAATCTTTTGTGGTGTGTTTGTCGAGATCCGATGAATTGTGGGTTTATGATCAAGTTTATCTATGAGAAATATCTGAATCTTCTCTGAATTCTTTTATGTATGATTGAGTTATCTTTGCAAGTCTCTTCGAATTATCAGTTTAGTTTGGCCTACTAGATTGATCTTTCTTGCCATGGGAGAAGTGCATAGCTTTGAGTTCAATCTTGCGGTGTCCTTACCCAGTGACAGAAAGGGTTGCAAGGCATGTATTGTATTGTTGCCATCGAGGATAAAAAGATGGGGTTTATATCATATTGCTTGAGTTTATCCCTCTACATCATGTCATCTTTCTTAATGCGTTACTCTGTTCTTATGAACTTAATACTCTAGATGCATGCTGGATAGCGGTTGATGTGTGGAGTAATAATAGTAGATGTAGGCACGAGTCGGTCTACTTGTCACGAACGTGATGCCTATATACATGATCATGCCTAGATAATCTCATAATTATTCGCTTTTCTATCAATTGCTCGGCAGTAATTTGTTCACCCACCGTAATACTTATGCTATCTTGAGAGAAGCCCCTATGGCCCCCGGGTCTATCTTTTATCCTATAAGCTTTCAATCTACTTTTATTTGCATCTTTACTTTTTGCATCTATATTATAAAATACCAAAAATATATTTATCTTATCATATTATCTCTATCAGATCTCACTTTCGCAAGTGGCCGTGAAGGATTGACAACCCCTTTATCGCGTTGGTTGCGAGTTCTTTGTTTGTTTGTGTAGGTTCGTTGGACTTGTGAGGAGCCTCCTACTGGATTGATACCTTGGTTCTCAAAAACTGAGGGAAATACTTACGCTACTGTGGTGCATCACCCTTTCCTCTTCAAGGAAAACCAACACAAGCTCAAGATGTAGCAGAGCTGAGCACAGACTCCACCTCTAAGGGAATCTGTGTCACCGGACCCCGGGACTTGTCTCTGGTCTTAGGTTCCAGACTGCGTGCATCCGTGCCCATCGAATCTGATTGGGCACCGACCATGGAGTTCACCGCCGCGGACATCTTTCAGTACTCACCCTTCGGTGACGTGCTAAATTCATTAAGGTCTCTCTCTTTGTCAGGAGACTCTTGGCCGAACTATGTCCGGCTCGAGTGGGAAGCGGATGACGAAGTAATTCATTGCCCCCACCACCCACTTAATTGCCGCCGTCGATGACTTAACCAACATGCTCGACTTTGACCCCGAAGACATCGACGGTATAGACGGTGATGCGAGAGAAGAACAGGACCCACCGCTCACAGGGCGCTGGACAGCCACCCCTTCATATGATATATATTTGGTGGACACCACCAAAGAAAACAATGGCAATGAGGCAATAGAGAATAACCCCTTAGGGAAGCAATCAAAGCATGGGCATCATCGGCGCCGCTATAAGCCCCGCCACAGCAATACCGGCACAGGAGACAACAGCAATCCGGATGGTGCCGAAGATGAATACAATGCCGACCAGCCCAACTTCGAGCAGGCCGAGCAAGGGGATGGGAAAGCTAGCCCATATGAACAGGCAACGGACGGAGATTTGGAGGACGACAATTATATGCCTCTCTCCGAAGACGAGGTGAGCCTCGGCGACGATGAATTTATCGTGCCTGAGGATCCGGTCGAGTAGGAGCGCTTCAAGCACCGGCTTATGGCCACTGCAAGAAGCCTAAAGAAAAAGTAGTAGCAGCTCCAAGCTGAGTAAGATTTGCTCACAGACAGATGGACTGAGGTCCTGGCAGCCGAGGAATACAGACTCGAGCGCCCAACCAAAGGTTACCCAAAGCGCAGGTTGCTACCTCAACTCGAGGAGGAGGCACTAAAGCCCGAACACCATCCTGCACCCCGCTGCCAACACACTACGGCCAGGGGCTACACGCAAGACCTGCGAAGTATACCAGAAGACAAAGCAGCACAGTCAAGATCGATCTACGGATCGCGGGGGCGCGCCACCACACGTAAAGATAATCATCACGCCGAATACACCAAAAACAAGTCCAGCCGGGCCGAATACAACCGAACAGATTCATCTGAACTGCGTCGTGATACAGCTCGGCATAGAGGCGCCGCACACCCCCTATTCTTCACTAATGAAGTAACGGATCACGAATTCCCAGAAGGGTTTAAACCCATAAACATCGAGTCATACAATGGCACAACAGACCCTGTGGTATGGATTGAAGACTTCCTTCTCCATATTCACATGGCCCGCGGTGATGACCTAAATGCCATCAAGTATCTCCCCCTTAAGCTCAAAGGACCGGCTCGACATTGGCTGAACAGCCTGCCGGCAAACTCCATTGGCAGTTGGCAGAACCTGGAAGACACATTCCTCGACAACTTCCAGGGCACTTAAGTGTGACCCCCGGACGCTGATGACTTAAGTCACATAATCCAACAACCCGGAGATTCAGCCAGGAAATTCTGGACTCGGTTCCTAACTAAAAAGAACCAAACCGTCGACTGTCCAGATGCCGAAAGCGGCCTTTAAGCGTAATATCCGCGATGAATGGCCCGCCGACACCTCGGCCAAGAGAGGCTGAAGTCCATGGCAGCTCTCACGACACTCATGACCTGCTTTTGTGCGAGCGAAGATAGTTGGTTGGCTCGTAACAACAACACAGCAAGCAATCCTGGCACATCAGAGGCCAGAGACAACATCGGCAAACCTCAGCACAACAAAAATAAGCGTCGCAAAAACAATGATGACGCCCAAGACATGGCAGTCAATGCCGGATTCCATGGCTCTCAGTCCGGTCAGCGGAAAAAGCCACTTCAAAAGTACAATTCGGCCCATCCGGCCTGGATCGCATACTTGACCGCCCATGTCAAATTCATGGTGCCCCAGGAACGGTAGCCAATCATACCAATAGAGAATGCTGGGTTTTCAAACAAGCCGATAGGTCAGGCGCCGAAAACAAGAGGTCTCAAAGCGGTGAAGATGACGAGGAGCCCAGGTCATCAAACCATAGAGGGCAAACGAAATTTCCTTCACAAATTAAAACGGTGAACATGATAAATACCATCCGCATCCCCAAATGGGAACGGACGTGCACTCTTCGGGACGCCGACTCAACAAAGTGAGTCACCCCACAGTATAATAATACAGCCAATCATCTTTGATTGCATAGACCGTCCGGCCAATACCAACAAGGGTAATTCAGTCGCTTATCCTCGACCCAATAGTTTGCGGGTTCCACCTCACACGAGCCCCTATGGGCGGAGGCAGCATTCTAACCTTGCTGTACCAGGACACAGTGCGCCAGATGGGTATTGGTTGCTCGAGGATCAAACCCACTAAAAACATCCTTTAAAGGTGTTATACCAGGTGTGAAGACCAGTTGTATAAGCTCCATCACTCTGGAGGTAGTCTTCGGATCACCAAACAATCACCATAACGAAGAGTTAGTCTTCGGCATTGTCCCTCTATGCAGTAACTATCACGCACTGTTGGGGTGAACCGCGTTGGTTCGATCCAACGCGGTACCACATTATGCCTATGGAAAGCATCAAATACCCGGCCCACGTGATGTAATCACAATTATGGGCAAGGCCGAACTCCACCTCGGCGCCGAAGAGTATACCGCCATCTTAGCGACAGAAGCAGCGAAGTTGCGCCTTTTCAATCGAACTTTGATTCGCTAGCCAAACTACCGGACACAAATAAAGGAGTCTGAACTACTTCACGGCATGATAGCTTGGCTCAACCAGGGCTCAATTAAACACTCCGGCATAAGTTGGGAGGGGCCACATCCCGCGGCTCGATCGCTCCATGGCACACAAATGTTTCTAGCATTTTCTTTGCAGGTTCGCTTTTGCACAGAACAGGACTGGTGACATGGAATCAGCTGGGACGCGAAAAGGGGGAATCTTTAGACATTCCCCCCGAAGACAATCCAGATACACTTTGGATCCGCACACAGCTCCCTCTCGTCCGGTCTCAATAGGTTCCGCTGTCATGCCTCCTTTTTATAACATGAGCCATACTCATACAAATAGACGTATTACTCAAATACAACATGTAGGGTTATATGGCGCTTATCTGTTATCATTTCTCATTGACATGTTTCGTCATAGCGGCATCCGTACATCGTGTCATGCCCTAATATGCCAGGGGCTTCATTGTACCCATAATATGGCAACAAAGTCCGACCACCTTCTCGGTCGCTCGGCACCCCGAACTTATAGCATTATATGCATCGGCTCCGAATCATGTCCTGGATCAATAGTTGGGTTTGCCCGGCTCCCACGTTTTGGTACCTTATGTTCCGCTATATCGGCTATGGTAGCGCTGGGAGAACTACTGTGATTGTGTCCCGGTTCTTCTGGACGAGCACCTCAGTAGAGAAAGCCGAAAACTGACTGTCATGATACGGCGAGAGCTGGTCAGCTGTTCGAGAGGTTGTAAAATCTTCAAGGATTTATTCCGCATAATGACATAACAAATGCAGCGTGTGACGGATCGGCCTTCCTATCAGGTGCTAATAGAGCCCTTCGTGCGTCTTCCAAACACCAGGGGCTGCGCCTACCTTACTCAAACTCCTATGGCTAAGTGAGAGTGATAAAGTTGTATAGTTTGATTGACTGGTTCGTTGTGCTGAACACCTCCTTCAAGGGCCCAAAAATGGGATAAAGAGCATTCAGGTTTATCCCGAACACCCCCGTACTTCCTACGTGGGGGCAGAATCCGACGAATGGCCAACTCTCAGGATTAATATATATAAAACGGCCACACAGGAGGAAAAACTTTCACATAACAGGCAATACATAATAAAAATGACTTCCTTCTGCCTTACAAAGGACAGCATGACTGTCTTCATGGAAATACAATGTCTTTGGCACATTGCTCCGCCACAAGGTGGGCTCCTTTCAGGACATTATCATAATATAGTTTGGGCTTGCGGTGCTCCTTCCCCTCCGGTGGTCCCTCGGTCATCAGCTTTTAAGCATCAAGCTTTCCCCAGTGCACTTTCGCACGGGCAAATTCCATTCGTGCACCTTCTATACAGACCGACCGCTTAATGACTTCGATCCGAGGGCAAGCACTCACAATCCGCTTCACAAGCCCAAAGTAACTGCTTGGAATTGACTCGGCGGGCCATAGCCGGACAATTAAGTCCTTCATGGCTAGTTCGGTCGCCTTGTGCAGTTCGATCAGCTGCTTCAGCTGATCGACAAATGGCACCGGATAATTCAGCGCCAAATACTGCGACCAGAAGAGCTTTTCTGCAGTCTTCTTCCCATCAGCTCGGTAGAATTGAGCAGCGCCAGATACGCTGTGTGGCAGCTCAGCAAACGCCCCTCGAGAAATCAGAATTCAACTTGTAAACCTTGAATTTCTCATTTTACTACATAAAATCGCTTTGAATAAGAAAAAGCCTTACCAGCCGCAATCCTCTTCGCCTCCTAAATGTCCTTCAGAGCACCTTGGGCTTCCTCCCAAGCATCATTTGCGGCTTGGAGAGCTTGGGCAAGTTCGGACTCTTTCCCTGATAGAGTCTGCTCCAAAGTATCTCTTTTCTTCACGGCCTCCTGGATCTCTCATTCTGCTTCAATGACCCTTGCCTCATGCTTCTCATGAAGAGCCTGCTTCGTGGCTTCCTTCTTCTCGGCTTCGGCCAAAGCCTTCTTAAGTGCCTCAATTTCGGCATTCGCCCTAGAGCGCACAATACAAATACTTTCATCAGGCACACCTACTCATTTGTGCTAAACTTAACATGGTTTCAGCATACCTTGATTGTCCTCCAACTGCTTCTTCACTCGGCCAAGTTCTTCTTCGACCCGCTCCAGACTCTGCTTCAGTCTGGATACTTCCGTAGTATGAGATGCGGCAGTCGCTACAGATGCATGTTTATAAAGAAAGAGATATATGTCATCAACTAAGTCTCCTACGAAAAAAAAATTGATCCTCTGCCCGGTTCTTTCTTTCACCGGACAGTGTATCAGGGGCTACTATCCATACTATGGCAATCTTCAAAAGCGCATAAAACATACCTCAAAGCCTTTTATAAGGCTGATGCAGGATTCATTCAGTCCACTTTCAGCGGACTGAATCTTTTCAATCACCGCACCCATAAGGGCGCGATGTTCATCGATGATGGAAGCACTCTTTAGCATCATCGATAAGCTGCCCTGCACCTCTGGTTGGGCAGAGGTTGTTGGCGGAGCAGGCTCGCCCCCTCCAGTCGAGGGGGGCTGTCTGCCTGATCCTGGAACCTCAAGGGTCTTCGGGACTGTGTCCGGCTGTGGGCCGAATCCAATATCGCCCCTGCCGTCAACGCTCATGGGAGCCGTCGCTCCCATATATCTGGCCCCTGAGGTATGCCCTCCCTGGTCTAGGTCCTTTTTGGATGACACCTCGGTGTCATGCCAAGGCTTCGGGGAAGGGGCCTTCGGAGGTGTCTCGCTCTCTAGGGCATCTGAGCTCAACGAATCCTCTAATGAGGACTGTTCGGTGCGAGACCTCGTCGAGCTGCAAAAAGTGTGGCGTAAATTAAACTATTATGCCTTAATAATCCTAGACGCATAGGCGTGTTCGGATTTAGTGTACTCACAAGTTTACCTGGGGCTGGGCCCTGGGATCCCACTCCGGGCTGCTATCGGTAGCCGTGGTGGATGCCTCTGGAAGGTTTTTTTTCCTCTTAGGCAATTCGGCCTCCAAGGATGAGGAGGCCGTCCTTTTCTTTCCTCCCCCCATGGGGGACTCGTCTTCTTCCTCCTCCTCGGCCTCTTCGGAGGAAGGATGGGCATTGGAGTCTTCGGATTTTGTGTCCGAAGCACCGCGGCGACGGAGGCTGCTCCTGGTCTCCTTGGCCTCTTTATAGGCCTCTTTCTTCGGTGCCTTGTAAGGCGCTGGGACCAGCATCTTCGTCAGAAGTGGTCCGGCCGGTTCTTCTGGTAGTGAGGCCGGACAGTGTATCCGCCCCGCCTTCTTTGTCCATCCCTGGGATAATTGTGGACATCACATCAAAGCATCTTCCTCGGGATATGCCAATGAAACACATAGATGGACAAAACATAGTGATGACTTACCGGACTTGTAGGGCGGGATAGTTGGTACCCACGGTCCTCGGCGGAGTCTGGCCACGGTTTGCTGGACTTGAAGAGCACCTTCCAAATATCCTCGTGCGAGGAGCCATAGAGCTCCCATAGGGTCTGGTGCTCGGCCGGGTCGTACTCCCACAAATTGCAGGCCCGGTGCTAACAAGGAAGAACCAAGCGAACTAACATCACCTGGACTACATTGACAAGCTTGATGTCCTTGTCTACCATACCCTTGACGCGCGCCTGGAGCACCGACAGTTCGTCAGACGAGGACCAGTTCAGGCCCTTCTTGGGCCAGGACATAAGCCGCAGGGGGGCTCCGGATCGGAATTCAGGAGCAGCAGTCCACTTTTTGCCGCGTGGCTCGGTGATGTAGAACCACTACTGCTGCCACTCCTTGACAGAATCATTGAAGGTGCACGTCGGCCATGTGACCTTGGGCATCTTGCTCACCATGGCGCCTCCGCACTTGGCGTGCTCGCCGTTCACCACCTTGGGCTTCACATTGAAGATCATCAGCGATAAGCCAAAGTGTGGCGATATATGGAGAAAGGCTTCACATGCGATGATGAACGTCGAGATGTTGAGAAAAGAATTTGGGGATAGATCGTGAAAATCAATCCCGTAATAATACATGTTGCCGCGAACAAATGGGTGAAGGGGAAACCCGAGCCCGCGGACAAAATGGGGGAGGAACACAACCCTCTCGTGGGGCACCAGAGTAGGGATGATCTGTCCCGCCGTTGGAAGACGGTGGCCAATTTTTTGGCCATGTACCCGGCCTCCCGAAGCTTTTTGATATCCTTCTCCTGGACGATAGAGGCCATCCATTTGCCTCCTGCTCCGGATCCGGACATTTTCGGAGAACCTGTTTTGGTGGAGAAGACGAATGCTTGGGCGCTAGGGCTCGAGCGAAAGGGAATAGACGAGCAAAAGGAGAAGGCATGGGTGAAGAATAAGCCTTATCTCTTTATAGAGGCAATAAAAACTTTGCGCCTCCCCGCTTGCCTAGTAGAACCTGCTCGTTCCCCACCCGCCGCGATTGGCGGTACGGTTGGGTTACCCACACAAGTATTGATGAGAGTCCCATGATAAGGGGACACGATCTGCTTCGACAAGACGTGCCCAGAAAACCGCCTCGCGATATGCGCAATTGCTGGTTGAGAAACGGTTCGGATAAGGACCGGGCCACAGTGTGATATCAAGCTATGAAGAATTGTCAGCGGATTCGATTCGTGAAAAAGTATGCTCTCTAAGGTGGTATGTGGAATTTATTTTGCAGAGCCGGACACGGTCTTCGTGTTCGAAATGTACCTTGGAGTATTCGGAGATGGAACCCGCCTTGCAATGCCAAAGACAATCTGCACGCCAGACTCATCGTCATTGAAGCCTGGTTCAGGGGCTACTGAGGGAGTCCTGGATTAGGGGGTATCCGGATAGCCGGACTATATACTTTGGCCGGACCGTTGGACTATGAAGGTACAAGATTGAAGACTTCGTCCCGTGTCCGGATGGGACTCTCCCTGGCGTGGAAGGCAAGCTTGGCGATTCGGATGTTAGATCTCCTTCTCTGTAACTAACTCTGTGTAACCCTAGCCCCCTCGGGTGTCTATATAAACAGGAGGGTTTAGTCCATAGGACAGAAACAACAATCATAATCATAGGCTAGGTTCTAGGGTTTAGCCTCTACGATCTCGTGGTAGATCAACTCTTGTAATACTCATATCATCAAGATCAATCTAGCAGGAAGTAGGGTATTATCTCCATCGAGAGGGCCCAAACCTGGGTAAACATCGTGTCCCCAGCCTCCTGTTACCATTAGCCTTAGACGCACAGTTTGGGACCCCCTACCCGAGATCCGCCGGTTTTGACACCGACAGCGGGCGTCCAGGGGAAGGGGGAAGCCAGGCGGAGGCCTCGATTGTCAGGGCCTGGTCACCTCTCGCCCCACACTAGCGTCGTGAGGGGGGCGGAGTCGTTTCTTTGGTGGGGGGGGGATAAGGCCCCTCCCTAGGGGCCTTCCCCTTTACGGCCACCGAGAACCTCCTAATCGGCGCCATGGAAGCAAGGCGGAGAAGGAGAAGAAGCGGCAGCAAGAAGACAAAGGAGAGATGAGCGAGGGGGCTCTTCCCCTCCCCCATATTTATAGCCAAGGAAGGCTAACCGCCGGCCTCCACGACTTCGCGCCATGATGATCTTCTGCATGTTGCATCCTTCTATCAAGTCGAACAGTTGCCGAGGTAGCATGGGGAAGTGAAGACGCCCACGTCCCATCAATCGCCGCGCGTCCTCAAAGCTGCAGGTGGTTAGGGCCCGCAGTGCTCCGCACTTGCCCTTTGGCTTCGCCTGGAAGCCAAGTCCGAGCGCGCCTTGTGCCCGAGGGCTACTGTCGGCGTTCTGGATATGGGGGTATCCAGACTTGCCTGCCTGCGGCTCACGGCGTGGCTCCACCGATGGCCTGGTACGGCCCAGCTTCTGCATCAACAACTCAAGACCCTCGCGAGGGGCCAAACCTCGCGAGAAGGACGAATCCAAGACCCCCGAGGGAATCGGCACCCTCAGGCTAGCTCCCGAGGGGCGGGGAGTTCTATGCAAGATGCACCTCACGAGGCTTAGCTGACGTGAGCCATGATGATCAAGGCCAGGCAGGCGCCAGGTGGGCGGCCATAGAGCGCCAGTTTTCTCTTTGGTGCAAGGGAGGCAAGCTACAGGCGCGGAGTCCCAAGGAATCAACCAAAGGTTTCCATTCTGGTGCAACGAGACCAAGACCGCCAGGACGGCGGGATGAAGGTCATTACCGAGCCCGCCGCAGCGTCACGAACAGGGGCTTTTCACATGCAAATAACACTTTAGTCAGGATAAGCTGTACTACTTGTCCCCTTCCAAATCCGGCCGTTGTGGGATCCCTTCCTGCCAACATTTGGGAAGAGGACTAGGGCCACTATAAATAGGACTTAGCCACCACCATCAAGGGGCATCTGATTCCGATCGGATTAATCCTCACCCAACCACCTCACCAGCTCTATTGAGCTCAAGAAAACCTCACCTCCTGAGGCCAGTTCATCCACTGTACTAGTTCATCCTCGGCCCCTCGAGGCAATTCACCAAAACGCTGGAGTAGGGTATTACACCGCAAGGTGGCCCGAACCAGGATAAAGGGTTGTGTATCTTTGTCTCTTCAAGCCCGTCACGCTAGGCTTAGGAGGATCACAAGTAGGCAGGCTGGGTAGGTTGAGATCTCCGCACGCACCTGTCGTATGTGGGGTTCTGGTAAACCCTTAAGGTTCGAACTCTGGGGTGCACGCGAAGATCTTTCCTCTACCAACCTGCGTCCCAACGCCTCGTTGAGAATCTAGACTACTCGATGAACAACACAAGGGACACGAGGTTTATACTGGTTGAGGCCACCATTGTGGTGTAATACCCTACTCCAGTGTATGGTGTGTGGATTGCCTCTGGGCTGACAAGGAATAGTACAAGGGAAGAACAGCCTCGCGAGGGGTGTTTTTGTTGTGGTGTGGTGTTCGGCTTGGGAAGGACTCGATCCTAGTTGCCTGCTCAAGGTGAGCCCCCCTCCTACTGTGGTGGCTAGTCCTATATATAGAGGCCATGGTCCTCTTCCCAAATATTGAGCAGGAAGGGCGCCAACAACGGCCATTTTGAAGGGGAACATCTAGTACAGCTTATCCTGACTAAAGTTGGTCTTCGACTACCAAAGGCACCCGTGATGACGCCGTCCTGGGCTCCACGGTGACCTCCATCCTGCCGCTCTGCCGGTCTTGGTCCTGTTGCACTGGAATAGCAACCTTTGCCTGATGCCTTGGTCTGTGCTTGCCCCCTTTGCACCAAAGAGGAAACAAGGACACTGCGTAGGCCGGCGCCCGCCTGGCACCCGCCTGGTCTTGATCGTCATGGCTTGCGTCATGAGCACCTCGCGAGGTACCCTTGCCTTGATCTCTCTGCCTCCTCGCGAGCTTGCCTGGCGAGGTCGCTCCTGAGGATGCCTTCTATCGTCCGCCCTGCGAGGCTTGGCCCGTCGCGAGGGTCTTGAGCTTGAGTCGATGAAGATGGGCCGCACTGGGCCACCACTTGAGCCATGCCGCAGGCTGCAGGCAGGTAAGTATGGGGACCCCCGTTCCCAGAACGCAGACAGTAGCCCCCGGGCCAAAGGCGCGCTCGTACTTGGCTTAGCAGAGAAGCGAAGGGACAAGTGCGGAGCGCCACGGGCCCCAACAGCCTGCGGCTTTGGGCGCCGCGTGGCGGTTGATTGGACGTGGGCGTCTTTGCTTCCCCATGACGCCTCAGCAACTGCCCGACTTGACAGGTCTCTACATGCAAATTGGGTCATGATTACCTACGATCGTGGAGGCCGATGGTTGGCCTCCTCCGGCTATAAGTATAGAACGGCGTGAGCCCTCCCATTTTATCTCTCCTTGCTCCGCCTCTTCTTCTTCTCTCCTCCTCCATTTCGATGCCAATGGCGCCGATCCACCGGTTCTCAGTCGAAGAGAAGGGGAAGGCTCCCCGAGAGGGGCCCGTCCCACTCCCACTGAAGAAGCGGCTAGTCCCCTGCTGCCGGGACGAGGGCGCTCGGCAGGAGACATCGAGGCCTTGGTACGAGCGGCCTCCTCCCGGGTTTCCATTGCCTTTGTATGCCCGGGGCGAGGGCCCTGGGGAAGAAGACGCTGAGTGGCGCTGCCCGCGCCGTCGGCGATGCCGCCGAACCACGACGGCGCGAATCGTCGCCCCTGGAGTCCATGCCGCGGACTCCTCTCGCGAGCTCATGCTTCACGCCGCCATGCCTCCAAGCTCTTGGATCCGCCTTCCTGCTTCCTTTGCCTTCGAGATGCCGCCGAGGGGGCCTCTCGATCTCTGGCTGCAGCACACCAACTGCAGCACCACCGCGACCGGAGCGGAGGTCGAGGTTGTCGCTCCGGGCAAGGTCTTCATGACCCGTGGCTGGGGTAAGATCGCCCGGGTCTGCCGAACGAAGGCGCCCTCGTGATTCATCTGGAATACGATGGCGCCTCCTTGATGTTTTTCAAGGTCTTCGATGCTGAAGGCATTGGCTGGAGTGCTACCCCAGGGACTGCGGCCGAAGCCCTGGAGTGGCAAGGGCCAAGCTTGCCGCCCGCTTCTCCAGCAGCTCTTCCAGCAGCAGCGGAGATCCGGCGGGTCAAGTGGCTCCCCTGAGCTTCTCGTGACTCCGGAGACCAGCAACGACAGCTACGAGCCCCCGAGCTTGCGTCGCGCCCGGAGCAGGGTGGCTGCGCTAGGCGACCGGCGCGGCTGATCTGGATGGGGTTGGCGCCAGCCTCGCGTTGCCCACTGTTGATGATGTCGTCTGCCGCAGAGACACCTGTAGTTAGGGATCCTTAGGATTGGCACCTTTTGTTCCCTGCAAGGAATCAAGGAAGTACCCCGAGGGGGCATGTAAAGTGTCTATAATGTCTTTTGTCGATATGATCCATATCACGAAGCAGTGCGAGATGCATGTCCAGTCCCGGCTTAGTTCTTCCTTTCTATCCTCGCGGGGGCTCGACGCTCTATGCTACACCTTGAGCTTGTGTTGGTTTTCCTTGAAGATGAAAGGGTGATGCAGCACAGTAGCATAAGTATTTCCCTCAGTTTTTGAGAAGCAAGGTATCAATCCAGTAGGAGGCTCCTCAACAAGTCCCACGAACCTACACAAACAAACAAAGAACTCGCAACCAACGCGATAAAGGAGTTGTCAATCCCTTCACGGCCACTTGCGAAAGTGAGATCTGATAGAGATAGAGTGATAAGATAAATATATTTTTGGTATTTTGTAATATAGATGCAGAAAGTAAAGATGCAAATAAAAGTAGATTGGAAGCAAATATGATAAGAGATAGACCCGGGGGCCATAGGTTTCACTAGAGGCTTCTCTCGAGATAGCATAAGTATTACGGTGGGTGAACAAATTACTGTCGAGCAATTGATAGAAAAGCGAATAATTATGAGATTATCTAGGCATGATCATGTATATAGGCATCACGTCCGCAATCTACTACTATTACTCCACACATCGACCGCTATCCAGCATGCATCTAGACTATTAAGTTCACAAAGAATAGAGCAACGAATTAAGCAAAATGACATGATGTAGAGGGATAAACTCAAGCAATATGATATAAACCCCATCTTTTTATCCTCGATGGCAACAATACAATACGTGTCTTGCAACCCTTTTTGTCAGTGGGTAAGAATACCACAAGATTGAACCCAAAGCTAAGCACTTCTCCCATGGCAAGAAAGATCAATCTAGTAGGCCAAACCAAACTGATAATTCGAAGATACTTGCAAAGATAACTCAATCATACATAAAATAATTCGGAGAAGATTCAAATATTATTCATAGATAAAATTGATCATAAACCCACAATTCATCGGATCTCGACAAACACACCGCAAAAACAGATTACATCAAATAGATCTCCACAAGAGAGGGGGAGAACATTGTATTGAGATCCAAAAAGAGAGAAGAAGCCATCTAGCTAATAACTATGGACCCGTAGGTCTGTGGTAAACTACTCACAACTCATCGGAAGGGCTATGGTGTTGATGTAGAAGCCCTCTGTGGTCGATTCCCCCTCTGGCAGAGTGCCGGTGAAGGCTCCAAGATGGGATCTCGCGGATACAGAAGGTTACGATGGTGGAAATTGTGTTTCGTCTGCTCCCTGGATCTTTTCGGGGTACGTAGGCTTATATAGGAGGAAGAAGTATGTCGGTGGATGCCTGAGGGGCCCACGAGACAGGGGGGCGTGCCCTATAGGGGGGCGCGCCCTCCTATATCGTGGAGGCCTCGGCTGCTTCTTGACTTGCACTCCAAGTCCTCTGGATCACGTTCATTCCAAAAATCACGCTCCCGAAGGTTTCTTTCCGTTTGGACTCCGTTTGATATTCCTTTTCTTCGAAATACTGAAATAGGCAAAAAAACAGCAATACGGGCTGGGCCTCCGGTTAGTAGGTTAGTCCCAAAAATGATATAAAAGTGTAAAATAAAGCCCATAGACATCCAAAACAGGTAATATAATAGCATGGAACAATAAAAAATTAGTGATACGTTGGAGACGTATCACTCTACGCTGACAGGTCCTGGTCCCTAGGCAGGCTTCAGCAGTCGCTGGTATGCCAGGTCGCGATGCCGTGGTCAAGGCCAGGAGGTGAGCGGCCCAAGGTCCAGTTAGAGCCCCCGAGATACGATGCTCAGGAGGTCCCCTTTAGCGCTCAAGCAGCCGCCGCTAGGAGAGAAAGGACGGCAACGTCGCCGTCATGGAGCCGCACTAAGTGAAGGTCGGGTGTTGTGCTAGCTAGCTGTCCCAGGGACTGACTTATCTTGGTAGCACGGAGCCATTACTTGGCACGGCGTGGGACCTACGCGTCGGCAGCTGGGAAATTGCCCGGTGAGGTCCTCGTGAGCTTCTTCCCTCTCCCCTACACTCTCCTTTGTGCTCAACGTCCTCAGGTCCCGGCCCTCGAGCGAGCTCAGCCGTCGCTGGTATGCCAGGTCGCGATGCCGTGGACAAGGCCAGGAGGTGAGGGCTGGAGGGCCAGTAAGAGCCCATGAGTCGCGATGCTCAAGCTCCCCCCTTTTAACACGCAAGCGGTTCGCGCGGGTGAGAGAGAGAGAGCTCGTGAAGGCCTCGCCCGACATTATTCCTTAGAGAGGCCCTGCAATCCAATCATAAGGAGAACAAGGATTGCCAATACGATTGTCGACCAGCCACTGGTTGCCCCGAGGGAGTGATGAGGGCACTGAGGGCCTGGTGAGGTGGCGCCTTGCGGGGCTACTATGGCCAGAGCTCAGCCACTCAGGTTTGTCGATGTTGTAGGGACGGATCCGTGCACAAGCGTTGTGCCAGAGCGAGCAGCTCCAAGGGTTGGTGTTGATCGAGCAGGCGATTACGATAGGCAGGTTGAGCATGAAAGAGCAAACCAACTTAGATGGATGCGAGAAAGGTACACGCCACTGGGTCAGGCCCGAGCGTCTTGGGGGTGATGCAGCCCGAGGGGCGCCCCCAGCAAGGTAAACTAAAGACATGAGCAAAAGAGATACATACCGCAGGGACAGACCCATGTGACCTAGGAATGATGCAGCCCTGGGGGCACTTCCAGCTGAAATGGAACTTGACAGATGTCACCTGATACCGTTGCAGACAAAGGGATGTTGGAGTAGCAGACGACGCGTGATGAAGAAGCCGATCCTCACGGTCCCCCTGGGCCCTGAGCCTCGGGAGGCTCCGGGGGTCCGGGCGGCTCCTCGAGGACCATCTCCATCGCTGCCAAGACTGCGTAGTGCCTGACCTCCTGAGCTTCCAGAATGCTCCTTACCACGCACTGATGAGCGGCGGCCGCATTCGGCAGGCCGAGAGGCATGCAAATGCAACTGTGAGGTGTGCCCTCACAACGTCCCACACGTGAAGGCCAGAGGCGCTCCTGAGATGCGGCTCAGTTGATCCTTGGTATGTCGATGTAGATGCGTTGCCCTCCATCCTCGCCTAGATGTGGAGCTACACCGGGTAAGCGGCGGCTGCCGCGCATGACTCTCGATTCCTGAAGCTCTTAAGTGACTTTTGTGATGAACTCCTAAGGGTTGGGTCCTTCTTGCCTCATGCCTTCCTGCGTGAAACGTGCCGTAAAGCACGCCTCCAAGTTGTGCCCGAGCGCCTCCCTCGCATTCTTGGCAAGGTCAGTGGCCCTCCAGGTGAGAGCCTCCGAGCCTTGCTCGAGGAGGGCGTCGGCGCGCCTTCCTATGAAACAGAGGGATGCACCCCTTGGACGGGCGCGGATCCTGGCCCCGTGCCACCGGAGGTGCCTGCCTCCTCAGGTCTTGGGCCAGGTGATGTCTTCTTCTTCTTGGGAGCCGCCTCGGGAAGACTCCCGCTCTTGCGCTCTGGGTCTTCGATTGATGCGGCTGGGAAGGCGCGCTCGAGAGAGCACACTGCTTCTTTTTCCTCGCAGGGGACCGTGATGACTCCGCTGCTTCCTAGCATCTTGAGGACGTTGTAGCCATGGTGAGTCACTACCATGAACTTGTCTAGGGTTGGATACCCGAGGATGGCATTGTACGGCAGGCGAATTTGGGCGACGTCAAAGTCGATGAGCTTAGTGCGGTAGTTCTTGCGCTGACCGAAGGTGACAGGGAGGCAGACCTGCCATATTGGGATGGCGGAACCATTAGTGACTCCTGAGAAAGGCTTGGTTGGCTGAAGCTGAACATACGGCACTTGGAGATTGTTGAATGTTTCGACGGATAGGATGTTGAGTCCTGCACCGCTGTCGATGAGGGTCCTGGTGACCTGCACATTGCTGATGACTGGGGAGCAGAGCATGGGAAGGACCCCGGCTATCGCTGTGTACTTGAGCTGATCCGCTGAGCTGAATGTGATGGCACACTTCGACCACCTGAGAGGGCGTGTGGCATCGAGCTTCGGGAGGACTGCATTCACCTCGCAAGCAAACTGCTTGAAGATGCGCTAAGAGGCCGGGGCCTGGGCACCGCCTGAGATGCAAGCGATACCATGCGGTTCCTGGAAGCCCCCAGCCCCCTCGTCCTGATGCTGGTCTTCATTCCTTCTTAGTGGTGGTGGCAGAGGAGGGAGGCCTGCGTTGCCTTGCGGGCGATCCTCATGAGGCTGATCCCTCCAGGCCCCCTCACGAGGCTGGTCCTGCCAGCGGTCCTCACGAGGCCGGTCACGCCACCCTTGGCGAGGGCCATGATCTTCCCATCATCCTCCACCTCTTCCTCCTCCTCAGCCATAAACCCAATAGCTGCACTCGGGGCGTCGGCCGACACGTCCTTCTCGTACAACCCTGAGCTCTTGACATTCGTTGGTGTTGTGGGTGTGGAGGTCGTGGTACACACAGTACCGACTACCCTTGGATGGATCCGGTTGATCCCTTCCACGCTTCGTGTCTGGCTCTGCCGCGAGCACAACTGCTCCCTTGCGCTTCACATCCTTGGCCTTGGACTTCTTCTCTTCATGATCAGCAGCTGGGAGCTCGAGGAGGGAGAGGCGTCCCTCCTCAGCTCTAGTGCACTTGGTCGCCAGGTTGAACAGCTGCAGAGACGTGCACAGATCTTCGTGGATCGCCAGTTCCTCCTTCATATTGATGTTGCGGACTCCATCAGAGAAGGCTGAGATGATGGCCTCCTCAGTCACCTTGGGAATCTTGAGGTGAGCGTTGTTGAAGCGCTGGATGTACTTCTGCAGGGTCTCCCCTGGCTGCTGCTTGATGCGGCACAGGTCGCTCATGGCCGGGGGCCGGTCGCAAGTGCCCTGGAAGTTGGCGATGAAGTGGGTGCGCATCTCGTCCCACGAGGACATCATGCTGGGAGGCAGGTTCAGGAGCCAGGTGCAGGCACCATCCTTGAGCGCCATGGGGAACTAATTTGCCATGACTTTTTCATCCCCGTTGGCCGCTTCGATGCCCAGCTCATAGAGCTGGAGGAACTCCGTGGGGTCGGCGGTGCCGTCGTAGCGAGGAGGCAGATCCGGCTTGAACTTGCCCGACCAGGCCATGCTGCGCAGCTCGGCGGTGAAGGCATGGAAGCCTGTGGCAGCCACCGGCGGCCTTTGCTGGCGCGGTGCTTGATCCTGGGTGTCCCCGCGCGCTGCCGCCAGGAGCAGCGCTGGGTCTTGACGTAATGGAGTAGGAACGCGATCCTGGCGCACCGGTGCGGGGAGCACGTGAGCTCCTTCTTGGGGGCGAGGGATTTCTTGGTAGCTCCTTTCTTGGCGCACAGGCGCTGGACATGGTGGGTCTCGCCCAGGGGTCGCACACCTAGGAGCCAGGGCGCCTTCTTGAGGAGGAGGTGGCGGACGCACCTCCGGAGCTGCGTTACCCGCGCAAGACGGAGGGCGAGGCAGCGAGAGGGACGACGCAGGTGAGCTCCCTGGGGCGCTCACGATCTCGGTGATGCGAGCGAGCCACTCTACATAGAAGTCGTCGACAGGACGGTAGTGTAGGAGCTCACGCACCAGGAGCAATGCGGCGTGCGCGTCCGCAGGAGCGCGACGGGCGTGCGATGACAAGCCAGCTGGAGTCAGCGACGGGGTGGCGGTGCAGCCTTCCCGCTGCAGCGAGGGATGCAGCGACGACGCCTGCTGCTCGTTCCCCGCCGGGCCGGTGGCGGCATGGGCGGCATGCGATAGGGAACGACGGGGAGGCCACCGACGGGAGCTGTCTGGGTCACATGGGCAGCGAGGGCAGCCCGACGCTCGGCACGAGCTCGGGAGCGTCAGCCATGGACGCGACGAACGACGAAACGCGAGACGGCGGAAGAAAAGTGCCCGACGCACCCCTACCCGGCGCGCCAAATGTCGGATGTGAGGTTCCGGCAAACCCTTAAGGTTTGAACTTTGAGGTGTGCACGAAGATCTTTCCTCTACCAACCCGCGTCCCAACGCCTCGCTGAGAATCTAGACTACTCGATGAACAACACAAGGGACACGAGGTTTATACTGGTTCAGGCCACCGTTGTGGTGTAATCCCCTACTCCAGTGTGTGGCGTGTGGATTGCCTTTGGGGCTGACGAGGAATAGTACAAGGGAAGAACAGCCTCGCGAGGGGTGTTCTTGTGGTGGTGTGGTGTTCTGCTTGGGAAGGATTTGATCCTAGTTGCCTGCTCAAGGTGAGCCCCCCTCCTACTGTGGTAGCTAGTCCTATATATAGAGGCCTTGGTTCTCTTCCCAAATATTGAGCAGGAAGGGTGCCAACAATGGCCATTTTGAAGGGGAACATCTAGTACAGCTTATCCTGACTAAAGTTGGTCTTCGACTGCCAAAGGCACCGACGATGACGCCGTCCTGGGCTCCACAGTGACCTCCGTCCTTCTGCTCTGCCGGTCATGGTCCTGTTGCACTAGAATGGCAACCTGTGCTTGATGCCTTGGTCTGTGCTTGCCCCCTTTGCACCAAAGAGGAAACAAGGACACTGCCAAGGCCGGCGCCCGCCTGGCACCCGCCTGGTCTTGATCGTCATGGCTTGCGTCATAAGCACCTCGTGAGGTACCCTTGCCTTGATCTCTCCGCCTTGCCACGATATTGCCTGGCGAGGCCGCTCCTAAGGATGCCTTCTGTCATCTGCCCCGCGAGGCTTGGCCCCTCGCGAGGGTCTTGAGCTTGAGTCAATGAAGATGGGCCGCACTGGTCCACCACTTGAGCCACGCCGTAGGCCATAGGCAGGCAAGTCTAGGGACCCCCGTTCCCAGAACACCGACAACACCCCAGAGTTCGAACCTCTCAAGGGTTTGCGAAACCGGTAATCCGACACCATCAATCGTCATGCGTCATCCAAGGCCGTAGGCGGTTAGGCCCCGCAGCGCTTCGCACTTCCCCTTTGGCTTCACCCACAAGCCAAGTCCGAGCGTGCCTTGGGCCCGGGGGCTACTGTCGGCGTTCTGGATACGGGGGTACCTAGACTTGCCTGACTATGGCCCACGGCGTGGCTCCATCGACGGCCTGGTACGGCCCAGCTTCAGCATCAACAACTCAAGACACTCGCGAGGGGCCTAACATCGTGAGGCAGACGACACCAAGACCTCCAAGGGAATCAGTCCCCGCAGGCTGGCTCCCGACGAGTGGAGATTTCTATGTAAGGTACTCCTTGCGAAGTGTGGCTGATGTGAGCCATGACGACCAAGGCCAGGCAGGCGCCAGCGGACGCAGAGTACCAGTTTCCTCTTCGATGCAAAGGAGGCAAGTAGCACGCGTGGAGTCCCAAAGAATTAGCCAAAGGTTTCCATTCTGGTGCAACAAGACAAAGACCGCCAGGACGGCAGGACGGAGGTCATCACCGAGCCCACCACAGCGTCACAACTAGAGGCTTTTGCGGGCTAAGACCACTTTAGTCAGGATATACTTGTTGTCTCCCTTCAAATTAGGTCGTTGTGGGATCCCTTCCCGCTTACATTTGGGAAGAGGACCAAGGCCACTATAAATAGTACCTAGCCACCACAAAGGGGGGATCGAATCCATTCCACCCTCACAAACTCACCTGAGCTTAAGAACACGCCTCCTGAGGCTGTCCTCACTGTACTAGTTCTTCCTCAGCCCCTCGAGGCAAATCCACCACAAAGCATGAGTAGGGTTTTACACCGCAAGGTGGCCCGAACCTGGGTAAACAGTTGTGTCTTTCTTTCCCTTCAAGCTCGACGCGAGAGGCTGTGAGATTAGCAAGTAGGCAGGCTAGGAAGGTTGAGATCTCTGCACGCATCCCGGAGTTCAAACCTCTCAAGGGTTTGCGGAACCCGAAATCCCACACTGTTGCAAACCAATTAATATTTTATTATTTCATTATACCTACTGTATTCCAACTTTACCATGGCTTATACTCCCCGATACAAACCATAGTTTCATCAAAATAAGCAGACAATGCAACGAAATAGAATCTATCAAAATCAGAACAGTCTGTAGTAATCTAGAAACTTCATATACTTATGTAACTCCAAAAATTCAAAAAAAATAGGACAACATAGGAAATTTACATATCAATCGTGTACAAAAATAAGGATTTTATCGCGCTTCTTTGAATTTTGAAATTTCTTTTACTCGGCGCAAAAGTTTATGTTTTTGAACAAGATCAAATCAAAAATGATCCCAAAGGATTTACTTGGCACAAACACTAATTAAAACATAAAAACACAATCATAACAATAGAATAATTGTGTAAACAATCAAGAACAGAAAGAAAAATGTGAAAATAGATTTTATTCATTGGGTTGCCTCCCAACAAGCTCTTTCTTTATAGCCATTAAGATAGGCTTAAGATTTGAACGATTCTCACACAAAAAATAAGAATTGAAACACAAACAGAGCATCATGAAACATATGACAAACACATTTAAGTCTAACATACTTCCTATGCATAGGAATTTTATAATCAAACAAATTATCTAGACAAGAAACATCTAACATTTGCAAAGAAGAGGAATAAAACATTGACGATCTCAACATCACGAGAGGTACCTAAGTAACATGAAAATTTCTACAACCGTACTTTCCTCTCTCATAATAATTACATGTTGGATCATAATCAAATTCAACAATATAACTATCACATAAAATATTCTCTTCATGATCCACATGCATTCAAAGTTGACAGTCGTCCAAAATAGTTGGATTATCATCAAATAAAGTCATGACCTCTCCAAGCCCATTTTTATCAAAAATTTCATAAGATTGAACACTCACTAAATACGTTGGATTATTTTTAGCTAAAGTTGACACTCTTCCAAACCCACTTTTAATATTATTGCAAGCATATTCATCATGAGGTTTAAATAATTTTTCAAGATCATAAGAAACATTATCACCCCAATCATGATAATTGCAATAAGTAGTGGACATAGCAGAACAAGCATCCCCAAGCTAGGGGTTTTGCATATCACTAACACAATTGGCATTAATGGAATTTATAACAATATCATTGCAATCATGCTTTTCATTCAAGGAGCTATCGTGAATCACTTTATAAATTTCTTGGTTTAACATTTCATCACAATTTCCAGAATCATGAATCTCAACCAAAACTTCATAAAGATAATCTAGTGAACTTAATTCACTATCAATTGGTTCATCATTATTGGATCTTTTGAAAAGATTAGCAATTGGATGAGGATCCATATCAATAGATTTCTAGTAAGCAAAGATGCAAGCAAATAGAAGGCACATGGTAACACAAGTATAGATAGCAAACAAGAGATCTAACGAGAAAAAGGCAAACGAAAAAGAAGGCAATTTTTTGTGAATTTGGGGAGATGAAAACGAGAGGCAAATGGCAAATAATGAAATTTGCAAGGAGATGAGATTTGTGATTAGGAACCTGATAGATGTTGATGATGTCTCCCCGGCAATGGTGCCAGAAATTCCTTACGCCGCTTGAAACTGCGTCGGTATTTCCCCAAAGAGGAAGGGATCATGCAGTACAGCTATGGTAGGCATTTCCCTCAGTTATGAAACCAAGGTATCAATCCAGTAGGAGAACGAACCAACACTATGTAAATGGTACCTGCACACAAAGAACAAATACTTGCAACCCGACGCGTATGAGGGGTTGTCAATCCCTACTAGTTAACGGCGCCAGAAATTGTCAAGTTGACGGGAAAATATTTGTGGTAGATTGGATAAATAGTTATCGATAAAATGCGAAACAAAATAAGTAATAAAAAAGTGCAGCAAGGTATTTTTGGGTTTTTGGAGTAATAGATCTAAAAACAAAGGCAAATAGAAATAGATCTCAAAGCAAATATGATAAAGAATATACTGGGGGGTCGTAGATTTCACCAGTGGCTTCTCTCAAGAAATAGCACACCGTGGGTAAACAAATTACTGTTGGCAATTGATAGAAAATTGAATAGTTATGATGACATCCAAGGCAATGATCAATATATAGGCATCACGTCCAAGATTAGTAGACCGACTCCTGGCTGCATCTACTACTATTACTCTAGACATTGACTGCTATCCAGCATGCATCTAGTGTATTAAGTTCATGGAGAAATGGAGTAATGCAATAAGAACAATGACATGATGTAGACGAGATCTATTCATGTAGGAATAGCCTCCATCTTGTTATCCTTAATAGGAACAATACATGAGTGTCATATTGCCCCTTCTGTCACTGTTAAAGAACACCGCAAGATCAAACCCATCACAAAGCACCTCTTCCCATGTCAAAAATCTGATCATAAACTCAATGTTCATCCGATCCCAACAAACACACCACAAAAAAGATTTACATCAAATAGATCTCCAAGAGACCATTGTATTGAGAATCAAAATAGAAAGAGAAGAAGCCATCTAGCTATTGCCTACGGGCTCGCAGGTCTATGGTGGACTACTCACGCATCATCGGAGAGGCACCAATGAGGATGATGAACCTCTCCGTGATGTTGTTAGATTGGATCTCGTGGTTCTGGAACTTGCGATGGCTGGAATTGTGTTTCGTCGACTCCCCTAGGGTTTCTGGAATATTAGGGAATTTATAGGCCGAAGAGGTGGTGCAGGGGGGCTTCGTGGGGGCACAACCCCCCTAGGCACGCCCTGGTGGGTTGTGCTTCCCACGGGCCTCCCCTCTGGTACTTATTTGGCCCACTGGGTGTCTTCTGGTCCAAAAAAAATCTCCAAAAAGTTTTGCTGTGTTTGGACTCCGTTTGGTACTGACATTCTACGAAGTAAAAAACAAGCAAAAAACAGCAACTGGCACCGGGCACTATGTCAATAGGTTAGTCCCAAAAAGATATAAAGTTGCTATAAAATGATTGTAAAACATCCAAGAATGATAATATAACAGCATAGAACAATCAAAAATTATAGATACATTGGAGATGTATCATAGATCCTCGACGAGAGCGATTGCTTCACGACAAGTAACATTGCAGGACCACTCAACCCCGGGAAGGCAATAGAGGATGAACCAATGTAGTTTCCAACAGAATCTTTACACACCACGGCGGCAACACTAGTGTTATCTTGACAGGAGCCACCCCCATCAACATTTATCTTTGCCTGGTTAAAAGGCGGGGATTCCAAGGAGTGGATTGCATCACTGGTTGAATATTTCAAAGAGGCATGTTAGTTCTTGTTATCTCCTTAATGGTTTCCAGTAAATAAATAAATCTCACAACAAAAAAATATGTCAACAATGGGATTCTGGAATGTGTCCTCATGGATAGCTTTCCATCTTGCTGTCCAAACTTCCTAGAGGGTTACTACCAACTTCACAAAATCAGCATGAGATAGAATGTCTTGCGTTCTAAAAAGCCAATGTTTAGCATTTGCTTCTTGTGTCTCCACTAGTTGTTCAGCTAGCTCTCCATCAGCCAATGCCTAGATGCACCTTGCCACGGTACACTTGATACGTCCATTTTGCATCATGATTTATTACTGTTATTTATAGTGGTTTTTAGTCAATATAACACTTTGAGGAGCAATTCTAATGCCTTTTATCTCTTAATATGCAAGATTTATAAGAAAAGGGAGATTGCTGGTAGCTGTAATTCTGGACCTGAAAAAGCTATGTCATCACCAACAACAACCCTCTCATCGTGGGAGGACCAATCTTCATCAACATCTTCACCAGCACTATCGCATCTCAAACCCTAGTTCATCTCTTGTATTCGATCTTTGTATCAAAACCTAAGATTGGTACCTATGGGTTGCTAGTAGTGTTGATTACATCCTATAGTTGATGCTAGTTGGTTTATTTGGTGGAAGATTATATGTTCAAATCCATTATGCTAGTTGGTTTATATGTTTAGATGCTTGGTTGTTCTTGAATATTACCTTGGGGTGCCTTGGGCATCCCCAAGCTTAGGCTCTTGCCACTCCGTATTTCGTAGTTTTAACATCCCAATTTTCAATTTGGATGTTTATAATTAGATCATTCATATGCATCCATGATTTATGCATTTTTTTTCTTCGTTGAGTTTTATTCGAATTTTGATCAGGAACTTTGAGCAACTCAAGGACCAAAAGAGAGAGTTGGAAGTTTCCCTAAAATACATTTTTGAAATTTCAAAACATGATAATTTTGATCAAATTTGGTTTCACCAAAATTCATTTCCATTATTTCAAAAAAATAAAATAAAGAGAGAAGATAAAATGACTTCTTCAAAAAAAAGTAGAGGAGAATTATTGGAAATTGAAATTGAAATCAAAATATATTTATTAGATTTTATTTACAACTTATTTTGATGCAAATTTTATTAGAATAGCAAAAATATTTATTTATAAAAGTTTGCATTTTAGGCCAGATAAAAGTTCACAGGGTCATATATAAGAAAATATATTGATGCGAATTTTTCTGGAATTTTCAGAGTTTTTTTAGTGTGTTTTTCTGTGTTTCTGAAACAAAAAAAATTGCCTGCCAAGCCAACCTGCCCAACTAGCGCCAGCCAAGCCCGGCCAGCGAGGCCAGTGAGCCGAGTGAGGCTCCAGCGCTCGCTCAGCACCCCAGCCCCACGTGTTTAACAAAAAAAGAGTCGCTCGCCCGATCCTCATGTCCGCCCAGCACCTTCGTTCGTACGTCTCCCTCTCCCTCACGTAACCCTCTCTGTCCCCTGACGTAGGACCCCACCTCTTATTCCTCCCCACGAATAGAAACATACACGTAAATGCTCCCGATGCCCCTTCCTTTACAATTCATGGAAATCTTATCTCTAGCCAATCTCACGCCCATGTAAGATGTCCTATAAATATGTCAGCCGGATGATTTTCTAAAAAATCATCCGGCTAGTTAGCCCGTTCGATATGGCACTATGGCTATCGATCTCAGTAAGGCAACTTGGTGTCTTCCCTTCTCTAAACCCATCCGTCACGTGATTCAGTTTAGCACGCCACATCTCATCTGAAGACGGTAACACCGGGAGCCACCGGAGGACTGCTCCATGGCAACACCGAGCGCGACGTCTCCGATGAAGCTTCATTGCAGCTCCGGTGACCGCTGCAATGCAACACCGGATGGCTGCTCCATGGCAACATCGAGCGTGATGTCTCCGGCAAAGCTTCATTTTAACTCCGGCGTCCGCTACAACCCAGCACCAGGAGCCACCGGAGGGCTGGTCCATGGCAACACCAAGCACGACTGTCTCTGGTGAAGCTTCATTGCAACTCCGGCGACCGCTTCATTGCAGCTCCGACAAAGATTCCAGCCCCGGTGGAGTCTGTTCCAACCCCATCGCAGCTCCAACTACCGGGCAGCGCTCCAATGCAACTCCGATGATGTGAAAAAAACTCCAACGCAGCACCTCCGCGTTGCAGCACCGGCGGCGAGCGGTTCCCTCCTCCAGCCTTCATGCTGCCTTGCAACAACTGCAGTGAGCAGCTCAACCTCCCTCCTGCATGCTATGTTGCAGCAGTGGCAACGAGTGTCACCCACCTTCAGACTTCGTGCTGCGATGCAACACCGTCGGCGGAGCTATGCTGGTGGCCGGTGCACCCATGACGAGCAGCACACAGCTCCTTCCTGCTCACAGCAATGGTGGTGTGCCCCATGGAGAGGAGCACACAGCTCATGGTCACGTCGCCCCTCGCTCGCAGCAAGAACCTCTATTTGGGCAGGGTGTAGCTGGTGGTGGTGGTGGTCATCCATCAGCAGCGGTGGCGGCTGGTGGTTGGTGGTAAGCAGCGGCGGTTGGCGGTTGGTGTCGCCATGGGCACTGATGACCCGCAAGTATACGGGATAATTGTAGCCTCTTTCGATAAGTAAGAGTGTCTAACCCAACGAGGATCTAAAGGTAGAACAAATACTCTATCAAGCCCTATCTGCCAGTGATACGACTCTACGCACGCTTAGTGTTCGCTTTACCTAGAAGAAGTATGAAACTAGAACTACTTTGTAGGTGTGATAGGATAGGTTTGCAAGATAATAAAGAACACATAACTAGGGGATGTTTAGATAAAGAAGCAATAAGGTAAATATAGAGAGTGTGGAAAAGTGGTGGTAGGAGTTGTGGAATTGTCCCTAAGAAATTAACTATGTTACTAGACCGGTAATCAGTATCGCAATTCTATTTGAGGGAGAGGCATAAGCTAACATACTTTCTCTTCTTGGATCATATGCACTTATGATTGGAACTCTAACAAGAATCCGCAACTACTAAAGATCATTAAGGTAAAACCCAACCAAAGCATTGAAGTATCAAGTCCCCTTTATCCCATACGCAAACAACCTACTTACTCGGGTTCGTGCTTCTGTCACTCACGCCACCCACCATAAGCAAATCATGAACATATTGCAAACCCTACATCGGGGATCCCTCACGCTTGCGCGACATAGAGAGCACTGATGTCTACTACACAACCTTCTTCTTGTAGACGTTGTTGGGCCTGCAAGTGCACAGGTTTGTAGGACAGTAGCAAATTTCCCTCAAGTGGATGACCTAAGGTTTACCAATCCGTAGGAGGTGTAGGATGAAGATGGTCTCTCTCAAACAACCCTGCAACCAAATAACAAAGAGTCTCTTGTGTCCCCAATACACCCAATACAATGGTAAATTTTATAGGTGCACTAGTTCGGCGAAGAGATGGTGATACAAGTACAAAATAGATAGTAGATAAAGGTATTTGTAATCAGAAATTATAAAAACAGCAAGGTAACAAGTGGTAAAAGTGAGCGTAAACAGTATTGCAATGGTAGGAAACAAGGCCTAGGGTTCATACTTTCACTAGTGCAAGTTCTCTCAACAATAATAGCATAGATAGATCATATAACAATCCCTCAACATGCAACAAAGAGTCACTCCAAAGCCACTAATAGCAGAGAACAAATGTAGAGATTATGGTAGGGTATGAAACCACCTCAAAGTTATTCTTTCGGATCGATCTATAAAAGAGTCTGTACTAGAATAACACCTTAAGACACAAATCAACCAAAACCCTAATGTCACCTAGATACTCCATTGTCACCTCAAGTATCCGTGGGCATGATTATATGATATGCGTCACAGAATCTTAGATTCATCCAACCAACATAAAAGTACTTCAAAGAGTGCCCCAAAGCTACTACCGGAGAGTCAAGAACGTGTGCCAACCCCTATGCACAGGTTCCCAATGTCACGAAACCCGCAAGTTGATCACCAAGACATACGTCAAGTGTTCTCATAAAAGACTCAATCCGATAAGATAACTTCAAAGGGGAAACTCAATTCATCAGAAGAGAGTAGATGGGGAGAAACATCATAAGATCCAACTACAATAGCAAAGCTCGGGATACATCAAGATCGTGCCATAGAGGGAACACGAGAGAAAACACGAGAGAAAGAGATCAAACACATAGCTACTGGTACATACCCTCAGCCCAGAGGGTGAACTACTCCCTCCTCGTCATGGATAGCGCCGGGATGATGAAGATGGCCACCGGTGATGGGATCCCCCTCCGGCAGGGCGCCGAAACGGGCTCCCAAGAGGTTTTTGGTGGCTACAGAGGCTTGCAGCGGCGGAACTCCCGATCTATCTTCTGTTCTGGAAGTTTTAGGGTACGTGAGTATATATGGGTGCAAGGGGTACATCGGTGGACCTCCGGGGTGCTCACGAGGCAGGGGGCGCGCCCTAGGGGGGTGGGCGCGCCCCCCACCCTCGTGGGCAGCCCGGGACTCCCCTAACATGCACTCCAAGTCTATCAGGTGGGTTTCCTTCCAAAATTAACGTCTCGAGGTTATTTCGTTCCGTTTTGACTCCGTCTGATATTCCTTTTCCTCGAAACACTGAAATAGGCATAAAATAGCAAATCTGGGCTGGGCCTCCGGTTAATAGGTAAGTCCCAAAAATAATATAAAAGTGGATAATAAAGCCCAATATTGCCAAAAACAGTAGATAAAGTAGCATGGAGCAATCAAAAATTATAGATACGTTGGAGACGTATCAAGGATCCCCAAGCTTAATTCCTGTTCGTCCTCGAGTAGGTAAATGATAAAAAGAGAATTTTTGCTGCGGAGTGATACTTTGGCATAATTTCAATGTAAATCTTCTTAATCGTGGTATGAATATTCAGATCCGAAAGATTCAAGACAAAAGTTCATATTGACATAAAAATAATAATACTTCAAGCATACTAACTAAGCAATTATGTCTTCTCAAAATAGCATGGCAAAATAAAGTTATCCCTACAAAATCATATAGTCTGGCTATGCTCCATCTTCCCGACACAAAATATTTAAATCATGAACAACCCCGATGACAAGCCAAGCAATTGTTTCATACTTTAATAATCTCAAACTCTTTCAACTTTCACGCAATACATGAGCGTGAGCCATGGACATAGCACTATATGTGGAATAGAATGGTGGTTGTGGAGAAGACAAAAAAGGAGAAGATAGTCTCACATCAACTAGGCGTATCAACGGGCTATGGAGATGCCCATCAATAGATATCAATGTGAGTGAGTAGGGATTGCCATGCAACGGATGCACTAGAGCTATAAGTATATGAAAGCTCAACAAAAGGAACTAAGTGGGTGTGCATCCAACTCGCTTGCTCACGAAGACCTAGGGCACTTTTGAGGAAGCCCATCATTGGAATATACAAGCGAAGTTCTATAATGAAAAATTCCCACTAGTATATGAAAGTGACAACATATGAGACTCTCTATTATGAAGATCATGGTGCTACTTTGAAGCATAAGTGTGGTAAAAGGATAGTAACATTGTCCCTTCTCTCTTTTTCTCTTATTTTTTTTTGTTTTTTTTTGTTTGGGCCTTTTCTCCTTTTTATGGCCTCTTTTTTTCTCTTTATTTTTTTTAATTTTTCGTCCGTAGTCTCATCCCGACTTATGGGGGAATCATAGTCTCCATCATCCTTTCCTCACTGGGACAATGCTCTAATAATGATGATCATCACACTTTTATTTTTCTTACAACTCAACAATTACAACTCGACACTTATAAAAAAATATGACTCTATATGAATGCCTCTGGCAGTGTACCGGGATATGCAATGAATCAAGAGCGACATGTATGAAAATTATGAAGGTGGCCTTGCCACAAATACAATGTCAACTACATGTTCATGCAAAAAGCAATATAACAAAAGTAATGTGTGTCATATGAACGGAACGGTGGAAAGTTGCATGGCAATATATCTCGGAATGGCTATGGAAATGCCATGATAGGTAGGTATGGTGGCTGTTTTGAGGAAGGTATATGGTGAGTGTATGATACCGGCGAAAAGTGTGCGGTATTAGAAAGGCTAGCAAAGGCGGAAAGGTGAGAGTGCGTATAATCCATGGACTCAACATTAATCAAAAGAACTCATGCACTTGTTGCAAAAATTTAGAAGTCATCAAAAACCAAAGCACTACGCGCATGCTCCTAGGGGGATAGATTGGTAAGAAAACACCATCGCTCGTCCCCGATCGCCACTCATAAGGAAGACAATCAATAAATAAAATTGTGCTCCGACTTCATCACAAAGCGGTTCACCATACGTGCATGCTACGGGAATCACAAACTTCAACACAAGAATTCTTTAAATTCATAATCACCCAACTAGCATCACTTTGATACTATCACCTCCATATCTCAAAACAATTATCAAGCATCAAACTTATCTTAGTATTCAACGCACTAAAAAAAAGTTTCACATATCTTGAATACCAAGTATATTAATATTAAGCAAATTACCATGCTATTAATGACTCTCAAAATAATCTAAGTGAATCATGAGAGATCATCTATTTCTTCAAAATAAAACCACCATTGTGATCTAAAAGATATAAGTGAAGCACTAGAGCAAATGACAAACTACTCCGAAAGATATAAGTGAAGATCAATAAGTAGTCGAATAATTATGCAACTATGTGAAGACTCTCCCAATTAATAATTTCAGATCATGATAGTTTATTCAAACAGCAAGCAAAGCTAAAGAAAACTACATTGCAAGGATAGCACAACTCATGTGAAGAAGCAAAAACTTAGGCTCAACCGATACTAACCGATAGTTGTTGAAGAAGAAAGGCGAGATGCCTACCGGGGCATCCCCAAGCTTAGATGCTTGAGACTTCTTGGAATATTATCTTGCGGTGCCTTGGGCATCCCCAAGCTTGAGCTTTTGTGTCTCATTAATTCCTCTCAGATCATGGTTTCTCTTTTTATCAAAAGCTTCATTCACAACAAACTAAACAAGAACTCGTGAGATAGCTTAGTATAAACCAAGGAAAATCCTTATCATTTTCTACTGTAACAAATCACTAACATTATTACTCAACATTGCATACTAAATGCATCTGTATATTTAATACTCCTATCCTCAAATAGAATCATTAAACAAGCAAACATACGCAAACAATGCAAACATAACAGCAATCTGCCAAAACAGTACAGTCTGTAAAGAATGCAAAAGTATCAATACTTCCCTGACTGCAAAAAGTATGAACTAAAATTACAACTGTAATAAATTTATCAGAGCTTAATATGCAAAAAGATTCAACATTATACCATTCTCTGAATTTTCTAGGGAATTTTTGCAACGGCGGTAAACTTTCTATTTTCAAACAGCAACATGTATACTAGCAAAATAAGCATGGTAAAGGCTATCCTTGACTTTTTATTCAAAATAAAGATGCAAAACATTATTCTAACTAACAGCAAGCAAAAACTAACAAAAGAAAATGACGCTCCACGCAAAACACATATCATGTGGCGAATAAAAATATAGCTCCAAGTAAAGTTACCGATGAACGAGGACGAAAGAGGGGATGCCTTCCGGGGCATCCCCAAGCTTAAGCTCTTGGTTGTCCTTGAATATTACCTTGGGGTGCCTTGGGAATCCCCAAGCTTAGGCTCTTTCCAATCCTTATTCCATAGTCCATCGAATCTTTACCCAAAACTTGAAAACTTCAACCACACAAAACTCAAAAACAAAACTCGTAAGCTCCATTAGTATAAGAAAATAAATCCACCGCTTAGGTACTGTAATGAACTCATTCTAAATTCATATTGGTGTAATATCTACTGTACTCCAACTTATTTATGGTTCATACTGAAGGAAATATGCCCTAGAGGCAATAATAAAGTTATTATATATTTCCTTATTTCATGATAAATGTTTATTATTCATGCTAGAATTGTATTAACCGGAAACATAATACATGTGTGAATACATAGACAAACATAGTGTCACTAGTATGCCTCTACTTGACTAGCTCGTTTATAAAAGATGGTTATGTTTCCTAGCCATGGACAAAAGAGTTGTCATTTGATTAATGGGATCACATCATTAGGAGAATGATGTGATTGACATGACCCATTCCGTTAGGCTAGCACTTGATCGTTTAGTATGTTGCTATTGCTTTCTTCATGACTTATACATGTTCCTGTAACTATGAGAATTATGCAACTCCCGTTTACCGGAAGAACACTTTGGGTACTACCAAACGTCACAACGTAACTGGGTGATTATAAAGGAGTACTACAGGTGTCTCCGAAGATACGTGTTGAGTTGGCGTATTTCGAGATTAGGTTTTGTCACTCAGATTGTTGGAGAGATATCTCTGGGCCCTCTCGGTAATGCACATCATTATAAGCCTTGCAAGCAATGTGACCAAATGAGTTGGTTACGGGATGATGCATTACATAACGAGTAAAGAGACTTGCCGGTAACGAGATTGAACTAGGTATTGGATACCGACAATCAAATCTCGGGCAAGTAACATACCGATGACAAAGGGAACAACGTATGTTGTTATGCGGTTTGACCGATAAAGATCTTAGTAGAATATGTAGGAGCCAATATGAGCATCCAGGTTCCCCTATTGGTTATTGACCAAGAATAGTTCTAGGTCATGTCTACATTGTTCTCGAACCCGTAGGGTCCGCACGCTTAAGGTTTCGATGACAATTATATTATGAGTTTATGAGTTTTGATGTACCGAAGGAGTTCGGGGTCCCGGATGAGATCGGGGACATGACGAGGAGTCTCGAAATGGTCGAGACGTAAAGATCGATATATTGAATGACTATATTCGGAGTTCGGAAAGGTTCCGAGTGATTCGGGTATTTTTCGGAGTACCGGAGAGTTACGGGAATTCGCCAGGGAGTATATGGGCCTTATTGGGCCATATGGGAATAGAGGAGAGAGGCCGAAAGGAAGGAGGCGCGCAGCCCCCCTCTGGTCCGAATTGGACAAGGGGTGCGGCCCCCTTTTCCTTCCTCCTCTTCCCCTCTTTCCTTCTCTCCTACTCCAACAAGGAAGGGGGGGAGTCCTACTCCCGGTGGGAGTAGGACTCCTCCTGGCGCGCCCCTCCTGGCCGGCCGAACCCCTCCCCCTTGCTCCTTTATATACGGGGGCAGGGGGGCACCTCAAGGCAGAACAACACAAGTTGATCTACGGATCGTTCCTTAGCCGTGTGCGGTGCCCCCCTCCACCATATTCCACCTCGGTCATATCGTCGCGGAGTTTAGGCGAAGCCCTGCGCCGGTAGAGCATCATCATCGTCACCACGCCGTCGTGCTGACGGAACTCATCCCCGACACTTTGCTGGATCGGAGTCCGGGGATCGTCATCGAGCTGAACGTGTGCTGAACTCGGAGGTGTCGTACGTTCGGTACTTGGATCGGTCGGATCGTGAAGACGTACGACTACATCAACCGCGTTGTCATAACGCTTCCGCTTACGGTCTACGAGGGTACGTGGACAACACTCTCCCCTCTCATTGCTATGCCATCACCATGATCTTGCATGTACGTAGGAAATTTTTGAAATTGCTACGTTCCCCAACAATGGTATCAGAGCCTAGGTTTTATGCGTTGATGTTATATGCACGAGTAGAACACAAGTGAGTTGTGGGCGATACAAGTCATACTGCTTACCAGCATGTCATACTTTGGTTCGGTGGTATTGTGAGATGAAGCGGCCCGGACCGACATTACGCGTACGCTTACGCGAGACTGGTTTCACCGTTACGAGCACTTGTGCTTAAAGGTGGCTGGCGGGTGTCTGTCTCTCTCACTTTAGCTGAATCGAGTGTGGCTACGCCCGGTCCTTGCGAAGGTTAAAACAGCACCAACTTGACGAACTATCGTTGTGGTTTTTATGCGTAGGTAAGAACGGTTCTTGCTAAAGCCCGTAGCAGCCACGTAAAATTTGCAACAACAAAGTAGAGGACATCTAACTTGTTTGTTGCAGGGCATGTTGTGATGTGATATGGTCAAGACGTGATGAGATATAAGTTGTTGTATGAGATGATCATGTTTTGTTGAAGTTATCGGCAACTGGCAGAAGCCCTATGGTTGTTTCTTTGTTGCATAAGATGCAAGTGCCAAATAATTGCTTTACTTTATCGCTATGCGATAGCAATAGTTGCAAGAGCAATAGTTGGCGAGACGACCATGTGACGACACATTGATATAGATCAAGATGATGAAGATCATGGTATCGTGCCGGTAACGATAGAGATCATGACAGTACTTTGGAGATGGAGATCAAAAGGCGCAAGATGATCATGGCCATATCATGTTACATATTTTGATTGCATATGATGTTTATCTGTTATACATCTTATTCTGTTTTGTTTGACGGTAGCATTATAAGATGATCTCTCACTAATTATCAAGAAGTGTTCTCCCTGAGTATGCACCGTTGCGAAAGTTCTTCGTGCTGAGACACCACGTGATGATCGGGTGTGATAGGCTCTACGTTCAAATACAACGGGTGAAAAACAGTTGCGCACGTGGAATACTCAGGTTAAACTTGACGAGCCTAGCATATACAGATATGGCCTCAGAACACGGAGACCGAAAGGTCGAGCGTGAATCATAAGTAGATATGATCAACATATTGATGTTCACCGTTGAAACTACTCCATCTCACGTGATGATCGGACATGGTGTAGTTGATATGGATCACGTAATCACTTAGAGGATTAGAGGGATGTCTTTCTAAGTGGGAGTTCTTAAGTAATATGATTAATTGAACTTTAATTTATCATGAACTTAGTCCTGGTAGTATTTTGCAAATTATGTTGTAGATCAATAGCTCGCGTTGTTGCTTTCATATGTTTATATGTTCCTAGAGAAAATTGTGTTGAAAGATGTTAGTAGCAATGATGCGGATTGGATCCGTGATCTGAGGTTTATCCTCATTGCTGCATAGAAGAATTATGTCCTTAATGCACTGCTAGGTGACAGACGTATTGCAGGAGCAGATGCAGACGTTATGAACGTTTCGCTAGCTCAATATGATGACTACTTGATAGTTTAGTGCACCATGCTTAACGGCTTAGAATCAGGACTTCAAAGACGTTTTGAATGTCATGGACCATATGAGATGTTCCAGGAGTTGAAGTTAATATTTCAAGCAAATACCCGAGTTGAGAGATATGAAGTCTCCAACAAGTTCTATGGCTAAAAGATGGAGGAGAATCGCTCAACTAGTGAGCATGTGCTCAGATAGTCTGGGTACTACAATCGCTTGAATCAAGTGGGAGTTAATCTTCCAGATAAAATAGTGATTGACAGAATTCTCTAGTCACCATCACCAAGTTAGTAGAACTTTGTGATGAACTACAATATGCAAGGGATGACGAAAGTAATTCCCAAGCTCTTCGTGATGCTGAAATCAATGAAGGTAGAAATCAAGAAAAACATCAAGTGTTGATGGTTAACAAGACCACTAGTTTCAAGAATAGGGCAAAGGAAAAGAAAGGGAAACTTCAAGTAGAATGGCAAACAAGTTGTCACTCCCGTGAAGAAGACCAAAGCTGGACCAAAGCCTGAAACTGAGTGCTTACATTACAAAGGAAATGGTCACTGGAAGCGAAAATGCCCTGAATATTTGGTGGATAAGAAGGATGGCAAAGTGAACAAGGGTATATTTGATATACAGGTTATTTATGTGTGACTTACTAGTGTTTATAGTAGCCCCTGAGTATTTGATACTTGTTTGGTTGCTAATATTAGTAACTCGAAACAGGAGTTACAGAATAAACAGAGACTAGTTGAAGGAGAAGTGACAATGACTGTTGGAAGTAGTTCCAAGATTGATATGATCATCATCGCACACTCCCTATACTTTCGGGATTAGTGTTGAACCTAAATAAATGTTATTTGATGTTTGCGTTGAGCATGAATATGATTTGATCATATTTATTGCAATACGGTTATTCATTTAAAATCAGAGAATAATTGTTGTTCTTTTTAAATGAATAAACCTTCAATGGTCATACACCCAATGAAAATAGTTTGTTGGATCTCGATCGTAGTGATACACATATTCATAATATTGATGCCAAAAGATGCAAAGTTAATAATGATAGTGCAACTTATTTGTGGCACTGCCATTTGGGTCATATCGGTGTAAAGCGCATGAAGAAACTCCATAAAGATGGATTTTCGGAATCACTTGGTTATGAATCATTTGATGATTGCGAACCGTGCCTTTTGGGAAAGATGACTAAAACTCCGTTCTCCGGAACAATGGAACGAGCTAGTGACTTATTGGAAATAATACATACCGATGTATGCGGTCCAATGAGTGTTGATGCTCGTGGCGGGTATCGTTATTTTCTGACCTTCACGAGATGATTTGAGCAGATATAAGTATATCTTCTTAATGAAACACAAGTCTGAAACATTTGAAAAGTTCAAAGAATTTCAGAGTGAAGTGGAGAATCATCGTAACAAGAAAATAAAGTTTCTACGATCTGATCGTGGAGGAGAATATTTGAGTTACGAGTTTGGTCTTCAATTAAAACAATGTGGAATAGTTTCACAAACTCATGCCACCTGGAACACCACAACTTAATGGTGTGCACGAACGTCATAATCGTACTTTACTAGATATGATGCGATCTATGATGTCTCTTATCGGTTTACCACTATCGTTTTGGGGCTATGCATTAGAGATAGCTGCATTCACGTTTAATAGGGCACCATCTAAATCCGTTGAGATGACACCATATGAACTATGGTTAGTAGTAAACCTAAGCTGTCGTTTCTTAAAGTTTGGAGTTGCAATGCTTATATGAAAAAAGGTTTTCAACTTGATAAGCTCGAACCCAAATCAGAGAAGTGCGTCTTCATAGAATACACCTTCTATCACAGATCCGAAGGCAAGTTATTCGTTGCTAATATGGATCCTTTCTAGGGAAGAAGTTTCTCTCGAAAGAAGTGAGTGGAAGGAAAGTAGAACTTGATGAGGTAACTGTACCTGCTCCCTTATTGGAAATTAGTTCATCAAAGAAATCTGTTCCTGTGACTACTACACCAATTAGTGAGGAAGTTAATGATGATGATCATGAAACTTCAGATTAAGTTACTACAGAACCTCGTAGATCTTACAGAGTAAGATCCGCACCAGAGTGGTACGGTAATCCTGTTCTGGAAGTTATGTTACTAGATCATGACGAACCTACGAACTATGAAGAAGCGATGGTGAGCCCAGATTCCGCAAAATGGCTTGAGGCCATGAGATCTGAGATAAGATCCATGTATGAAAACAAAGTAT
>NC_041387.1:511746475-511783713 GCF_002162155.2 Triticum dicoccoides
TACCTGCTCCCTCATTTGAAAGTAGTTCATCACAGAAATCTGTTCCTATGACTACTACACCAATTAGTGAGGAAGTTAATGATGATGATCATGAAACTTCAGATTAAGTTACTACAGAATCTCGTAGGTCTTACAGAGTAAGATCCGCACCAGAGTGGTACGGTAATCCTGTTCTGGAAGTTATGTTACTAGATCATGACGAACCTACGAACTATGAAGAAGCGATGGTGAGCCCAGATTCCGCAAAATGGCTTGAGGCCATGAGATCTGAGATAAGATCCATGTATGAAAACAAAGTATGGACTTTGATTGACTTGCCCAATGATCGGCGAGACATTGAGATTAAATGGATCTTCAAGAGGAAGACAGACGTTGATAGTGTTACTATCTACAAAGCTAGAATTGTCACAAAAGGTTTTCGACAAGTTCAAGATGTTGACTACGATGAGAGTTTTTCACTCGTATCTATGCTTAAGTCTGTCTGAATCACGTTAGCAATTGCCGCATTTTATGAAATCTGGCAAATGGATAAAGAAAACTGCATTCCTTAATGGTTTTCTTAAAGAAGAGTTGTATATGATGGAACCAGAAGGTTTTGTTAATCCTAAAGGTGCTAAAAAATTGTGCAAGCTCCAGCGATCCATTTATGGACTGGTGCAAGCATCTCGGAGTTGGAATAAACGCTTTGATAGTGTGATCAAAGCATATGGTTTTATACAGACTTTTGAAGAAGCCTGTATTTACAAGAAAGTGAGTGGGAGCTCTGTAGCATTTCTAATATTATATGTGGATGACATATTGTTAATTGGAAATGATATGGAAATTTTGGATAGCATGAAAGGATACTTGAATAAGAGTTTTTCAAAGCAAGACCTCGGTGAAGCTGCTTACACATTGAGCATCAAGATCTATATAGATAGATCAAGACGCTTGATAAGATTTTTCAATAAGTACATACCTTGATAATTTTTTTGAAATAGTTCAAAATGGAATAGTCAAAGAAGGAGTTCTTGCCTATGTTACAAGGTGTGAAGTTGAGTAAGACTCAAGACCCGACCATTGCAGAAAATAGAAACAGAATGAAAAATCATTCCCTATGCCTCAGTCAAAGGTTCTATAAAGCATGCTATGCTGTGAACCAGACCTATTGTATACCTTGATCTGTATTTGGCAAAGGAATACAATTTTGATCTAATAAATAGATCACTGGACATGGGTCAAGAATATCCTTAGTGAGCACTAAGGAGATGTTTCTCGATTATGGAGGTGATAAAAGAGCCCGTCATAAAAGTTACAACGATGCAAGCTTTTACACCAATCCAGATGACTCTAAGTCTCAATCTGGATACATATTGAAAGTGGGAGCAATTAGCTAGAGTAGCTCCATGCAGAGCATTGTGGACATAGAATATTTGCAAAATACATACGGCTCTGAATATGACAGACCCGTTGACTAAGCTTCTCTCACGAGCAAAACATGATCATACCTTAGTACTCTTTTGGGTGTTAATCACATAGCGATGTGAACTAGATTATTGACTCTAGTAAACCCTTTGGGTGTTGATCACATGATGATGTGAACTATGGGTATTAATCACATGCAGATGTGAATATTGGTGTTAAATCACATAGCGATGTGAACTAGATTATTGACTCTAGTGCAAGTGGGAGACTGAAGGAAATATGCCCTAGAGGCAATAATAAAGTTATTATTTATTTCCTTATTTCATGATAAATGTTTACTATTCATGCTAGAATTGTATTAACCAGAAACATAATACATGTGTGAATACATAGACAAACATAGTGTCACTAGTATGCCTCTACTTGACTAGCTCGTTTATCAAAGATGGTTATGTTTCCTAGCCATGGACAAAAGAGTTGTCATTTGATTAATGGGATCACATCATTAGGAGAATGATGTGATTGACATGACCCATTCCGTTAGCCTAGCACTTTATCGTTTAGTATGTTGCTATTGCTTTCTTCATGACTTATACATGTTCCTGTAACTATGAGAATTATGCAACTCCCGTTTACCGGAAGAACACTTTGGGTACTACCAAACGTCACAACGTAACTGGGTGATTATAAAGGAGTACTACAGGTGTCTCCGAAGGTACATGTTGAGTTGGCGTATTTCGAGATTAGGTTTTGTCACTCCGATTGTCGGAGAGATATCTCTGGGCCCTCTCGATAATGCACATCATTATAAGCCTTGCAAGCAATGTGACCAAATGAGTTGGTTACGGGATGATGCATTACGTAACGAGTAAAGAGACTTGCCGGTAACGAGATTGAACTAGGTATTGGATACCGACGATCAAATCTCGGGCAAGTAACATGCCGATGACAAAGGGAACAACGTATGTTGTTATGCGGTTCGACCGATAAAGATCTTCGTAGAATATGTAGGAACCAATATGAGCATCCAGGTTCCGCTATTGGTTATTGACCAAGAATAGTTCTAGGTCATGTCTACATTGTTCTCGGCTTAAGGTTTCGATGACAATTATATTATGAGTTTATGAGTTTTGATGTACCGAAGGAGTTCGGAGTCCCGGATGAGATCGGGGACATGACGAGGAGTCTCAAAATGGTCGAGACATAAAGATCGATATATTGGACGACTATATTCGGAGTTCGGAAAGGTTCCGAGTGATTCGGGTATTTTTCGGAGTACCGGAGAGTTACAGGAATTCGCCGGGGAGTATATGGGCCTTATTGGGCCATACGGGAATAGAGGAGAGAGGCCAAAAGGAAGGAGGCGCGCAGCCCCCCTCTGGTCCGAATTAGACAAGGGGTGCGGCCCCCTTTTCCTTCCTCCTCTTCCCCTCTTTCCTTCTCTCCTACTCCAACAAGGAAGGGGGGGAGTCCTACTCCCGGTGGGAGTAGGACTCCTCCTGGCGCGCCCCTCCTGGCCGGCCGAACCCCTCCCCCTTGCTCCTTTATATACGGGGGCAGGGGGCACCTCAAGGCAGAACAACACAAGTTGATCTACGGATCGTTCCTTAGCCGTGTGCGGTGCCCCCCTCCACCATATTCCACCTCGGTCATATCGTCGCGGAGTTTAGGCGAAGCCCTGCGCCGGTAGAGCATCATCATCGTCACCACGCCGTCGTGCTGACGGAACTCATCCCCGACACTTTGCTGGATCGGAGTCCGGGGATCGTCATCGAGCTGAACGTGCGCTGAACTCGGAGGTGCCGTACGTTCGGTACTTGGATCGGTCGGATTGTGAAGACGTACGACTACATCAACCGCGTTGTCATAACGCTTCCGCTTACGGTCTACGAGGGTACATGGACAACACTCTCCCCTCTCGTTGCTATGCCATCACCATGATCTTGCGTGTACGTAGGAAATTTTTGAAATTACTACGTTCCTCAACACATACCCTATGATACTACTCATAGATTCATCAAAATAAGCAAACCACACAATGAAAACAGAATTTGTCTAAAACAGAACATTCTGTAGTAATCTGTATCAAACGTATACTTCTGGAAATCAAACAATTCCTAAATAAATTGCTGGACCTGAGTAATTTGTCTATTAATCGTCTGCAAAAAGAATAAACCTAAAATCACTCTCCAATAAAAAATGGCAGCTATTCTCGTGAGCGCAAAAGTTTCTGTTTTTTACAGCAAGATCACATAAACTTCAGCCAAGTCTTCCCAACGGTTCTACTTGGCACTTTATTGAAAAAAAAGCTATAAAACATGATTAATATAGTATCATAATCATGTGGACACACAAAAACAGTAAGGATAAATATTGGGTTTTCTCCCAACAAGCGCTTTTCTTTAATGCCTTTCTAGCTAGGCATGATGATGACAATGATGCTCACATAAAAGATAAGAATTGAAACATAAAGAGAGCATCATGAAGAATATGATTAGCACATTTAAGTCTAACCCACTTCCTATGCATAGGGATTTTGTGAGCAAACAACTTTTGGGAACAATAATCAACTAGCATAGGATGGCAAAACAAGCATAACTTCAAGATTTTCAACACAAAGAGAGGAAACTTGACATTATTGCAACTCCTACAAGCATATGTTACCCTCTCATAATAGTTTTCAGTAGCATTATGAATGAATTCAACAATATAACCAGCACCTAAAACATTCTTTTCATGATCTACAAGCATATAAAATTTACTACTCTCCACATAAGCAAAATTCTTCTCATTCGGAATAGTGGGAGTATCATAAGAGACTTGAACACTAAAAATTGTTTCCACATTAAAAGAGTAATGTACAGAAAAACGGTAATCATAATCATGACAAGATTTGTAAATATAATCATCACTATTTTTATAGCATAAGTTCCATCACAATAATCATCATAAGTAGCAACTTCGTTCTCATCATAACTGATTGAAACCTCTCCCAAGATAGTGGAATCACTAAATAAAGTTGACACTCTTCCAAATCCACTTTCATATTCATCACAATAAGGTTCAACATCCTCCAAAATAGTGGGATCACTAATTCCTAAAGTTGACACTCTTCCAAACCCACTTTCATCAATATAATCATCATAGGTAGGAGGCATGCATTCATCATAACAAATTTGCATATCAAAACTTGGGATGCTAAAAATATCATCTTCATTAAATGTAGCACCCCCAAGCTTGGGATAAACATTAATTTCAGCAAATATATTCTCAAATATTTCATACTCATCAAACATAGCTTCCCCAAGGTTGGGCCCTTTCATATCATAAGCATAATCACTCTCATCATTAAAAATATGGATAGCACCAATAGTAAAGCAATTATCATCATCACAATGAGTAGTAGGAGCAACATCATTTGGGAGGGATACCTTTCTACCTTTGTTTCTCCTTCTTTTCTTTTTCTTCTTCACATTATGTGTAGGTTCAACCTTCCTCTTTGAGCTCCTTATTGATGAGATTGGTTGAATAGAAAGCTCCTCCTCGTTACCTGATTCATCATGAGAAATAATAGGAGGATATTGGGAAGTCTCTTCCCTTTCATTAGTATTCTCATCATATTCTATTTGCTTCCTTTTCTTTAGGTAATTGGAAATATAAGGATTTTCAATGCAATTCTCCGCATAATACAAATAAATATCCTATAGATCAAAATCAAGAAATCTATCAAGATTAAATTTTGGAATACCCTCGGTTATACGTTTCATTTCTTCATACCCCAAAAGAAGACTATGCTCTTTATGATGCCCAAGGGTAATCAAGCTATCACAATTTTTGGACACGATTCAATCATAAAACAATTTGCATTGGAGATTTAAATGACCACTGTCGGTGTCAAAACCGGCGGATCTCGGGTAGGGGGTCCCAAGCAGTGCGTCTTAGGATCAATGGTAACAGGAGGCAAGGGGCACAATGTTTACCCAGGTTTGGGCCCTCTCGATGGAGGTAAAACCCTACTCCTGCTTGATTAATATTGATGATATGGGTAGTACAAGAGTTGATCTACCACGAGATCAGAGAGGCTAAACCCTAGAAGCTAGCCTATGGTATGATTGTTGTTGTATATGTCTATCGACTAGCCTGGCCCCGGTTTATATAATGCACACAGGCCTAGGATAACAAGAATCCTAGCCGAATACGCCGGTGGGGGAGGAGTCCTTGTCTTGATCGCCAAGTCTTGTGGATTCTTCCTTGTATGCGGCAGCTGTCCGGACTGGCCCATGAGTATAAGGCCATGGGGGTCCTCGGCCCAATCCAACTGATCGGGAGATGACGCATTGAGTACCCCCTAGTCCAGGACACCGTCAGTAGCCCCCTGAACCGGTCTTCAAGTTAGGGACACTCCTCGATTCTTCCGAACTGTTCTTCATCTTTGGTTGCCGGTCTTGAAAATTGGTTCAACAAATCTTCTCATCTTCTATCTTGAGGATCGCCGAAATGCATTCGACGAGTTTACACGTCGGGTATCTGAGGAGCCCCTTTAAGTTTCCGGCCTTTATCAATGCCTTGTTATTTTTATGCCACACTTCGGGTTTGAAGTTGTTCCCGGGCGGCAGCGTCCTCTTGCATCTGAGCTACAACGCCGGACTACATTCGAGGTATCTTTTGCAGCCGAGCACCAATGCCGGGCCGCTTCCCAGCTCTAACGCCGGAATGTATCTGAGCTCCAACGCCGGACTATATATCCGGGCTCCAACACCGGACTATGTATCCGAGCTCCAACGCCGGACTGTGTCCGAGGTGTCGTAAATCACCTTGGTTCAAAGAATTTCGAAGGAGTTTAGCCGAGCTTAATGCCGGAAATGCCCTCTATGGAGCCAGCCACTAGTGCCCGAGCTTTATGCCGAAGTACTTCCGAGGTGGTGCACCACCCCGAATGTGGGCCGATTTTTGTCAATATTTTTGATTGATGCAATTTATTCTCTGCCGAGATACATAGCCAGTAGCCCTCAAGGTGGGTATCGGTCTAAAGCCCGAAGCCCAGTAGCCCCCGAGCCTTAATGCGAGCATGGGAGGCCGAATTAAGGATCGATATCCATAGTAAAATCACAAATTATGTGTAATGACTCTATGTATCCAAGTACTTTACGTCATTAATGCTCGGATCCGCATTGTACCAAACTTTGTTGACCGACCATCGGCTTCCACCTCCTCAGCCAATAGCCGAGGAGTGTTTGTCCTACTTTATAAAGCCTTTATGAGGGCAAAGATTTACAACAATCAAGGCAATCTGGCCATACGGTTTTATAAACAAAGGTACGCGGAGAGACATGTTATATTACTGTTTAACAGAAGAAATGTCTTCCAAAGAAAATAGTCCCGCTATTGGTTCCTTTCTTTGGGTTGTCATGCTAAGCATGATCATGAAACCTCAGCTCCAATGTAAGAGCAAAATATCGAGGATTTAGTTTGGGAGGCTAGTTAATAGCCCCCGGTAGTGTTCGGCGACAGTCGAGGTCAAGCCGTAAACACTTCAGCCATTGTTATGAATGGCCTATCGTTTAACGCTATCATCGGATCACCGACCAGTTTACGCTTATTGTGACAGTCAGTTTTCGGCTTTCTCTACTGAGGTGCTTAACCATGTGAGCTGGAAGCACAATCACAGTGGTTCTCCCTTTGCACACCTAGCCTAACAAAGCGGAACATAGGAGGCAAGCGCAGGAGCCGGGCAACCCAACTATTGATCGAAGACACAATTTGAAACCGATGCATATATAGCAATATCCGAGAATGTTTTTGCCGAATCTCTAAAGGCGTCCAGCGTTGCACTGCGAGACTTGTGCTGAAAACACACAAATAGTTTAAAAGTGCCATGGGCTCGAAAAGCGAAAAAACTTATTCAAAAGGTTAATGTCTGAACTAGATCAAGTGTTCGGTGCCAATCCGAAAATTGGACTTTAGAAAAAAAAGGTGCTTCTGCCGTGCTTTAACATGAGACATCCTATCTCAAAACTTCAAGCGGATCAGCCTACGGCTTCAACCTCCTATCCCGAAGGCGGAGTACTTCTTACTAGGCCACTTTAGCAAACTAAACTCTAGCGGCTTTCAGGGAGAAATTAGGCTCCCCGACTAGTGACCGCACACTTGTGTCGAAAAAAGGAGTGATAAATAATAATAATAACTTTGCAATGACTAAGAAGAAAAACACTTATCATAAAACGGCTCATATATATTTAAGAGCCCCCAAGTGACTTGGGTAAAAGAATGATTGCATGTACCGAAGTACTTATATCATATCTATGTTCAACCGAACTTTAAACGCGTCTTAACCGACCGTCGGCTTCTCCCTCTTCGGTCAAGGACCAAAAAGTGTTATGTACTCCATCTGTCGAGAATATCAATGGTGTTTCCAATAACCAGGCAATCAGGCCATAAGGCTGTAACAGACAAAGCGCTCTGAGGGAACTTATGCTATATTACTGCAAAGTGTAAGAAGCATCTTCAAAGAAAATAGTACCCCCACCGATACCTTTCTTCGGTGCTCATTGTTATTATGAGACTTGTGCAATAGATTTTTTGTACTCATGAGTTCCGTTGTGTGCCGACCATGATTGAAAACAATAAGAGCGCTAGCTTTCGGCTTCACGCAGTCTGAGGTCTGGCTCGGGTGACCCGATCGTGACAATCGCAGAGGTGCTCCCTTTACTCCCTAGCCGAACAATCGGGAACGTAGGGGTAAGCACAGGAGCCAGGCAACCCAGCTTGCAAATCGCTTAAGTCAATATGGTGCATATTGTGGCGTAATACACGAACAAGGAACGAATCCATACAAGTATAACCATATGCAAGAGGAAAAAGCTTCATGAAGGAATCCCTAACAAGCAAAAATACTAGTATGACAGACAAACCAGAGTAATAATTTATTGGAAAAAATGAACCCTAACAAGCAAAAATACTAGTATTAATAGCACCTGGCTTATTTGTTGTAGCAATCTGAAGAAAGGTGATTCCCAAAATTGGGACTCGATCTGCACACCCATCGCCTGATGGGCGATAAAGCAATGGCATGGCGATGCTGGCAAAGGATGGCTCGCCGAGGCAAAGCCCTTGGTCCAGCTAACGTGATGGAGCTGGTCGGCCAACGACGCCGAAGTCTCCGGAGTAGGTTGATGAAGAGATGATGAAGCCCCCGGTCTAGCGATGCAGGTCGTGACGTGGTCGATGCCAGCTTGATGAAGTGACCGTGTGGCGATGCAGGTGTGCCCGCTCCGTGTAATCCATGGGGGGCGATGTTGGTGATGATTTATCCTTCGCGATGCCGAACTATTGTTCGGCTGACCGAGATGATGATCCGAAGAAATTGAGCTCGGCTCAACAAAGCGACGACGCGTCTAACGCAGGTCGGCCGCCGTGGAGTGATGTTGTCGGGCTGGTTTGACACCGGCGCGACGGTGAAGTTCGTATTGCAAGAATACTTTTAATACTACTGGGATGTGTTTGAGAATAAAACACAACACCCCATATGAAAACTTCCTTCAAAAAGGATGTCCGAGATCCCATTCATAAAGAAGATGAATTCGAGTCGGATTCGTTCTCGCGCAGAAAACAGATCCAAAAAGTGATGCACTAATCGGAAGTTTCCCGGAGTTTGGACGGTCGGATCGAGCTGAATGTTTGGCAAGTGGTAGATATGGGAATTCCGCAGCAAATCAACGGTTGGATCCTCCAAAGGACATCCGATCTAGATGTTGGATACCATGCCCTAAACTCGTCCGGATTCTCGTCCAGATTCGGCAGGGCCCCGGTATATTGGAGATTGCCGGCGATTCCTCCATCGAAACTCGACAAAAAATCTGCAGGGTTGTTGTAGACTTAATTACGCATAATTCCACCGAAGTAATCGTTTAAGAGACACTCGAGGAGGCGGTGGCGGCGGATACAAGTTTGCTGTCCAGAAAAACAGCATGGTCGCCTGAGGGCAATGTTGACGTTGAGCCCCCGAGCTCCACGGATGACTCCTTCATGATCTTGATAGAGATCGGAGTTGGTGTTGATGAAGGCCTTCATCCATATGTGACGATCGGAGGTAGGGCGCAGTCCTCGGTCAAGCCAAGGTGACCAGTCGAGTTGGTGACGTAGAAGCCGACGTCGCAGTTGACCTGCAGTCGAGCCATTGATCCTTTCGCCGATCACACAGCGAAACTCTCAATGAAAGCACCAATGTCGGTGTCAAAACCGGCGGATCTCGGGTAGGGGGTCCCAAGCAGTGCGTCTTAGGATCAATGGTAATAGGAGGCAAGGGACACAATGTTTACCCAGGTTCGGGCCCTCTCGATGGAGGTAAAACCCTACTCCTGCTTGATTAATATTGATGATATGGGTAGTACAAGAGTTGATCTACCACGAGATCAGAGAGGCTAAAGCCTAGAAGCTAGCCTATGGTATGATTGTTGTTGTATATGTCTATCGACTAGCCTAGCCCCGGTTTATATAATGCACCAGAGGCCTAGGATAACAAGAATCCTAGCCGAATACGCCGGTGGGGGAGGAGTCCTTGTCTTGATCGCCAAGTCTTGTGGATTCTTCCTTGTATGCGGCAGCTGTCCGGACTGGCCCATGAGTATAAGGCCATGGGGGTCCTCGGCCCAATCCAACTGATTGGGAGACGACGCGTTGAGTACCCCCTAGTCCAGGACACCGTCAACCACGTTCATTGCAAAGTTCACAAGGAGCGCGAAACATATTGAATCTTTTAGCACACTCATCAAGACTTTCTTGCAAACCTTTAGTTTTTAAATACTTATGGCTCTTGCAATATCTATTTTCTCTATTTGGTGTGTCCATGCAAATCCAATCTACTCCACAAAAATCAACATGCTTATAGGAGACATTTTCATCATAACTAGTACAATCAGCATTAGTATTATAGATATTTTAAGAGTTCATACTAACAACATTGCAATCATGCTCATCATTCAAAGATTTAGTACCAAGCATTTTAATGCATTCTTCTTCTAGCACTTGAGCACAATTTTCCTTTCCATCAAACTCACGAAAGATATTAAAAAGACGAAGCGTATGAGACAAACTTAACTCCACTTTTTTAGTTTTCTTTTATAAACTATACTAGTGATAAAACAAGAAACAAAAAGATTCAATTGCAAGATCTAAAGATATACCTTCAAGCGCTAACCTCCCCGGCAATGGCGCCAGAAAAGAGCTTGATGTCTACTACACAACCTTCTTCTTGTAGACGTTGTTGGGCCTACAAGTGCACAGGTTTGTAGGACAGTAGCAAATTTCCCTCAAGTGGATGACCTAAGGTTTATCAATCCGTAGGAGGCATAGGATGAAGAGGGTCTCTCTCAAACAATCTTGCAACCAAATAACAAAGAGTCTCTTGTGTCCCCAACACACCCAATACAATGGTAAATTTTATAGGTGCACTAGTTCGGCGAATAGATGGTGATACAAGTACAAAATAGATAGTAGATAAAGGTATTTGTAATCTGAAATTAGAAAAACAGCAAGGTAAAATGTGGTAAAAGTGAGCGTAAACGGTATTGCAATGGTAGGAAACAAGGCCTAAGGTTCATACTTTCACTAGTGCAAGTTCTCTCAACAATAATAGCATAGATAGATCATATAACAATCCCTCAACATGCAACAAAGAGTCACTCCAAAGCCACTAACAGCGGAGAACAAACATAGAGATTATGGTAGGGTACGAAACCACCTCAAAGTTATTCTTTCGGATCGATCTATAAAAGAGTACGTACTAGAATAAGACCTTAAGACACAAATCAACCAAAACCCTAATGTCACCTAGATACTCCATTGTCACCTCAAGTATCCGTGGGCATGATTATACGATATGCGTCACACAATCTCAGATTCATCCAACCAACATAAAAATACTTCAAAGAGTGCCCCAAAGCTACTACCGGGGAGTCAAGAACGTGTGCCAACCCCTATGCATAGGTTCCCAATGTCACGAAACCCGCCAGTTGATCACCAAGACATACATCAAGTGTTCTCATAAAAGACACAATCCGATAAGATAACTTCAAAGGGGAAACTCAATTCATCACAAGAGAGTAGAGGGGGAGAAACATCATAAGATCCAGCTACAATAGCAAAGCTCGGGATACATCAAGATCGTGCCATAGAGGGAACACGAGAGAAAACATGAGAGAGAGAGAGAGATCAAACACATAGCTACTGGTACATACCCTCAGCCCCAAGGGTGAAATACTCCCTCCTCGTTATGGATAGCACCGGGATGATGAAGATGGCCACCGGTGATGGGATCCCCCTCCGGCAGGGCGCCAGAACGGGCTCCTGAGAGGTTTTTGGTGGCTACAGAGGCTTGCGGCGGTGGAACTCCTGATCTGTCTTCTGTTTTTGAAAGTTTTAGGGTACGTGAGTATATATGGGTGCAAGGGGTACGTCAGTGGACCTCGAGGGTGCTCACAAGGCAGGGGGCGCGCCCTAGGGGGGTGGGCGCGCCCCCACCCTCGTGGGCAACCCGGGACTCCCCTGACGTGCACTCCAAGTCTATCAGGTGGGTTTCCTTCCAAAATTAACTTCTCTAGTTGATTTCATTCCGCTTTGACTCTGCCTGATATTCCTCTTCCTTGAAACACTGAAATAGGCATAAAACAGCAAATCTGGGCTGGCCTCCGGTTAATAGGTTAGTCCCAAAAATAATATATAAGTGGACAATAAAGCCCAATATTGCCTAAAACAGTAGATAAAGTAGCATGGAGCAATCAAAAAATATAGATACGTTGGAGACGTATCAAGCACTATAGGACAGCACCAATAATAAAACATGCAACTCAAACCAATCATAGCAATTCATCAATCACCGATAGGACAACGAAAACTACTCAGACATCATAGGTTGGCAACACATCATTGGATAATAATATGAAGCATAAAGCTCCATGTTTAAGTAGAGGGTACAGCGGGTTGCAGGAGAGTGGACCACTGTAGATAGAAGGGGGAAGGTGATGGAAATGTTGGTGAAGATGGCGGAGGTGTTGGTGAAGATCGCGGTGATGATGATGGCCCCCGGCAGCGTTCCAGCGCCACCGGAAGCAAGGGGGAGAGGGCCCCCCTTCTTCTTCTTCTTCCTTGACCTCCTCCCTAGATGAGAGAAGGGTTTGCCCTCTGGTCCTTGGCTCCCGTGGCGTGGGAGGGGCGAGAGACCCTCCGAGATTGGATCTGTCTCTCTATCTCTCTCTATTTCTGTGTTCCCAGATTCTGCCCCTTCACTGTTTCTTTTATATCCGGAGATCCGTAACTCCGATTGAGGTGAATCTTTCGCCCAGATTTTTCGCATAAAATTAGCTTTACTGCACCAACAGAAGAGCCTAAACCGCCTTATGAGTGGCCCACAAGGGTGCCAAGCGCGCCCAGGGGGGAGGGCGGGCCCCTCTGTCTCGTGGCCACCTCGGGCACCGTTTCGCATTGATTCTTACTCCGGAAAATCACAAATATTCCAAAATAATTCTCCTCCCATTTTTATCCCGTTGGACTCTGTTTGATATGGGTTTTCTGCGAAACATAAAACATGCAACAAACAGGAATTGGCACTGGGCACTGGATCAATATGTTAGTCCCAAAAATAGTATAAAAAGTTGCCAAAAGTATATGAAAGTTGAATAATAATGGCATGGAACAATCAAAAATTATAGATACGACGGAGACATATCAGCATCACCAAGCTTAATTGCTGCTCATCCTCGAGTAGGTAAATGATAAAAAAGATATTTTTTGATGTGGAATTCTACCTAGCATAATCTTGATCATATGTCTAATCATCGCATGAATATTAAGACACGAGTTCAAAGCAATAGTCTAATCATCGCATGAATATTAAGACACGAGTTCAAAACAATAATACTTTGAGTGTACTAATAAAGCGATCATGTCTTTTCAAAACAACAAGGCCAAAGCAAGCTTATCCCTACAAAATCATATAGTCTGGCTATGCTCTATCTTCATCACACAAAGTATTTAATCATGCACAACCCCGATGACAAGCCAAGAAATTGTTTCATACTTTAGTAATCGCAAACTTTTTCAACTTTCACGCAATACATGAGCGTGAGCCATGGACATAGCACTATAGGTGGAATAGAATATGATGATGGGGGTTATGTGGAGAAGACAAAAAAGGAGAAAGTCTCACATCAACTAGGCATATCAACGGGCTAGGGAGATGCCCATTAATAGATATCAATGTGAGTGAGTAGGGATTGCCATGCAACGGATGCACTAAGAGCTATATGTGTATGAAAGCTCAAACTAGAAACTAAGTGGGTGTGCATCCAACTTGCTTGCTCATGAAGACCTCGGGCGTTTCAGGAAGCCCATCATCAGAATATAGAAGCCAAGTTCTATAATGAAAATTCCCACTAGTATATGAAAGTGAAAGCATAGGAGACTCTCTCTATGAAGAACATGGTGCTACTCTGAAGCACAAGTGTGATAAAAGGATAGTAACATTTCTCTTTTTCTCTCTTTTTCCCTTTTTTGGTGGGCTTCTTTGGCCTCTTTTTTTATTTGGGCTTCTTTGGCCTCTTTTATTTTTCATAAAGTCCGGAGTCTCATCCCGACATGTGGGGGAATCATAGTCTCCATCATCCTTTCCTCACTGGGGCAATGCTTTAATAATGATGATCATCACACTTTTATTTACTTACAACTCAATATTACAACTCGATATCTAGAACAAAGATATCACTCTATATGAATGCCTCCGGTGGTGTACCGAGATGTGCAATGATCTAGCGTAGCAATGGCATAAAAAACGGACAAGCCATGAAAACATCATGCTATTTATCTTACGGTCATGCAAAGCAATATGACAATGAATGCTCAAGTCATGTATATGATGATGATGGAAGTTGCATGGCAATATATCTCGGAATATCTATGGAAATGCCATGATAGGTAGGTATGGTGGCTGTTTTGAGGAAGATGTAAGGAGGCTTATGTGTGATAGAGCGTATCATATCACGAGGTTTGGATGCACCAGCGAAGTTTGCACCAACTCTCGAGGTGAGAAAGGGCAATGCACGGTACCGAAGAGGCTAGCAATGATGGAAGGGTGAGAGTGCGTATAATCCATGGACTCAACATTAGTCATAAAGAACTCATATACTTATTGCAAAAATCTACAAACCATTGAAAATAAAGTACCACGCGCATGCTCCTAGGGGGATAGATTGGTAGGAAAAGACCATCGCTCGTCCCCGACCGTCACTCATAAGGAAGATAATCAATAAATAAAATTGTGCTCCAACTTCATCACAAAGCGGTTCACCATACGTGCATGCTTCGGGAATCACAAACCTCAACACAAGTGTCTCTATAATCCACAACTACCCACTAGCATGACTCTAATATCACCATCTTTATATCTCAAAACTATTGCAAGGAATCAAACATATCATATTCAGCGATCTACAAGTTTATGTAGGATTTTATGACTAACCATGTGAATGACCAATTCCTGTCATCTCTCTAAATAGATATAAGTGAAGCAAGAGAGTTTAATTCTTTCTAAAAAAGATATGCCCACGCTCTAACAAATATGAGTGAAGCAAAAGAGCATTCTACAAATGGCGGTTTTCTATGTGAAGAGTGTTGGAAATATGCCCTAGAGGCAATAATAAAATGATTATTATTGTATTTCCTTGTTCATGATAATTGTCTATTGTTCATGCTATAATTGTATTAACTGGAAACCGTAATACATGCTACTTGAACATTGAGCATCAAGATCTATAAGGATAGATCAAAAAATGCTTAATAGTACTTTCAAATGAACACATACCATGAAAAGATTTTGAAGGAGTTCAAAACAGATCGACAAAGAAGGAGTTCTTGGCTGTGTTATAAGTTGTGAGTATTGGGTAAGACTCAAGACCTAACCACGGCAGAAGATAGAGAAAGGACGAAGGTCGTCCCCTATGCTTTAGACGTAGGCTCTACAGCATGCTATGTTGTGTACCGCACCTGAAGTGTGCCTTGCCATGAGTCAGTCAAGGGGTACAAGAGTGATCCAGGAATGGATCATAGGACAACGGTCAAAGTTATCCTTAGTAACTAGTGGACTAAGGAATTTTCTCGATTATTGAGGTGGTAAAAGAGTTCGTCGTAAAGGGTTACGCTGATGCAAACTTTGACACTAATCCGGATTATTCTGAGTAGTAAACCGGATTCGTATAGTAGAACAGTTATTTGGAATAGCTCCAAATAGTGCATGGTAGCTGCATCTACAAGATGACATGGAGATTTGTAAAGCACACACGGATCTGAAAGATTCAGACCCGTTGACTAATAACCTCTCTCACAAGCGAGATATGATCAAACCTAATGGGTGTTGAATTCATTACAATCACATAGCGATGTGAACTAGATTATTGACTCTAGTGCAAGTGGGAGACTCTTGGAAATATGCCGTAGAGGCAATAATAAAATGGTTATTATTGTATTTCCTTGTTCATGATAATTGTCTATTGTTCATGCTATAATTGTATTAACTGGAAACTGTAATACATGTGTGACTACATAGACCATAACATGTCCCTAGTGAGCCTCTAGTTGACTAGCTCGTGGATCAATAGATGGTTATGGTTTCCTGACCATGGACATTGGATGTCATTGATAATGGGATCACATCATTAGGAGAATGATGTGATGGACAAGAACCAATCCTAAGCATAGCACAAGATCATGTAGTTCGTTTGCTAAGAGCTTTTCTAATGTCAAGTATCATTTACTTAGAGCGTGAGATTGTGCAACTTCCGGATACCGTAGGAATGCTTTGGGTGTACCAAACATCACAATGTAACTGGGTGGCTATGAAGGTACACACAGGTATCTCCGAAAGTGTCTGTTGGGTTGGCACGAATCGAGACTGGGATTTGTCACTCCATATGATGGAGAGGTATATCTGGGACCACTTGGTAATGCATCATCATATTGTGACTAAGTAGTTAGTCGCAGGATCATGCATTACGAAACGAGTAAAGTGACTTTGAGTAACGAGATTGAACGAGGTACTGGGATACTGACGATCGAATCTCGGTCAAGTAACATACCGATTGACAAAGGGAATTGTATACGGGATTGATTGAATCCCTAACATCGTGGTTCATCTGATGAGAACATTGTGGAACATGTGGGAGTCAACATGGGTATCCAGATCCCGCTGTTGGTTATTAGCAGGAAACTGTCTCGGTCATGTCTGCATGGTTCTCAAACCCGTAGGGTCTACACACTTAAGGTTCGGCGACGCTAGAGTTGTTATGGGAAATATTATGTGGTTCCCGAAGGTTGTTCGGAGTCCCGGATGAGACCCCGGAAGTCAAGAGGAGTTTCGGAATGGTCCGGTGGTGAAGATTTATATATGGGAAGTCCAGTTTCAGTCGCCGGAATGGTTTCGGGGGTTATCGGTATTGTATCGGGACCACCGAAAGGTGTCCGGGGGTCCACCGAGTGGGTCCACCTGCCCCGGGGGACTTGATGGGCTAAATATGGGAGGGAACCAGCTCCTAGTGGGCTGGTGCGCCCCTCCCCAAGGGCCCAAGGCGCCTAGGGTTGGAAACCCTAGGGGAAGGGGGCGCCTCCACCTTGCTTGGGGGGCAAGCCTCCCCTCCTGGCCGCCCCCCCCCTCTAGATGGGATCTAGAGGGGCTGGGCCCCTCTCCCATTCACCCTGTAAATATAGGGGGGGTGGGAGGGCTACAGCACCCTTGCTTTTGGCGCGGCCCCTCCCTCCTCCAACTCTTTCTCCTCCTCTGTAGTGCTTGGCGAAGCCCTGCAGGAATACCACGAGCTCCACCACCACCATGTCGTTGTGCTGTCGGAGTTCTCCCTCAATCTATCCTCTCCCCTTGCTGGATCAAGAAGGAGGAGACGTCCCCGGGCTATACGTGTGTTGAACACGGAGGTGCCGTCCATTCGGCGCTAGATCGGATCTTCCGTGATTTGAATCGCCGCAAGTACGACTCCATCAACCATGTTCTTGTAACGCTTCCGCTTAGCGATCTTCAAGGGTATGAAGATGCACTCCCTCTCTCTTTTGTTGCTATAATCTCCATAGATTGATCTTGGTGATGCGTAGAAAATTTTGAATTTCTGCTACGTTCCCCAACAGTGGCATCATGAGCTAGGTCTATTGCGTAGATTCTATGCACGAGTAGAACACAAGTAGTTGTGGATGTTGGTTTTGTTCAATATGCTTACCGTTACTAGTCCTATCTTGTTTCGACGGTATTGTGGGATGAAGCGGCCCAGACCGACCTTACACGTACACTTACATGAGACAAGTTCCACCGACTGACATGCACTTGTTGCATAAAGGTGGCTAGCGGGTGCCAGTATCTCCAACTTTACTCGCATCGGATTCGATGAAAAGGGTCCTTATGAAGGGTAAATAGAAATTGGCATATCACCGTTGTGGCTTTTGTGTAGGTAAGAAACATTATTGCTAGAAACCCATAGCAGCCACGTAAAACATGCAACAACAATTAGAGGACGTCTAACTTGTTTTTGCAGGGTATGCTATGTGATGTGATATGGCCAGAAGGATCTGATGAATGATATATGTGATGTATGAGATTGATCATGTTCTTGTAATAGGAATCACGACTTGCATGTCGATGAGTATGACAACCGGCAGGACCATAGGAGGTGTCTTAATTTATTGTATGACCTGCGTGTCATTGAAAAACGCCATGTAATTACTTTACTTTATTGCTAACCGTTAGCCATAGTAGTAGAAGTAATAGTTGGCGAGACAACTTCATGAAGACATGATGATGGAGATCATGGTGTCATGCCGGTGACGAAGGTGATCATGCCGCGCCTCAAAGATGGAGATCAAAGGCGTAAGATGATGATGGCCATATCATGTCACTTTATGATTTGCATGTTATGTTTGTCATGTTTACATCTTATTTGCTTAGAACGATGGTAGCATAAATAAGATGATCCCTCCTAAAATTTAAAGAAAGTGTTCCCCCTAACTGTGCACCGTTGCGAAAGTTCGTTGTTTCGAAGCACCACGTGATGATCATGTGTGATAGATTATAATGTTCACATATAACGAGTGTAAGCCAGATTTACACACGCGAAACACTTAGGTTGACTTGACGAGCCTAGCATGTACACACATGGCCTCGGAACACAAGAGACTGAAAGGTCGAACATGAGTCGTATAGTAGATACGATCAACATGAAGAAGTTCACCGATGATGACTAGTCCGTCTCACGTGATGATCGGACATGGCCTAGTTGACTCGGATCATGTATCACTCAGATGACTAGAAGGATGTCAATCTAAGTGGGAGTTCATAAGATGAACTTAATTATTATGAACATAGTCAAAAGGTCTTTGCAAATTATATTGTAGCTTGCGCTTTAGTTCTACTATTTTAGATATGTTCCAAGAGAAAATTTAGTTGAAAGTTGTTAGTAGCAATTATGTGGACTGGGTCCATAAACTAAGGATTGTCCTTATTGCTGCGCAGAAGGCTTATGTCCTTAATGCACTGCTCGGTGTGCTAAACCTCGAACGTCATCTGTGGATGTTGCGAACATCTGACATACACGTTTTGATGACTACGTGATAGTTCAGTAATGTTAAATGGTTTAGAATTGAGGCACCGGAGACGTTTTTTTGAAACATCGCGGAACATATGAGATGTTCCAAGGGCTGAAATTGGGATTTCAGGCTCGTGCCCACGTCAAGAGGTATAAGACCTCCGACGAGTTTGTTAGCCTACAAACTAAGGGAGAAAAGCTCAATCATTGAGCGTGTTCTCAGATTGTCTAGGTACTACAATCACTTGAATCGAGTGGGAGTTAATCTTCCAGATGAGATAGTGATGTTTCTCCAAAGTCATTGCCACCAAGCTACTAGAGTTTTGTGATGAACTATAACATATTAGGGATAGATATGATGATCCTTGAGCTATTCGCGATGTTTGACACCGCGAAAGTAGAAATCAAGAAGGAGCATCAATTGTTGATGGTTAGTGAAACCACTAGTTTCAAAGAGGGCAAGGGCAAGCAGGGATACTTCATGAAATGGCAAATCAGTTGCTGCTCTAGTGAAGAAACCCAAGGTTGAACCCAAACCCGAGACTAAGTGCTTCTGTAACGAGGGAACGGTCAATGAAGCAAAACTACCCTAGATACTTGGTAGATGAGAAGGTTGGCAAGGTTGACAGAAGTACATTGGATATACATTATATTAAATGTGTACTTTACTAGTACTCCTAGTAGCACCAGGGTATTAAGATACCGGTTCGGTTGCTAACTGTTAGTAACTCGAAATAAAAGAGCTACAGAATAAATGGAGACTAGCTAAAGGTGAGATGACGATGTGTGTTGGAAGTGTTTCCAAGGTTGATGTGATCAAGCATCGCATACTCCCTCTACCATCGAGATTGGTGTTAAACCTAAATATTGTTATTTGGTGTTTGCGTTGAGCATAGAAATGATTGGATTATGTTTATCGCAATACGGTTATTCATTTAAGGAGAATAATGGTTACTCTGTTTACTTGAATAATACCTTCAACGGTCTTGCACCTAAAATGAATGGTTTATTAAATCTCGATCATAGTGATACACATGTTCATGCCAAGAGATATAAGATAGTAATGATAGTACCACATACTTGTGGCACTGCCATTTGAGTCATACTTCTGAAAACGTTTCGGAAGTGGGGGAGAGGAAAACGAGAGGCAAATGGCAAATAGTGTAAGTGCAAGAGATGAGAGTTTATGATAGGTACCTGGTAGGCTTGATGTAGAACCTCCCTGGCAACGGCGCCAGAAATTCTTCCTACTACTTTGTGAGCTTGCATCGATTTTTCTCTTGAAGAGGAAAGGGTGATGTGGCAAAGTATAAATAAGTATTTCCCTCAGTTAGAGCATCTACAGTCGGAATTGGTGAATCCGGCCCCTCAAACGCCCGCGGACGCGTCCGGGCATGCCCGCGGGCGCATCCAGACGGGCCCTCATATTTCCTTCCGTGCATCCACATATCTAAAATCCGAACTCTCAAGTCCATGCAAATACATGCACGTCGATCATGCACCACAATGTCGCACATAAATAACAGATGTTGGTATCAAGCATACATAATGTTTACATTAAATTTATTTGAAGTGCCAAACTCAAGCATTACCTCATTGGTTGCCATTGTGGATCCACATGTGCTCCACAAGATCATTGAGTAGCTGCATGTGCACCTGCTGATTTCGAAGATTCTGATGCATCTGGAGAAAGTTCATAAGCCGAGTGGCGGCCTGAGCCACATCTTGATCTTTTGGGATTTCAACTTGTTCTCTGGGTGCTTTGAAATCATGGGTTTGGGCTACACCATCACTCTCATCCTCGACAATCATATTGTGCGGAATAACACAACATGTCATCAGCTGCCACAAAGTTTCTGATTCCCACATCATTGCAGCACTCCACACAATTCCCCAATGAGCCTGAAGCACACCAAATGCCCTCTCCACGTCCTTCCTAGCTACTTCCTGCATTGTTGCAAAGTGGCTCTGTTTATTGCCACGCGGCTCAGCTATGGTCTTCACAAACACCGCCCATTGAGGGTAGATACCATCGGCAAGATAGTACCCCATGTTGTAGTCTCGGTCGTAGAGGGTGTAGTTGCACGGCAGTGATTCCCCATTACACAACCTCCTAAACACCGAAGATCGTTGAAGCACGTTGATGTCGTTGTGAGAACCGGGCATTCCAAATAAAGCATGCCGAATCCATAAGTCATGTGATGCCACCACTTCTAGTATGATGGTGGCCTCTCTCGTGTGACCTTTATACATTCCCGCAGACCTTTTGGGTAGTTTTTCCATTGCCAATGCATGCAATCAATTGACGTGAGCATTCTCGGAAACCCCCTTGCCTCTCCAATAGACAATAACTTCTCCATGCCCTACGCATTTGGTTCTCTGAGATACTCTGTTCCAAACACCTCAACCATGGCGCGAGCAAATTTGACAATAGTCTTGAGGCACGTGCTCTCCCTCATCTTGACCATCTCATCAACTGCGTCTGCAGCAGTACCAAGTGCAAGCATCCTCAGAGAAGCCGTGCAATTTTGCTTGGCCGAGAAAGAGAGTTGGCCGCAAAAATCCCCTCTCAGCTTGAAGTAGTCGTCGTGTGCCTCCACTCCCTCCACAATGCAGAAAAACAATGGTTTCCGCATGTGAAAACAACAACGAAACCATGGATCATCCGGAAAAGCAGGTGTGGGAGCAAAGTAGTCATTGTGCAGTAGCTTTGATCCGGACACTCTGTCCGGGTTGATCACTCTTCTCCCTTTGATTGAGCCCTTGAAGTTGAGAATATGCTCAACCTGCCGGTCCATTTCCTCGTGCATGCTCATGAGCATGATCATGTCCACTTCTTCGTCCGAATCCAACGAATAAAAGAACTCATCCTGAATAATTTGGTCAAGCTCCATCGGGCCATACTCCTCGTCCAACGAAGCATCAGAATTCATCATTTTCCTTAACAAAATCACAATAATTCCGGTCGGTCATAGTGTCGAACACATCAAGCGCCAGGCAAAGCCGGAGAGTTGCTAGACGTACCACGATGGCGTCTGGGCCGGCGACAACGTCCCCCACGGCAAGGACGGGAGAGCTCTTTCGGAGCTGGCGGCGAAGAGCCTGGGGACGGCTGCGGAGCGGGCGCGGGGGCGGAGCTGTGAGCCGAACGGCGCAAAGGAGGAAGAACAGAGGAGAGTAAATGGATCCGACAACTCGGGGGGGGGGTGATACGTCCATTTGGCATCATGTTTACCTACTATTATTTATAATGTTTTTATGCATAATAATGCTTTTAGGAGTAATTCTAATGCCTTTTCTGTCATAATATGCAAGGTTCACAAAAAGAGGGAGAACACTGGCAACTAGAAATCTCGACCTGAAAAAGCTACGTCAGGCTACCTATTCTGCAAAACTCCAAATGAGCTGAAACTTCATGCTACGTCTTGAGCTTGCATTGGTTTTCCTTGAAGAGGAAAGGGTGATGCAGCACAGTAGCGTAAGTATTTCCCTTAGTTTTTGAGAACCAAGGTATCAATCCAGTAGGAGGCTCCTCACAAGTCCCACGAACCTACACAAACAAAGAACTCGCAACCAACGCGATAAAGGGGTTGTCAATCCCTTCACAGCCACTTGTGAAAGTGAGATCTGATAGAGATAATATGATAAGATAAATATGTTTTTGGTATTTTACAATATAGATGCAAAAAGTAAAGATGAAAATAAAAGTAGATTGAAAGCTTATATGATAAAAGATAGACCCGGGGGCCTTAGGTTTCACTAGTGGCTTCTCTCAAGATCGCATAAGTATTACGGTGGGTGAACAAATTACTGTCGAGCAATTGATAGAAAAGCGAATAATTATGAGATTATCTAGGCATGATCATGTATATAGGCATCACGTCCGTGACAAGTAGACCGACTCCTACCTGCATCGACTACTATTACTCCACACATCGACCGCTATCCAGCATGCATCTAGAGTATTAAGTTCATAAGAACAGAGTAACGCATTAAGAAAGAAGACATGATGTAGAGGGATAAACTCAAGCAATATGATATAAACCCCATCTGTTTATCCTTGATGGCAACAATACAATACGTGCCTTGCAACCCTTTCTATCACTTGGTAAGGACACCGCAAGATTGAACCCAAAGCTAAGCACTTCTCCCATGGCAAGAAAGATCAATCTAGTAGGCCAAACCAAACCGATAATTCGAAGAGACTTGCAAGGATAACTCAATCATACATAAAAGAATTCAGAGAAGATTCAGATATTTCTCATAGATAAACTTGATCATAAACCCACAATTCATCGGATCACGACAAACACACCGCAAAAAGAGTTTACATCGAATAGATCTCCACAAGAGAGGGGGAGAACATTGTATTGAGATCCACAAAGAGAGAATAAGCCAACTAGCTAATAACTATGGACCGAAGGTCTGTGGTAAACTACTCACAACTCATCGGAAGGGTTATGGTGTTGATGTAGAAGCCCTCCATCATTGATTCCCCCTCCGGTGGAGCGCCGGCAAAGGCTCCAAGATGGGATCTCGCGGATACAGAAGGTTACGGTGGCGGAAATATTTCTTCGGTGGCTCCCTGGATATTTTTGGGGTACATACGTATATATAGGAGGAAGAAGTATGTCGGCGGCCGCTCAAGGGGCCCAGGAGACAGGGGGCGCGCCCTCCTATCTCCTGACCGCCTCGATTGCTTCTTGACTTGCACTCCAAGTTCTCCGGATCTCGTTCTTCCAAAAATCACGCTCCCGAAGGTTTCATTCCGTTTGGACTCCGTTTGATATTCCTTTTCTTCGAAATACTAAAATAGGCAAAAACAACAATACGGGCTGGGCCTCCGGTTAGTAGGTTAGTCCCAAAAATGATATAAATGTGTAAAATATAGCCCATAAACATCCAAAATAGGTAATATAATAGCATGGAACAATCAAAAATTATAGATACGTTGGAGACGTATCAAGCATCCCCAAGCTTAATTCCTGCTCGTCCTCGAGTAGGTAAATGATAAAAACAGAATTTTTGATGTGGAATGCTACCTAGCATAATTCTCAATGTATTTCTATTTATTGTGGCATGAATGTGCAGATCAATTGATTCAAAATAAAATTTCATATTACAAAAGAAATAGTAATACTTCAAGCATACTAATAAAAGCAATCAGGTCTTCTCAAAATAACATGGCTAAAGAAAGTTCATCCCTACAAAATCATATAGTTAAGCTATGCTTCATTTTCGTCACACAAAGATGTTCCCAAATTCTACACCCCCTATGACAAGCCAAGCAATTATTTTGTACGTAAATAATCTCAAACTTTTTCGACCTTCATGCAATACATGAGCGTGAGCCATGGATATAGCACTATGGGTGGAATAGAATAACGATTGGGGATTGTGTGGAGAAGACAAAAAAGGAGAAAGTCTCACATTGACGAGGATAATCAACGGGCTATGGAGATGCCCATCAATTGATGTCAACATGAGGAGTAGGGATTGCCATGCAATGGGTGCACTATAGCTATAAATGAATGAAAACTCAACAAAAGAAAACTAGTGGCTGTGCATCCAACTTGCTTGCTCACAAAGACCTAGGGCATTTGAGAAAGCCCATCGTAGGAATATACAAGCCAAGTTCTATAATGAAAAATTCCCACTAATATATGAAAGTGACATCATATGAGACTCTCTATATGAAAAACATGGTGCTACTTTGAAGCACAATATATGAGACTCACTATATGAAGAACATGGTGCTACTTTGAAGCACAAGTGTGGAAAAGAGATAGTAACATTGCCCCTTTATTTCTTTTTCTTTTTTTTCTTTCTTCTTTTTTTCCTTTTTTTCTTTCTTTTTTCTTTGGCCTTTTTTTTTCTTTTGGCTTTTTTTCTTTTGGGCAATGCTCTAATAATGATGATCATCACACTTTTTATTGATTACAACACATGAATTACAACTCGAAACTAGAGCAAGATATGACTCTATATGAATGCCTCCGGCGGTGTACCAGGATGGTGCAATGAATCAAGCATGACATGTATGAAAAATTATGCATGGTGGATTTGCCACAAATACGATGTCAACTACATGATCATGCAATGGCAATATGACAAAAGTAATGTATGTCATGATGATGATGAACAGAACGGTGGAAAGTTTCATGGCAATATATATCGGAATGGCTATGGAAATGCCATAAATAGGTAGGTATGGTGGCTGTTTTGAGGAAGATATAAGGAGGTTTATGTGTGAAAGGATCGATATGGTTGACTAGAGGGGGGTGAATAGGCAACTAACAATTTAAACCTTGCAATGAAATAGGTTATCTAGATGTGCAACTACGTGGACAACCTATATGATGCAAAGACAATAAGCACACAAGCAAGCAATGGATATAACTCAAGTAAGCTTGCAAAAGTAAAGGGACAAGATAACCAAGAGTGGAGCCGGTGGAGACGAGGATGTGTTACCGAAGTTCCTTCCTTTTAAGGGGAAGTACGTCTCCGTTAGAGCGGTGTGGAGGCACAATGCTCCCCAAGAAGCCACTAGGGCCACCGTAATCTCCTCACGCCCTCACACAATGCGAGATGCCGTGATTCCACTATTGGAGCCCTTGAAGGAGGTAACCGGACCTTTACAAACAAGATTGGGGCTATCTCCACAACACTTGGAGGCTCCCAACAACACCACGAAGCTTCACCACAATGGAGTATGGCTTCGAGGTGACCTCAACCGTCTAGGGGGCTCAACACCCAAGAGTAACAAGATCTGCTAGGGATAAGTGGGGGGAATCAAATTTCTCTTGGTGGAAGTGTAGATCTAGGCCTTCTCAACCAAACCCGAGCAAATCAACAAGTTTGATTGGCTAGGGAGAGAGATCGGGCGAAAATGGAGCTTGGAGCAACAATGGAGCTTTGGCGGAAAGAGGTAGATCAACTTTGGGGAAGAAGACCCCTTTATATAGTAGGGGAACAAACCAACCGTTATCCCACTCACCAGCCCCGCACAGAGAGGTACTACCGCTAGGGAAGGGCGATAGTACCGCTCCGGGCGGTACTACCGCTCAACCCAGTGGTACTGCCGCGCTGTCAGGCCCCTGACCCCAGGGCGGTACTACCGCTAGGGAAGGGAGATACTACCTCTTAGGGTGGTACTACCGCTCCTACTACCGCCCTTAGTGCCGCAAAACCCGACACGAAAAACTTTGTTCGATAATCGAGGCGGAAGTAGCCCAGACGCACAACGGTACTACGCCCGAAAACCCCAAGCGGTACTACCGTTTGGAGAGCGGTACTACCGCATGGAGCGGTACTACCACTCTGAGAGCGGTACTACCGCTGGGGAGCTTCGGCGGTACTACCGCTGTGGGTCAAGGTACTACCGCTGGGGTAGAGCAAAGCATAGCAAGGGGGAAACGGCAGCTCCAGAGAGGCGGAAGGAAAGACGACGGGTGTGATAAGGATGTGTACGTGTGATTCCACCCAAGTCTTACCAAAGCGGATCCCCTCTTGATAGTACGGTGACTCCTACGAAACTAGTCCACCAACAATGAAACAAAGGAGCTACACCGTCTTGAATACAACACCGAGGGGAGGAAATCGTCTCGTGCCAATGGATGAATCTCTGAAAGAACTAAACGCACACGATTAGTCCGCACAAGCATTGTCATCAATCACCAAAACATCTTGGGGATAAATATGCCCTTACAATGTGTGATAGAGTGTATCATATCACGGGGTTTGGATGCACCGGCAAAGTTTGCACCAACTCTCAAGGTGAGAAAGGGCAATGCACGGTACCAAAGAGCCTAGCAATGATGGAAAGGTAAAAGTGTGTATAATCCATGGACTCAACATTAGTCAAAAGAACTCATATACTTATTGAAAAAATTTAGAAGTCATCAAAAACCAAGCACTACGCGCATGCTCCTAGAGGGATAGATTGGTAGGAAAAGACCATCGCTCGTCCCCGACCGCCACTCATAAGGATGCACAAGTCAGGTACACTTCATGTTTCAAATTTGTTACACAACTTTAACCATACGTGCATGCTACCGGACTTGCTAACTTCAACAAAAGCATTCTTTAAATTCATAATCACCCAACTAGCATGACTTTAATATCACTACCTCCATATCTCAAAACAATTATCAAGTATCAAATTGATCATAGCATCCCACTTCCTATGATAGTTTTTATTATATCCAACTTGGATGCTCATCATTCTAGGACCAATTTATAACCATAGAAAATACCATGCTGTTCTAAAAGACTCTCAAAATAATATAAGTGAAGCATGAGGGATCAACAATTTCTTCAAAATTAAACCATCGTCGTGCTCTAAAAGATATAAGTGAAGCACTAGAGCAAAAACTATCTAGCTCAAAAGATATAAGTGAAGCACATAGCATATTCTAATAAATTTCAATCAAGTAGGCTTCTCCCAAAAGGTGTGTTACAGCAAGGATGATTATGGTAAACTAACAAGCAAAGACTAATATAATACACGACGCTCCAAGCAAAACACATATCATGTGACCAATAAAAATATAGCTCCAAGTAAAGTTACCAATGAACGAAGATGAAAGAGGGGATGCCTTCCGGGGCATCCCCAAGCTTAGGCTTTTGGCTGTTCTTGAATATCTTGGGGTGCCATGGGAATCCCCAATCTTAGGCTTTTGCCACTCTTTATTCCATAGTGCATCAAAGCTTTACCCAAAACTTGAAAACTTCACAACACAAAACTCAACAGGAAATCTCATAAGCTCCGTTAGTCAAAGAAAACAAAACCACCACATAAGATACTGTAATGAACTCATTCTTTATTTATATTGGTTTTAAACCTACTGTATTCCAAATTCTCTATGGTTCATACCACTTAATATTAGCCATAGATGCATCAAAATAAGCAAACAACACACGAGAAACAGAATCTGTCAAAAACAGAACAGTCTGTAGCAATCTGTAACTAAGGCAAACTTCTGGAATCTAAAAAATCCTACCAAACTAGAAAGTCCTAAACAATTTGTTTATTGATCAGCATAAAAAAGAATCAATGCAAAATCTCGTTTTTGTGATTTATTGATTTTTTTCTCGTGAGTGCAAAGTTTCTGTTTTTCAGCAGAATCAAATCAACTATCATCATAGGTTATCCTATAGGTTCTACTTGGCACAAACACTAATTAAAACATGGAAACACATCTAAAGAGAAAGTAGATGCAAAATTTATTACTAAACAGGAACAAAAACAAAAAACAAAAAGAAAATTGGGTTGCCTCCCAACTAGCGCTGTCGTTTAACGCCCCTAGCTAGGCATAAAAGCGAAGATAGATCTAAGTAGTGCCATCTTTCCCACTTGATTCATAGGTAGCTCGCATGATAGATTCATAAGGTAATTTGACTTTATTTCTTGAAAAGTGCTCCATGTTTTCCTTTAATGGAAAGTGGAATCTAATATTCCCTTCCTTCATATCAATAATCGCACCAATCGTTCTAAGGAAAGGTCTACCAAGAATAATAGGGCAAGAAAGATTGCAATCTATATCAAGAACGATAAAATCAACGGGCACCAAATTTATATTTGCGACAATAAGACATCATTGATACTTCCCATTGGCTTTTTAATGGTGGAATCCGCAAGGTGCAAATTTAAAGAGCAATCATCAAGATCATGGAAACCTAGAATATCACATAAAGTTTTCGGACTCGTGGAAACACTAGCACCCAAATCACACAAAGCAAAACACTCATGATCTTTAATTTTAATATTTGTAGTAGGTTCCCACTCATCATTAAGTTTTATAGGTATAGAAACTTCCAAATTAAGTTTTTCATCAAAAGATTGCATCAAGGCATCAACAATGTGTTTGGTAAAAGCTTTATTTTGACTATAAGCATGAGGAGAATTAACAACGGATTGCAACAAGGAAATACAACTTTCTAAAGAACAATTATCATAATCAAATTCCTTGAAATCCGAGATAGTGGGTTCAATACTATTTAAAGTCTTGACCTCTCCAATCCCACTTTTACCAAATTTAGCATCAAGATCTAAAAACTCCGAATTCTTGGGACGCCTTCTAAATAAAGTTGACTCATCTCCAGTCCCATTATTATCAAGATTCATATTGCAAAACAAAGATCTAATAGGGGACACATCAATAACTTTAAGATCTTCATCATTATTTTCATCTAACTTTTCTGGTTTGGCAGCCATCTTATTGACTAAGGTGGCTTGCTTATCAAAAATTTGGGCTATAGCCTTATCAAGCCGGGTAATTTGAGAGCTCACACCATAAAATTATTTATTCATATCAGCAAGCTCCTTATTCATAAAACCCAAGAAACCTTTTTGTTCTTTAAGCTCTTTTCTGAAGAAATTATTATGCTCAAATAGCAAAGCCATAAAGCTTCTAATATTCGATTCAATCTCTTCCATCCTTATAAGGAGGAGGTCGGTACTCTTAGGCAAAGCCATAAGGACAAACAGGCACACAAGCAAACAGAAGAAGGCAAGCGAGAGATACAAAGAAGAAGGCAAGCGGAAAAGAGAGGAGATTGGGAAAAAGAGGGCGAATAAAACGGCAAACGTGAAGTGGGGGAGAGGAAAACGAGAGGCAAATGGCAAATAATGTAAATGCGAGGGAGATGAGTTTGTGATGGGTACTTGGTATGTCTTGACTTGAGTGAAGACCTCCCTGGCAACGGCGCCAGAAATCCTTCTTGCTACGTCTTGAGCTTGTGTTGGTTTTCCTTGAAGAGGAAAGGGTTATGCAGCACAGTAGAGTAAGTATTTCCCTCAGTTTTTGAGAACCAAGGTATCAATCGAGTAGGAGGCTCCTCACAAGTCCCACGAACCTACAGAAACAAAGAAAGAACTCACAACCAACGCGATAAAGGGGTTGTCAATCCCTTCATGGCCACTTGCGAAAGTGAGATCTGATAGAGATAATATGATAACATAAATATATTTTTGGTATTTTATAATATGGATGCAAAAATTAAAGATGCAAATAAAAGTAGATTGAAAGCTTATATGATAAAAGATAGACCCGGGGGCCATAGGTTTCACTAGTGGCTTCTCTCAAGATAGCATAAGTATTATGGTGGGTGAACAAATTTCTATCGAGCAATTGATAGAAAAGTGAATAATTATGAGATTATCTAGGCATGACCATGTATATAGGCATCACGTCCGTGACAAGTAGACCGACTCCTGCCTGCATCTACTACTATTACTCCACACATCGACCGATGTCCAGCATGCATCTAGAGTATTAAGTTCATAAGAACAAAGTAACGCATTAAGAATATGACATGATGTAGAGGGATAAACTCAAGCAATATGATATAAACCCCATCTTTTTATCCTCGATGGCAACAATACACTAGGTGCCTTGCAACCCTTTCTGTCACTGGGTAAGGACACCGCAAGATTGAACCCAAAGCTAAGCACTTCTCCCATGGCAAGAAAGATCAATCTAGTAGGGCAAACCAAACCGATAATTCGAAGAGACTTGCAAAGATAACTCAATCATACATAAAATAATTCAGAGAAGATTCAGATATTTCTCATAGATAAACTTGATCATAACCCACAATTCATCGGATCTCGACAAACACACCACAAAAAGAGTTTACATCGAATAGATCTCCACAAGAGAGGGGGAGAACATTGTATTGAGATCCAAAAAGAGAGAATAAGCCAACTAGCTTATAACTATGGACCCGAAGGTCTGTGGTAAACTACTGACAACTCATCAAAAGGGCTATGGTGTTGATGTAGAAGCCCTCCATGGTCGATTCCCCCTCCAGCGGAGCGCCGACGAAGGCTCCAAGATGGGATCTCACGGATACAGAAGGTTACGGTGGCGGAAATATTTCTTCGGTGGCTCCCTGGATGTTTTCGGGGTACATAGGTACATATCGGAGGAAGAAGTACGTCGGTGGCCGCTCAAGGGGCGCAGGAGACAAGGGTGCGCCCAGGAGGGGTGGGCGCGCCCTCCTATCTCCTGGCCGCCTCGATTGCTTCTTGACTTGCACTCCAAGTTCTCCGGATCACGTTCGTTCCAAATATCACGCTCCCGAAGGTTTCATTCTGTTTGGACTCCGTTTGATATTCTTTTTCTTCGAAATACTGAAATAGGCAAAAAAACAGGAATACGGACTGGGCCTCCGGTTAGTAGGTTAGTCCCAAAAATGATATAAATGTGTAAAATAATGCCCATAAACATCCAAAACAGGTAATATAATAGCATGGAAGAATCAAAAATTATAGATACGTTGGGGACGTATCACTTCACAAGGAATTTTTGTGGAATAAATAAAAATTATTGGAGCAAATAACAACTAGAGGGGGCCACCTGGTAAGCACAAGACACCAGGGCGCGCCAGCCCCCAGGCGCGCCCTGGTGGGTTATGCTCAGCCCAGCCCACCTCCGGTGCCCCTCTTCTGGTATATAAGTCATTTTGACCTAGAAAAACTAATGAGAGGACTTTCGGGATGGAGCACCGCCGTCTTGAGGCGGAACTTGGGCAAGAGCACTTTTCACTACAAAAAAAAGACACATCCGTGACATTTTGGGCCGAACGAAAAAAATTTGTCATACATATGACACTTCTATGACGATAATTGTGACAAAACCCGGTATCATCATAGATGTGGTGGGCTCCTACTTCTATGACAAAAATTCATGACAGAAAATGGGCTTTTCGTCCTGGGCGGGCCGGAGACGCAGCTGCATGACATTCTTTGGGCCCTCCATGACGGAAAAAACTGTGGTAGAAGCGAGGGCGAGGAAAATTTCAGGGAGTTCCCGGTTACGGTGGGAGGTTGGGGGCCGAGCAATGCGCGTTTCTCTCATACACGTACGCGCGTGTGTGCGAGGCGTTGGCTCTAACTGAACCAGAGCGAGGCGTTGGGGTCTAACTGAACCCGAGCGATTGCATTGTAGGCTACGCGTTACTGAACCCGAGCGACCGATCGATGGCTGTTAACTGAACCCGATCGAGCGATTCCTTCGCTACTGCTGCTAACTAAAGCCGATCGATTGGATGAACAGTGAGCGTTGTGGGGGGGTTGGATGAATAGTGAGCAATGGCGTTGCCTCTGGATGAACAGGACCCCATGGTGTGGAGGGCTGGATGAACAGGACGGCCCTGTGGAGGGCTAGATGAGCAGTAGATGGTGGAGGGGTGGATGAACAGTAGCCCATGGAGGGGTGGTTGAACAGGAGCCCGTGGAGAGGCGTGATTAAACAGTAGCCGGTGGAGTAGCTCGCGGTGGAGGCTGGATGAACAGGAGCCCGTGGATGAACAGTCGTAGGTGGAGGCTGGAGGAGGTCGACAGTGGATGAACGGTAGCCCGTGGAGGCTGGAGGAGGTCGACGGTGGAGATGAACAGTATCCTGTGGAGTCCCGTTTTGCGGTACGCCACACCCCTCCTGATGAACAGGACCCCTGTTTCGACCATAGCGCTCCAACACAAGTCCGTTTCGTCCGTTTTGCGGTACGCCACACCCGTCCCGATCAACAGGACCCCCGTTTCGACCGTAGGAGGTCCGTTTCCTCTGTTTTGCGGTACACCACACCCCTCCCGATCAACAGGACCCCCGTTTCGACCGTAGGAGGTCCATTTCCTCCGTTTTTCGGTACGCCACACCCCTCCCGATCAATAGGACCCCGTTCCGAACGTGGCCGGTCGAACACAAGGTCATTTCCTCCGTTCTACGGTACGCCAGGCCTCGTTTCCATCACCTGTTCCGTCCAAGCCCTCCTGATGAACACGACCATGCATTCCGTTCCGACCCAGCTGGTTGGCTCCTACGTGTTTTGTTGCCTCCCAATGAACACGACGCATTCCGTTGCCTCCCCATGAACACGACGCATTCCGTTGCCTCCCCATAAACACGACGCATTCCGTTGCCTCCCCATGAACACGACGACGATGTTGTTTCTCCGTTCCGACCCAGCCATGTTCACGAGCCCTGGCCATACGTATGCGCGAGTAGGAGTTCGAGACCTCGCCCGTATGTACATACGTGGCCGTATTTTCTTTCTTGCACCCTGGCCGTTGTACGTATGTGTACATGCTACATGCGCGCCTCTACTACGACACGTGCGCGCCTCTACATCGACCAGTATGTACATACACATTCACGACCAGAATGACAATGCTACGTACGCTTCGACCAGGTGGGTCCCGACTGTTAGGCACTTCCTTGCGTGCGAAGATGTAGTTGGTGGGTCCCAGCAGTCAGGGGGCAAATCGTTTTTTTTTTGCCCAGACGCACTTCCTTGCGTGCAAAGATGTAGCTGGTGGGTCCCAGCAGTCAGGGGAAATGTTTTTCGCGAAATACGGTGGCCCGTTCGGTGGGTCCCCACTGTCAGGTGGAGGAATCATTATTTTGTGTGTAATAAGGAGGCACTTCCTTGCTGCGGCCGTGGACCCAGCTGTCAGCCTCTCCACATACAGTCCACGTCCGATGGAAGTCGTTCCTTGACCACGTTGACCACGCCGCACCGAGAGAACCACGCCGGTGGACGATGGCGAGGCCTAGGAAGGGGAAGACTCAGAGCCGGGGAAGACGCAGTAGTGGATGCCCACGCGAAGAGGAGTATGAGGGTTCACTGGTTCGGCTGCGGTGTGAGGCTGCTGTCGCCGCAGAATAATAGGGGGTGTGGGTAAGTAGAGGGATGGCCTGGCTAGCGGTGGGAGTAGTAGGGGGCGGTGAGGCCTCCGCGGCATCACAGCCGACCACGGGAGGCAGGAGCATGTGGCAAGAAGACCAGAGGTTGAAGAAGCACTACGGCCGTTGGATGAACATCATACGGTAACAGGAGCTAGAATCATTCATATTGACTAAGTTGACAAAGCCCTCCATCCCCGTCAACTTGGTAGGCCCACAAGTCAGCCTCCCACTATGCTGGGTTCCAGCTGGCAGGGGGAGTATTCATTTTTTTGTGCGTAATAAGGAGGCACTTCCTTGCATGCGAAGATAGCTGGTGGGTCCGACATGTCAACGGGGGCATGTTTTTTTTGTGAAATACAGAGGCCCTTCCGGTGGGTCCCAGATGTCAGGTGGAGGAATTATTATTTTGCGCGTAATAAGGAGGCATTTCCTTGTGTGCGGCCGTGGACCCAGCTGTCAGCCTCTCCACGTAGAGTCTACTTCTGATGGTGTCGTTCGTTGACCACGTTGACCATGCCGTGCCGAGCGCATCCAAGGTGGTGGACGACGGCGAGGCCCCGGACAGCAATGAGCCGGAGATGGGAAGACGCGGGAGTAGAGTCACAGACGGAGAGGTGTACGAGGGTTAACTGGTTCTAGTGCGGTCTGGTTCAGCAGTCGGTGGAGAAGAACAGGAGGTGTGGAGGGGTGGAGGGATGGCCTGGCCAATGGTGCAGTAGCGCTTCATAGCGAAGCGTGCTAAGCAGAGCTGCTAGCAGCAGGAGGCGGGAGGTGGTCCCGGCGGTGCTGGAGGAAGAAGACGAGAGATTGAAGATGGATGCCCGTTGTTGGATGTAAATCCAACGGCAAACATGTCAGAATCATTTGTTGACTAAATTGACAACGGCTTGTGTTGGCTTCGACCTATTGGCCCACATTTCAGCCTCCAAAAATGTAGCACGTATTCAACACATTTTTTCAGAATTTACAGTTTTTTTTGCGCGGTAGAATTTACAGTCAATTTGATCTTCTTTTTTTGAATTACAGCCATTAGCTGGGCTGGGTGAACAAATAATGTAGCGTCCATGCGTCCCATTTATTTTATTTCCTAAAAAATTACAGGCCATTTGCACTTTCTTGAAATACACGATTTTGCTGGGCTGATTCTAATTATAATGTTGGGCTGGGCCAGCAATGTTATCAAAAAATAAAAAGGGGCTGAGCATTTTGTTATTAATATATTTAAATAATAAGTGATATTATTACATTCGTCCTTAAATCTTACCAAGATTTTGTACACAATCACTAGGATTTTCGTGCCAAAACAATCCAGGATTGTATTTGTTAAGAAATTATTTTTATAAGTTAATAAGATGTGGGATATTTTTTTCTTACATATGTAAGTATCTGTTAAATATATGATGACAATAAAAATAATATATAATAACATATAAAATAATTTAAATATATATTATATAGTTAGAAGGGAAACATAAGTTGGACCTGGCGTTCCTATTCTTATATAGAAAAATAGAACAGACATCTGCGTTTTCTTTAAAAAAATACATAAATTGGGCTGCCAAAAATAAAACCTCGGATGGGAGGTCCATAGGTAGGTCAATACATGACGGCCCTAAGAAAATACAAACAGGCCTATGGACCTCCCATCCGAGGTCGTGGGCTGCACATGTTAAAAATAAAAGCCTAGACGGGGCAGCCCAAAACCACGTCCAACACTTGCCAAAACTTTGTCCCTCGTTTTCTCTATGTTTCGCACACTCGACATTGTGTGGGCATTTTGACTGTGCATCATATGAAGATCTGCTATGCATGAATGTTGATCAGCATGATGTTAACTGGCTGGTAGTTCCATTTTTGACCATGAATAAAACTTCCAACATGATGTTAACCCTGTTTGAAAAGGCCGTGTTAATATAAATGATGCCTCTGAAAGTTGATGTTTCTTATCTGAAACTGAAGGTTGCAGTTTCTTATCTGAAACTGAAACTTGTAGTTTCTTCTCTGAGAATCACATTGTCTGCACTTTTATACTCCTATGAAACTACATTTTTTTAAGTGCTAAAAATAGATCTCTAGAATTCACAAAATACTTCATATGCTCAATACTGCAAATCTAAAATTCAAAAGACATTCATATCCGAAAGTACTCTCAAAATACACAACAAAAACACAATTCACAACCTGCATATACTAACAACCCTAAGCTCCTCCTGACAATTCACAACCTGCCGACTATTGGGCTAGGGGGGAGGGGCAGCCCCCTCCTATTCCTCGGCGGCAGACAGCCGCCCCGTGAGACGATGTGAACGGCGAGGGAGACGATGGCGGGGAAGCGTCGTTGGGCCAACTACTTTTCTCCTCTTGCAGTTGGGTTCGGAGGACGAAGACTCCACCGGCTCGCCCTGGAAAGACACCCTCACAAACGGTGCCCTGTAGATGCTCGATCCTTCAATCTCTGGTGGATGCTCCATCTGGGATCGATACTCCCACCACCGCTCCCTCACGATCGGATTCGGTGAATCTGTTTGCTCCATGGCCAAGAGGACCAGCTCTATGTACTCCGGCGCGACTCCCTCCGGGAGTATCGCCGCCTTTTCGCTCTGTTGCAGATATTTGGCCATGGATGTCGCCGTCGCCGCTAGTTGGTCCTTGTTGTCAAACCAAGACTATATCTCCAACATCCTAGCTTGCTTCACAGGGTCGCCGTCTATGATCCTCACATATCGGTTGTACTCCTCCATCGATCTACTTCTCCACAGCACCTTCACTCGCCGGCGGTGGTTTTTGAATGGAAGAGGAGAGGAGCAGCGCTGGTTTTGGATTAGAACGGGAGAGGAGCGACGCTGGTTTTGGACTGGAACAGGAGAGGAGGGGCGGTGGTTTTGAAATGGAAGAGGAGAGGAGCGGTGCTGGATTTAGATTGGAACAGGAGAGGAGCGGCGGTGGTTTAAGAGGAGAAGAGCCGCGCTGGTCTTCGAAGTATTCTTTTGTTGTTTTGCGTATTTTGGGTCAAAGTTTGACCACGTACCCCATGCCAAATGTGAATGCATGTCACCAAAAATTGTATCGTTTGGTTCATATCTGAATGTACTTTAAAATTATATTATTTTTGCAACGTATAACATATATTTTATGTGCGAAAATCATGGTCAATTATGACCCAGAATAAAAGGGAGACTAGTTAATGTGGGGTCGCTTTCTTAATTGAAGGGTAAATTGATTTTGATTTTGATGCAGTCACAGCGTGCCGGCCTTCTCGTCCAATCCTAAATCGCTGGCGCACGCTCCTCTCCCTCTTCTCCATTGCAAAACCTCCTCCTCTCCTCTCCATCTTCTCCATTCCAAAACCACCGTCTCACCTCTCCCTCTTCCGATCTTCTCCATTGCAAAACCACCCCCTCTCCTCTCCATCATCTCCATTCCAAAATCAGCATCTCGTCTCTCCCTCTTCTGATATTCTCCATTGCAAAACCACCTCCTCTCCTCTCCATCATCTCCATTCCAAAACCAGCGTCTC
>NC_041387.1:511784002-511820841 GCF_002162155.2 Triticum dicoccoides
TTCCAAAATCACCGTCTCGCCTCTCCCTCTTCTGATCTTCTCCATTGCAAAACCACCTCCTCTCCTCTCCATCATCTCCATTCCAAAACCACCGTCTCGCCTCTCCCTCTTCTGATCTTCTCCATTGCAAAACCACCTCCTCTCCTCTCCATCATCTCCATTCCAAAACCACCGTCTCGCCTCTCCCTCTTCTCTATTGCGAGACCACCCGTCTCTCCTCCCATCTTCCAAAGCTAGCACCGGACCACTCAGAAGGACATCTATGGAGAGGATGCAACAGCGAATCAGGCAGATCGCCGGCGGCGACCAGGAAAAGTTAGCCAGGTTGAAGGAGATACTTAGTTGGTTTGACAATGAGTGGGAGATTTCGAGGACAGTGCGGGCCATGTGGCAATGTATGCGAAAGAGCAAGACGTCGGTGATGAGGGCGGCGATGTACATATACTCCTCGGCGGCAGTCATGCCGCAGTCCTCCGAGTTCATCGAGTATCTCCTCTGGGCAACGGAGCAGACAGATTCGCCCGAGGCGACAGTCAAGCGGAGGTGGTGGGCGTACAGGTCGGAGGTCAAGCACCCAGAGGATAACGAATCGATCGAGTATGGTGTGTCGTTTGTGAGGGTGCAGAGCTAGCCGGAGCCACAAGAGTATTCGTTCTCCCATCGCAAGAGGAGGCCAGATGGCGCGATTTCTCTTCCCCGCCGTTCTCCATGGTTCCCTCGATGCTCGCCTCGTTTCAACAGCGGCGGTAGGGTTTAAGGTAAGCTTTGCACTAACCTAATCTTCCACCTGCTCATGCTTACAATCAGTGTGACAGCTAATGAAAATCATGCTTACAATCAATCTCCGAGTACTACGCCAATCACCCTAAAATAGCTCTGGACCTTTGGGTCAAAGTTGTGACACAGTGTACAAACAAAGAAAAATAGATTGGTGCTTCTTTCAGAAAAGAGTACTCCCTAGAAAACTGCCAATATAAGATACTAGTATTTGGTTAGAGGATTTGCTGCCGAGAAAGATCCGTCCACAGAGAGCACCACACATCCCACTGGTGGTGGTGGATGCCAATGCGTGCATGCAGCAAGGTTGGTGTCGGTAATTTTTACTTGGCACACCTCGCACTCTGCATATATGCCGGTTCCATACATACATTTGTGCAGTTCAACCAAAATGCAGCTGAATAACCCTGTTTGCACAGATAATGAAAAAGCATGATTACATTATAGTGGCACTAGTTGATGAAACACACAAAAAAAATATAAGAAAATATTGTGATAGTATCATAGTATGCCATGCTGCGAGGGCGAGATGGGCCCTGCGACACCTCATATGGTACGCCTCATACTGGACATCGTCCCAAGTCTCCCAGATACACCTTCTACCAGTGATGAACATCAGTGTATAGCGGTAGTACAAGGAGGCGCCTTGAGACATTCAAATCTCTATTTTTGTACATATCAACTAAAATTAAGCACCCCAGTTTGCAGAAACGCTTAAACATTAACAATGGGACTAGTTGATGAAACATACATTAACAAACAGAAGCACTTTATTCATCTACATTGGAAATGAAATGATAGAGATGACACTCGCTCTATTTTAACTGTATTATTACTTCATTTTATCAGTGACAGTAGGGTCGAGCAGGAGGCAAACGAGGTGTACCATGCGTCACAAGGATGGAGGCCGGGTGTGCATAGACTGGGATGTTGAAGTTGGCTCTTTCAGTCACCAACATGGATGATTCAATTCATGGGACCTTTTGGTGCAGTTCACCTAAAATGAAGCAATGTCCCGTGAGCTAGCAGCTTCTTCTTCAAAAAAATTTAAGAAAAGGGCTCCAGCCCCGGGTCCATTTCCATCAGAAAACGAAACCCAGAGAGCTTCTTCTTCATTAGTTGCAATAAAACTGAGCAACATCAAGGTTGGTTGTGACGCTCCTGGAATTCTCAACTATAACTTGGATATCATTTGTGCAGTTCAACTAAGATCAAGCGTGAAATGTATATCTCTGTTAGCGAAAAAAGGTGGAAAGGAGGGTGACTAACAAGTGATGAAACATGCATCAAATGAAAAGAAGCATGTTCCTTATCTGAATGGCAATCCTACAAGGATAGTAGCAATTTCTAAACCAGTGGCATTGCTAGATATTAGTGTGAGCATTAGGATTAACTATGACAACCGTTAAATACGACATTACTTTGGGCACGGGAGAGTAGGCGGACCAGGACAGTTGCATTTCTAACGAAAAGAACCAACTTATCTTAATGGGAAATTTTAGCAGGACATGTAAAGAAGTGCCATTGATTCATATTACTGGAGGCATTACATTCAAAACAACATTGGTTTAACGTGTCCTTACTTTTAACAGTGCGATTGCTACATTTTACCAGTGGCATTACATAAGAGTGGCTCGGGTCAACAAACATCATAACAAGATATCTAGGTTGGTCCCATTTTTGTTCGGTATAGCCACCTTATACTGTGTGAGGCTAGCAAATCTAGTGCTGGACTTACTCTGTTGACTTGTCCCCCGGTCCCCACTTTCTTTCCTTTTTCAACCAATAGATCGGGTTTATATGAGTTTGTACTGCATTTCCCTTTGTTTCCCTATTAGACCTAGAGACCAGTTGGATAGCCAGTCTCTGCTACTTTTCGCCCCCATTATTTTCTCTTTCGACCAAGTCCTAGATTCAGGTAACAAATCCTCCCCCATCCCCACCCCTTTCTTCCTTGTTTGAACCAAGTAGTACTAGATTCAAGTGCATGAACTAGTTTTACCTCTTAAACATAAAAAAATAGGTGGTTTTCAAACAACCGATCAATCCTATCTATGAGGGGGCCTGAGAAATAGTAAAAGATACAAATGCAGCGATGTCAAGAGCTCGAGAAGTAGAGCAAGGCCGGTTTCGAAGGAAGTTATACATGATGGCCGCCGGGATGTCGCTAGGTGGGCGGCGGGAGACCGGATCTGCCCACACTACGGCAGCGAGGAAGAAGGGGTCGGAGGCCCTCCCTCGCCAGCGGTGCTTGGGAGAGAACGACAAGGCAGGCTGATCGGGACGCGCCCAGCAGTGGGTAAGAGCCGTCGCCGAGGACGACCGCGTGAACGTTGCACCTTCTCACCTTCCCGGCGGAGAGGATCCGACTAGATCTGTGACCAGCGATGAGCAGAGTGTGTGTGTGTGTGTGTGTGTGTGTGTGGCCACTGAGTCCTGGATAAGGGGGTATCCGGACAGCCGGCCTATATTCATCGTCCGGACTATAGAAGCGTCAAGATACAAGACTCAAGACTTCGGCTCGTGTCCGGATGGGACTCTCCTTTGCGTGGAAGACAAGCTTGGCAATCCGGATATTATGTTTCCTTCCTTGTAACTGACTCCATGTAAACCCTAGCTCTCCGATGTCTATATAAACCGGAGAGCATGGTCCTTAGAAGGCCGATCACAATTGCAATCATACCATCATAGGCTAGCTCTTAGGGTTTAGCCTCTACGATCTCGTGGTAGATCTACTGTTGTATTCCACATATCTTCAATATTAATCAAGTAGGAAGTAGGGTTTTATCTCCATCGAGAGGGCCCGAACCTGGGTAAACATTGTGTCCCTTGCTTCCTATTACCATCAGCCTAAGACACACAGATCGGGACCCCCTACCCGAGATCCGCCGGTTTTGACACCGACATTGGTGCTTTCATTGAGAGTTCCTTTGTGTCGTCGCTTCGAGGCTTGATGGCGTCTTCAATCATCAACAACACGGTCCAGGGTGAGACTTTCCTCCCCGGACAGATTTTGGTGTTCGGCGGCTTCGCACTGCAGGCCAATTCGCTTGGACAGTTGGAGCAGATCGACAACTTTGCCCCTGGCCACCAGATCAGGTTCGGAAACTTGAACTACACGACAGATGTCTGCGGAGACTTGACCTTCGACGGATTCGAGCATGCGCTAGGAGCGCCGGACAGCCACGATGAACATGGCCTAGACCTGCTGTCAGACAATGCCCGGGACATTCTCCCCGAGGCAACCCCGGATCTAATTCCAGGGCAGGTTGTGTTGCCTACGAATGGAGGGCTGGACCCCACCCCGCAGGCCGCACACTTATCGGCGGTGGAGCCGAATACGGGTCCCACCTCTGTGGAGGCCTGTAACCCCGGACCCCCAGACTCATATCTGGTTGTTGGTCCTGTTCCGCTCACTATCGAGCCAGCCGAGCCAGGTTGGGCTCCGGTAATGGAGTTTACCATTGCGGACATCTTTCAGCACTCGCCCTTTGGCGACATGCTGAACTCTCTCTCTTTGTCAGGAGAATCTGGGCCGAACTATGTCCGGCCCGAGTGGGAAGCAGGCGACGAAGGAAATCGGCGCCCACCCACCACCCACTTTATTGCCACGATCGAAGAATTAACCGACGTGCTTGACTACAAAGACATCGACGGTATGGACGACGATGCAGGAGAGGCTCCAGAATCCCTGGAGCATGGGACTACTACCTCGTCACATGATATATACATGGTAGATACACCCAATAAGGACGGCAGCCCAGACGATAAAACACCCGGGCAAAAGCCAAACAGGCGGCGCAGACGCCGCTCAAAGTCTAGCAATGGCAAAAACAGCGACAAGAGCGCAAGAAGGGTTGATATACTCGCAAACTCCGAAAGCAATAATGATCACATGGACCCAGCGATGGAGCAGGACGAGCCAGGTCACGCCAAATCAAGTTCGGAGCAAATACTCGATCAACATGATCCGTAGGGACGACCTCAGGATGCCGCCCAAGAACAGGAAGATAGTCCGGACGACGATGCATTCATCATCCCGGACGAACAAGTGGAATGAGACAACCTCCACAGAAAGCTTATGGCCGCTGCAAGAAGTCTAGAATAGCAGAAGCAACAGCTCAAGGCCATGCAGGAAAAGCTAAGTCACAGATGGAATAAGGTGCTAGACACAGAAGAAAGATATGGCGATGACCGCCATGCGAAAAGCTATCCGAAGCGGAAGCTACTGCCAGAATTCGACGACGCGGCTGTTCCACCAAAAGAAAATTCGACCAAGAAAACAGACGTACCGCCTCACAACCATAACAGAGCGGCAACGGACACTGCGCACGATCCACGCGAACATCCGGATAAAAAGACCGATGCAGCCAGGTCCATATATGGATCTAGAAGACACACCCTAGCGCAAGACTATGGTCACCCAAACACTCATAAAAGCCAGATACCAGTTCGGAATCAACCCCGGACACAACAACAGCCGACTACATGCCACAATGCATCCAGATACAGAGGGGCTGCTCACCCCTTGTGCTTCACCGAAGCAGTACTGGACCATGAATTCCCACAAGGCTTCAAACCTGTGAACATAGAAGCATACGACGGCACGACAGACCCAGGGGTCTGGATCAAGGATTATATCCTGCATATTCACATGGCTGTGGGGATGACCTCCATGCATTCAAATACCTTCCCCTCAAGTTGAACGGACCAGCTCGACACTGGTTGAAAAGCCTCCCCAAAAACTCATTTGGGAGTTGGGAGGAACTCGAAGACGCTTTTAGGGCCAATTTTCAAGGGACTTATGTCCGTCCTCCGGATGCAGACGATCTAAGTCACATAATCCAACAGCCCGGAGAGTTCGCCCGCAAGCTTTGGAATAGATTCCTCACTAAGAAGAATCAAATTGTCGACTGTTCGGACGCCGAAGCCTTGGCAGCTTTCAAACATAGCATCCATGACGAATGGCTTGCCCGACACCCCGGCCAAGAAAAGCCAAGGACAATGGCAACCTTAACAAGCCTTATGACCCGCTTTTGCGCGGGTGAGGATAGCTGGTTCGCGCGTAAAGGCACCAGCGACCCCAGCACATCCGAACTAAGGGATGGCAATGGGAAGCCATGGCGTAATAAAAACAAACGCCAAAACAAGGAAGAGAGCCCGGATAGCACGACGGTTAATGCCAGATTCAGGGGCTCTCAACCTGATCGGAATAAGAAGCCATTCAAAGGCACTAAAGACGGACCGTCCGGTCTGAACAGAGTCCTGGACAGACTATGCCAAATTCATGGCACCCCGGTAAAACCTGCAAACCACACCCATAGAGAGTGCTGGGTCTTCAAGCAGGCCGGCAAATTAAACGCCGAACACAAGGGGAGGGTGTAACGCCCCGAATTCGATGCGCTAGTTGTCTGCCAGTTATTCACTATTGTTGCCATGTCATTTGCTTGCGTGTTGCATTTTGCCATGTCATCATCTGCATTTCATCTACATGTTTTTCAAAACTTGCATCCGTTCGGGTTCCGCTGGTTCTCTCAGTTGTCCGTTCTGAGCCAGACACATTCGCACGCGCCCGCGGCACCTCCGTAATATTATTTTATAAGTAGCATAAAAATGTTCTCGGAATGGGTTGCAACTTGTCGTGCGGTCTTATTATAGTGTAGACAGACCGCCTGCCAAGTTTCGTCACATTCGGAGTCCATTTGATAGCCCAACCGTTAAACCTACAACCGCAATATAGTTGGTTAATACGTCAAACGTTTTCGGTATCCGGAAACTGCTGCCGGGCCTCTCTCTCTCTCTCTTCTCTCCCGCAGCCCATGGTCTCTCCATAGCCCACTAACCTCCCCCTTCGAGCGCGTCCGTCTGATCGCGATCGAAGGGCTCCGAAACCCCCCTCAAACCCCCTAAACCTAATCACTGCCTATTTAAACACCACCCATATGCCATTTTTGGCCTCCACCTACCTCCTCCCTCAATTTCCGCACAGCCAGTCACCTCCCACCTTGGATCTGGCGCCAACGCCCCTGCCCGCCACTTAGCGCCGCCGCCACCACGCCTGGACCAACCAGCGCGCGCCACCTCAACCCGCAGCGTCACCCCGGCCAATCCCGCAATGCCTCCTCGCCGGATCCCGCTGTCAAGTCCGCCACCCGCTGCCGTCTTCCCGGCGAACCTCGCGCGCACCCCTGCCTCCTCCGCATCACGCCGCTGTGCCTGGCCCCTGCCTCGACCTGCTGCTGTTCCTTCTTCAGGAACGAATGGAGCAGCTCGCTCGATCCCACGCCCGTTGACCGATCCGGCTAGGCTGCAGCGCCTCAAGGCCCAGCGCGCCAGCCTCTCCAGCCAGCGCCAGGCCCAGCCAAGCCGCGCCAAGGCCCAGCTCCCTGGAGCCCAAGGTGAGCAGCACCTCGGCCCCTCTAGATGTGGCCCGGATCATGTTTTTTTTAGATCTGTGAATTTAGCCATTATCCAGTGAATTAACAGTTTTACAAAAAAACCCTCGGGCGGGATTGTCGGCGCATCGAGCGGTCTTGCTGGTCTTGTTTTACCATTGTCGAAATGTCTTGTAAACCAGGATTCTGAGTCTGATCGGGTCTTCCTGGGAGAAGGTATATCCTTCTTTGATCGCGAGAGCTTATCATGGGCTAAGTTGGGACACCCCTGCAGGGTATAAACTTTCGAAAGTCGTGCCTGCGGTTATAGGCATATGGGAATTTGTTAATGTCCGGTTGTAGATAACTTGACACCAGATACGAATTAAAACGCATCAACCGTGTGTGTAGCCGTGATGGTCTCTTTTCGGTGGAGTCCGGGAAGTGAACACGGTTTTGGGTTATGTTTGACGTAAGTAGGAGTTCAGGATCACTTCTTGATCATTACTAGTTGACGACCGTTCCGTTTGCTCTCTTCTCGCTCTTATTTGCGTATGTTAGCCACCATATATGCTTAGTCGCTGCTGCAACCTCACCACTTTACCCCTTCCTTTCCCTTTAAGCTTTGCTAGTCTTGATACCCATGGTAATGGGATTGCTGAGTCCTCGTGGCTCACAGATTACTACAACAACAGTTGCAGGTACAGGTTTATGCGATGGCCATGACGCGAGAGCGATGTTTGCTTGTCTTGGAGTTCTTCTTCTGCTTCTTCTTCGATCAGGGGATAGGTTCCAGGTCGGCAGCCTGGGCTAGCAGGGTGGATGTCGTTTGAGTTTATGTTTGTGTTTCATCCGTAGTCGGATGTTGCTCTTATGAATTGTGATGTTGTATTCGTGTGGCATTGTATGCCTCTTGTATGTATCCTCATCTATTATGTAATGTTGATGTAATGATATGCACCTTGCAAAAGCGTTTCAATATGCGGGTCTATCCTTGGTGGGACCTTCGAGTTCCTTTTGGATAGGGTCGCATATTGGGCGTGACAAGTTGTTCCTGAAGAAGGAACAACAGCAGGTCGACGCAGGGGCCAGGCACAGTGGCATGATGCGGAGGAGGCAGGGGTGTGCGCGAGGTTCACCGGGAAGACAGCAGCGGGCGGCGGACTTGACGCGCGGGATCCGGCGAGGAGGCGTTGCGGGATTGGCCGGGGTGATGCTGTGGGGCGAGGTGGCGCATGCTGGTTGGTCCAAGCGCGGTGGCGGCGGCGCCAAGTGGCGGGCAGGGGCGGCGGTGCCAGATTCGAGGTGGGAGGTGACTGGCTGCGCGGAAATTGAGGGAGGAGGTAGGTGGATGCCAAAATGGCATATGGGTGGTGTTTAAATAGGCAGGGATTAGGTTTAGGGCGTTTGAGGGGGGTTTCGGAGCACTTCGATCGCGATCGGATGGATGCGCTCGGAGGGGAAGGTTAGTGGGCTGTGGAGAGACCATGGGCTGCGGGAGAGAAGAGAGAGAGAGGCCCGGCAGCAGTTTCCGGATACCGAAAACGCCCGACGTATTGACCGACTATGTTGCGGTTGTAGGTTTAACGGTTGGGCTATCAAATGGACTCCGAATGTGACAAAACTTGGCAGGCGGTCTGTCTACACTATAATAAGACCGCACGACAAGTTGCAACCCATTCCGAGAACATTTTTATGCCACTTATAAAATAATATTACGGAGGTGCCGCGGGCGCGTGCGAGTGTGTCTGGCTCAGAACGGACAACGGCGAGAACCGGCGGAACCTGAACGGATGCAAGTTTTGAAAAACATGTAGATGAAATGCAGATGATGACATGGCAAAATGCAACACGCAAGCAAATGACATGGCAACAATGGCGAATAACTGGCAGACAACTGGCGCATTGAATCCGGGGCGTTACAGAGGGGCACACCAAGCGAAGACGAGGATGAACCTCACCAGCCGAACACTGGGGTACAGAAAAAAATCCCGCCAGAGGTTAAAACAGTAAACATGATCCACGCGACTTGCACATCCACGAGAGGGTATAAACACGCGCCCATAAGAGCGCACGATGTAAAGCCCGTTGTACCCACATCTCACTACTGGATGTCTCGTCCAATCACTTTCGATAACACGGATGGCCGAACTAGTCTTCGGCGCGGAGGATCACAGGCCTTGGTGCTTGACCCACTAATCGACGGATACCGTCTCACCCGTGTCCTCATGGACGGTGGCAGTGGACTCAATTTAATATACAAGGACACTGTCCGCAGAATGGGATAGACCCATCCAGAATTAAACAAAGCAACACCACCTTTGAAGGGGTGATACCAGGCGTTGCAGCCCGCGCCAGGGGCTCCATCATGCTGGAAGTAACATTCGGCTCCCCGGGCAACTCCAGAAGCGAGGAGCTGCTCTTCATTATCGCACCCTTCCAAAGCAGCTATCATGCATTGCTAGGAAGGACGGCCTTCGCTCGCTTCAACGCATTGCCGCACTATGGCCACCTTACTCTCAAGATGCTCGGTCCCCGTGGCATCATCACCGTTAGCGGAATCATAAGGCGCCCTTCACGCGCAAAGGAATACGCGACGGCCCTGGCGGCCGGACTATAAGTGGCCTCCAATTTTAGAAAACATGATTGGTCATTACGACCACAGACACGGTTAGACGAGTCCGGTAGCCCGGATAAATTCAAATAGGGCACTGTATATGTAATCCCATAAGGGAAACCAGGGGCTGCCTATATTTAATACAGCCCCACGCTTGGCTCAACCTTATTGGGAGGCCAACAGCTTACAATCTTATTACTGATCGCATACTTACGTTGCACCCTCCTACGAGTTTTTTCCTTTTTGCAGACAACGTTCACGTGATACCCTTCCAGGATACGGCACAACAGAGACAAAGGCGCGACGTGCAACAGGGCCCCGTGCAACAGGTTTCTTTTTAGATTAAGCCCCTATGTAAACCTTTTTTACCGCCTCTTGTTGTTTAACCATCACATGGGTTCTATACCCACAGAGGATACTGCCATTTTTGGCATTTGGCCACGGCGGACTAAATTGCACGTACCTAGAAATAAATGGCTTAAAATAGGCTCTTGTCAGCCTATCTTCTTTTACAAAAGACCGAATACCCTCGGGAGTGTTCGGCGTCACGAGTTTGGCCGTATATGCATCAGCTCCGAATCATGTCTTTGGTCAAAATGTTGGGTTTGCCCGGCTCCTAGGTTTGCCGCCTTACGTTCTGCTATCATCCGGCTAAGGCAGGCCAAAGGAGAACTAATGTGATTGTGCCCTGGTTATTCCGGATGAGCGCCTCAGTAGACAAAGCCGAAACCCGACCGTCATGATACAGCGAGAGACTGTCCAACCACTTGAAGACTCACCGGAATCCCTAAAGATTCCTCCGCCTTAACAAAGGGCCATTTCCCGGCCATGTACATACGTGCCCGTATTCGGATGCACGTGGAGGTACCAGGGGCTACATAGTAGCCCCACCATTAGACTCCCATGACTAAGCGAAAGTGTTACAGCTATATAGTCTGGTTGCCTAGTTCGGCGTGCGATCACCTCCTTAACGGACCAAGACGTTGGATCAAGTGTGATTATGCATATTTTTTTGCCAACACCCCTGCATTGTCCGCGAGGGGGCTGAAGCCAATGACTGCTATCTTTCAGACTACTTATACATATAAGAATAGCCACAAAGGGAGGACAATCATACTTCCGGGCACAAGTATAAACATAGCCTCATAATTAAACTAAACATTGTTTTCTACAATGATTCGACTTATCACTCGAATAAAACACTCTTCGAGCACTGCACCTCTATTAGGCGGGCACCTTCTGTGACTTGCGCCAAGTAGTGCTCGGCTGGATGTTGGACTCCCGCCGGATCCTGGCTCGCTATTACAGTGGCCTCAATATCCGTCCAGTATGCTTTAACGCGGGCCAGAGCCATCTGCGCACCTTCTATGCACTTAACCCTCGAAAAGCTTCTCCACTTCTTCATCGCCTTCACCCTCGAAGAACTTGACAGCATCAGTTGTACTATTAGCCAAGTCCGCATATGCGTCTGCAGGACTCATGCGACCCACCAGGGGAGCATACTTCGGATCCAAGAACTTCGTCCGCAGTAAGTACGAGCCCCCAGCCACGATTTTGTCAGCTTGTTGGAGATCCTCCCGCATACTCCGGATCTCGGTCTGCATCTCCTTGGCGGCATTACATGCCTTGTCTAGCTCGACCGAACTAGCCTTATTCTCCTTTTCAAGGAGTGAGTACCGGTCGGCGGCATTTTTTAACTCTTCAGCCATTTCGGCTATCTTTTCCTCGCTTCGAGATGAGCACCATATTCGGCTCTCAACTCTTCGGCCGCCTTTAGGGCAGCCGCATTGGTAGCTCGAGCCTGTTCCTTGGCTTGAGCAAGTTCCGCCCTCAGGGCCTCCACGGCGGCGGCACCATCTGAAGTGCACACATATTACATTAACATTATGCCGCTTTCGCATTTTCTTACACATTATAATAAAAACCAAGCACATACCCTGGGAGTCCTCAGGCCGTTTATTCACCAACGTGATGTCGGCATCGATGGATCCGATTTGCCTCCTTAGCTCGGCAACTGCGACAGACTGGTCGGCAGCCGGATCCTTGTATACCTGTGCACATGTACGGCACAGCCATCAGTATACGATCCCCAATTTGCCGCCTATGGCGGGCAACCAGAGTCTCAGGGGCTACTATCTATAGGGAGCACACCTAGCGCGTGCTTCATAACCAAAAAGTTATGCATTTTTTTACATACCTCAAAGCCTTTGAGCAGGCTTGTAAATGCCTCATGCAAGCCGCTAGTAGTGGATGAAATCTTCATGCGCACCGTGCTCATTAAAGAATGGTGCTCCTTTGAGAGCGCGGCTTGCTCCAGACGGCCCGTCAGTACGTCCGGCCGGACACTAAACTGTGCCGGACCCTTCTCATCGCCCCCCGTGGGAGCCAAATGCTCCGGGCTCAGGGTGGCTGACGTACTAGCCTCCGGCTTCGGTATATCAGAACTCCTCCGTGACGACACCTCCGTGTCGCCCGCCTCATGAGGCGGAGAGTTGGGTGGGGTTTCGCTCTCCATCATCTCTGGACGAAGGTCCCCCGAAGACGAACTCTGTTGAGAAGAGCTGCTCGCTGGACTACAAAAAACGAAGTCCTGGTTATGGATCTCATAGTAACATCTCACCTTTGACTTAATGAATGACTTACGGCTCGTTGGAGGGCTGGCCCGTTGGTGGGCATGACGTGGTGAGGGCGCCCGTCGTGGCAGATCCCCTTGGTGATGTTTTCTTCCCTTGCTTGGGCGTCTCCGCCTCCAAATCTTTGGAGGCGACCCTCTTCTTCCCGCGTGGGGAGGAGGCTTTGACCTTCCCTTCCCGACTATCCTCCATAAGAGGGTTAGCGGTTTCCCCGATCTGGATGCGCAACGCGTGAAGTTCGGCTTCACTGCCCTTTCCTTCGTCCTTCTCTGATGGGATTTCGCTGAGCGCCCGGTCCAGCATCTTTGCAATGGTGGGACCAGGCGAGCCTTCACGAAGTGGGGCCGGACACCTGATTCTGTTCGCCTTGTCAAGCCTTTCCTGGCCACGGAGAGGGTGTTAGAATAATAATCATGATGAATATAAATGAAGTGTCCGGCTTTAAGGTTACTTACTTGGGCATCTATGCGATTGCAGCTTAGGCCCGCATCCTCGGTGGTGTTCGGACACTTTGCTTGTGGTCCGAAAAATAATTTACACATTCCTTCGAGCGTCAAGCTGAAGAAGTGTTTAATAGTCTGCGGACCTTCCAGATTAAACTCCCACATGCGGAGAGACCGATGTTTGCACGGCAATATCCGTCGGACTAGCATTACTTGAATTATGCTGACAAGATTTATGTCCCTCCTAATAAGCTCCCGGATGCGGTTCTGCAGTTCTGGTACATCGCCAGCAGGCCCATAACTCCGTTCCACATCGGTCCAAGACGCCAACTGTGATGGAGGGCCTGAGTAGAACTCGGGGGCAGCTACCAACTTCGTGCCTCTGGGAGCAGTGACATAGAACCATCTCCGCTGCCATATGTCGGACACTTCCCGAAAAGAACCCTCTGGCCATGGGGCATCGGCGTTCCTGCTTATTATGGCGCCTCCGCACTCCGCATGTCGCCCCTCGATCATCTTCGGCTTCACATTGAAGGTCTGTAGCCATAGGCCGAAGTGTGGGTTGACATGGAGGAAAGCCTCGCACACGATAATGAAAGACGAGATATGGAGGATGGCGTCCGGAGCCAGATCATGGAAATCCAAGCCATAGTAGAACATAAGCCCCCTCACAAAGAGGTCGAGGGTGAGGCCTAGGCCTTGAAGGAAGTGAGGAGTAAACATGACGCTCTCATTGAGCTCCGGCGTGAGGATGACTTGCCCCGGAGCAGGAATCATGTGCTGGATATTAGCAGTCAGGTATCCAACCTCCCTCAGCTTCGCAATATCCTCCTCCTGAATCAAGGAGGCCACCCACCGGCCTGCTGTGTCGGATCCGGACATACTGGAGGATCTGGGGTGTTGGAGCTTAGGTTTTGAGCGATGGAGCTTGAGGTGCGAGAAGGAGTAGGAGAGGTGGAAACAAGGCGTAGGCCTTGGCCCCTTTATAAAAGGGATGAATACCAAGAGTCCTCAGCATGACCGCTTGAGACTTATCTAAAAAGAAACACGGAATTATACCAACAGTCGTCGTGGCGTCACATATGCCCATATTGATGAAAGATCCCGTATTAAGAGGGACATGATCTCTGCTTTGGCAGGACGTGCCAATAAAACTGCATCGCAACATGAATCGAAGTGGAGCAGGAAACGCTGGTTCGTATTGGACCAGGTCATGATGCAAGGGCACGATGTATGAAGATTGCCAGCGGAACGGATTTATGTTAAGACTGTGTGAAGATCATCTTGCAGATCCGGACACAACCTACGTGTTCGATAATCACCTTGGAGTATTCGGAGGAGGAGCCCGCCTTGCAATGCCGAAGACAAGACTGCGTGCCGGACTCATCGTCACTGAAGCCTGGTTCAGGGGCTACTGAGGGAGTCCTGGATAAGGGGGTATCTAGACAGCCGGACTATATTCATCGTCCGGACTATAGAAGCGTCAAGATACAAGACTCAAGACTTCGGCTCTTGTCCGGATGGGATTCTCCTTTGCGTGGAAGACAAGCTTGGCGATCCGGATATTATGTTTCCTTCCTTGTAACCGACTCCATGTAAACCCTAGCTCTCCGGTGTCTATATAAACCGGAGAGCATGGTCCTTAGAAGGCCGATCACAATTACAATCATACCATCATAGGCTAGCTCTTAGGGTTTAGCCTCTATGATCTCGTGGTAGATCTACTCTTGTATTGCACATATCTTCAATATTAATCAAGAAGGAACTAGGGTTTTACCTCCATCAAGAGGGCCCGAACCTGGGTAAACATGGTGTCCCTTGCTTCCTGTTACCATCAGCCTAAGACGCACAGATCGGGACCCCCTACCCGAGATCCCCCGGTTTTGACACCGACAGCCACCGTTGTCGTGTTTAGATCTGGAGAGGCCGAGACAGTGTGAAGAGAGCAACACTAGCAAGCAAGCGCGGAGGCTCCTGCCTATATAGTGGAGTTGTCAGGGGTTGGGTACGACATATGCCAAAGGATGGCTTATCATGGTGGGAGCGAGTAGAACGTCGCCGGTGCCTGGAAGCGGGATGAGGCGAAGACATGCACGCCGGCGGAACTTACCCAGCTTCAGGGCTCTCCTAGGAGATAACACCCCTACTGCTGCTTTGCGGGGTCTCCGCATGATCACTAAAGCAAAGTGGCTACAATGGTGCTCCTGGAGCTGTTTCGGGAGGCAGGAGAGGGCAAGGCTAGCTCTCTCCTCCCTGTGCTATCTGGTCTATCTCTATCTAGGTCCGAACCCTTTGCATGGGTGCCCTAGGGGGTTTATATAGGCCTACCCCCCGGGGGTACAATAGTAATCCGGCTGGGCGCGGGTCCCAGCCGTCTGGCTCTCAGGCCGTCGTCTTCCCTGCCGGCTTCTGGGGCCCACCGACTGGCGGGTCCCGCAGACAGGCTTGATACTGTAGCGGCACCCTTGATGACACAGGCTTGGTCATTGGGTCATGGCAATAGTGCCGCCGTCTATCGGGCAATCACTGTCGCCATTCCCCATCCTATCTGGTTAATGGCTTGTGGGGCCCTGGGGAGGAGTCGGCCGGCGCCTGGGGGCCCGACTCCCACGGGTCCGTCTTCGGGGCGCCCAGGCCGCCTTCGGCCCACCCACTGACAGGCGGCCCCCCCGTCTTCGGGCCGTATAGGCCGGCGTCGTGGGCACAGTACGTGGCGCACTGTGGCTGAGGTCAGGGCAGGCATGGCAACAGTGCCGCCCCTCGCCGGAGATCTTCCAGCGGTACGGCTCACTGTAGCCATGCCGGCCCTTCATAAGCAAGGGGGGGGGACGGCCACACCGTGACCGTACCCCACGTCGTACTTCGGGACGAGGGAGGAGTCATGGGCCGACTCTCCATAGTCGGACCTTCTGGAGGTCGCCAGCCTGGAGTCGTCTTATGTTGGAGTCGCCGTCTGGACTCGGCATATTTCGGAGTCGCTCCTGGGACTCGGCCTGAGGGGCGCGGCCTGCCCCGATGTCTTGAAATGTCCTGGGGCTCGGGCTAGCCTACCCGTGGCCCATTACTCCGACAGTAGTCCCCGAAGCTGGTGAAGCCCTGCGGACGCTGCTTCGTGGGGCTTCAATAGTTTCAACCTTCAAGGAGCAGACTCTAGAACTCGACCGCCGGCTTCCCTTGGGCCGACTGTCGAAAGTCGGAGGTTTAGTGGAGAGCTGAAGCTTGAAAGTCGCGGCAGGAAACCAGGCGGCGTGCCTGATACACTTCCCCGCAGCCATCGGGCGGTCCTATCGCGTGGCGCCACGTGGGGAGAACAGTCTGCCTGCCCACGCGCGCGACGGGACGGGCCGTTAGGCGGGGCCCGAAACTACCACGCCTCGGCATACGAACAGATCCGTTGCGGCCGTGGACGGTTGGTTTTCCCACGTCGTTACTGCACGCAGTAACTTCATGGGGTAAATCGTGGGGCGGCGTGGGGCATCGTGCGCAGTTAATCCCACGCCCGCCCCCTCGGCTTCTCAGCCCGCAGGGCTATAAGTAGGCGGGGGGAAGCGGAGCGGCGCAGCACGCGCGCCCTTCTTCCCCGCTCCCCCACCTCATCTTGCCTTCTCTCCCTCCTGCTACCGCCGTTGAGCAAGAGCACACCATACCACGGCGATGAGCTCTTCCTCCGCCGCGGCCCCCGCCGTGCGCTCCGGCGTATGGGACAGCTCGGAGGTAGAAGAAGAACACATCGAGTTCCTCCGCCAGACACGCCGTCTCCCCACAGCGGACCTCGTGCATGCCCGCGCCGTGCCGGAGGGGGAAATCCGGCCGGCGCCGGAAGAGGGCGAGCGGGTCATCTTCCGCTCGCACCTCATGCGCGGCCTGGGGCTGCCGGCGAGCGGCTTCTTCCGCTCGTTCTTGGAGTTCCACAGTCTTCAACCGCACCACCTCACTCCAAACACGGTGGTGTTGCTCTCCGCCTTCGCCACTCTGTGCGAAGGTTTCCTCGGCGTTCTCCCCACCATTGAGCTGTGGGGAGAATTCTTCTCTTCTAAGCTCGGCACGCACATCGCCGGCGTGCCGGCTCAGTGCGGCACCTTCATCGCGATGCGGCGCTCGACGGCCGACAACCCCTTTCCTCCCATCACGCTGATCAAGTCGGTGAAGATGTGGCAGCGCTCATACTTCTACGTGAAGAACCTCGCCTCCGACGGCAACTGGGTCAACTTGCCGCCTTACAACGCCGCTCCCCTGACTGGGAGGCTCCCCAGCTGGTCCCACCGAGTCAAGACGCTGACTCCCGCCGGAGCCGCCGCCACAGCGCGACTCCGAGTCTTGACGCAGTCGGAGGGACTGGTCGGGGCCGACTTGCTGGTCGCCTTCGTGGCGCGCCGAGTTCTCCCGCTCCAAGGCCGGCCTCACCTGATCCGTCAGATGAGCGGCCTCCGAGACCCAAGTCGGATGAGCACCAAGGAGATGCCCCGCAAGGAGGTGGCAAACATGGTGAATTACGTCGCGCACTGCGGGTACGAGGAGGACTGGCAGTTTGGCAAGGAGCCGTACTCGCGCGACAACCCTCCACCAGTGGTAAGTTGTGTCCCATTATCGCTTTGTTTTCTTTGCAGCCAACTCCGACTTCTGACTCTTGTCGGTTTCTTCTGAGCTAGAATCCTCTTATGCAGCCTGCCGCCGGTGCAACGAGACAGCCCCGCGAGTATGTCCCCGACCGCACGGAGAGCGATGTCGACGACCCCGACTTGGGGGCGGCGGCGATGGAAGCCGATGCCGAAGGCGGGGGAGGAGGAGCAGAGGGCGACTTCAGGCCCTCGACCACCTTCGCCGACTGGCCTGACGACGACGCCGAAGGCGAAGTCGTTCCGCGCCACTAGCTGAGGATCGGCCCGCCGGGCGCCGGCTCCTCTGCCGGCCTGGCCGGTCAAGGCGGCGCGAAGAGGCGTCATGTCGGGCCGAGTGCGCCCGGCGGCAAATTGAAGAAGTTCAAGGGGGCGGCTGCCGCGACCAGACGGGAGGAGGCGGCCGCGAAGGCCAACCGCTTCTGAAGGGAAGTGAGAAAGCCGCCGCTAGTCTCTGCATGAGTCTTTATGCTTTTTTATTTTCCCTTGTTGAATCTTGTCCGAGTCTTTTTGTTATATACTCCCTCCATTCTTCCTCACGGCCCCTCTTTCCCTTGAGAGAGTCGCCGTCCCCTCTGTCATGGGGTCGGCAGAGACGTTCGCCAATACTCGGCGGGCCGACCCCGCCGCCGACCTCTGGGAGGCGACGGAGCGAAATGCGCGGGAGAAGCGCGAGGAGGAGGAGGCCGAACGCCTGGAAAAGGCGGAGGCCGACAAGGCGGCCGCCTCCACGCAGAAGAAGCTAGAGGAAGCCGAAGCCGCCCTTGCGGCGAGACGGCGTGCCGAGGAGGCTTCCCGTCACCGATCGGCGATGCTCGTCCCCCCACTGTCGTCTGCACCGCCGCCTCCGGAATTCACAGGGTAGTCCGGGGAGGTCGGCACCGAGAAACCCGTCGTGGAGAAGGAGAGTGGCGAGGCCTCTATGTCGGACACTCTCGTGCCGCCACCGCCGCCTCCACCGTCGTCTAGGAGACCGCATGGCAAACGGCCGGTGGGTCCGTCAGAGCCGCCGGTCACGGACGAATCCGAGGCGCGGCTGCTTCTCCAAGTCGCCTCGCCGGTGCGCCACCGTCTTGAGAGGGCGACCTCGGCGCCGCGGCCTCGGGAGACCGGCGCCGCCAGCTCGGCAACCTTAGACGCCGAGGCCACAAGCGCCGCACCCATCGGGTGGGTGCGCGGAGGCGGCACCGGTCCGGTGAATCAAGCGCTTCTGGACGTTCAGGCGAAGCCGCGCGCTAAAGGCGACGCCCTTCAAACTTGCACCAGGGCGCATCTGGCAGCGCGGACGGCCGTCCGAGTATGTTTCCCTCTTTCTTTTTGATTCTTGTTTTTCTCCGTGGGGGCGCGCGAGCGCACCCACTGGGTGTAGTCCCCGAGTTCCGGGCCAGCTGCTGAGCAGGCGGTTCGGAACTCCCTCTGGCGAGTTCCAAATACTAACTTTGTCTTTAATGACTTATTGCAGGAGTATCACAACCTCCGCGCTACTGCCTTCAACCGCAATGTTGAGGAGTTGAGCAGGCGGGCTACCGACTTGTTGGAAAGCCGGAGTAAGTTCTTCTTCTTCGCGGGGGCGCGCTGGCGCACCCGCGGGCTTTAGTCCCCGAGATTCGGGCCGACTACTAAGCAGTCGGGCCGGATCTTCCTGGCGATCTTCTTTGCTGACGGCTTATTTGTCTCTTCTTTCGCTCCTTAGAAGCCAACGCCGTTCTTCAGGAGCAGCTGGGCGAGGCCAATACTGCCCGTCGTGCCAAGGAGGAGGAGTGTGGCAGGCTCGCCACGGAGCACGACCTGCTGGCGGCGCAGCTGGCCGAGCAGAAGGAGCTGCTCAAGAAGGCGCAGGACGAGGCCGAGAAGAAGGAAGCCGCTCTCCTGGCCGAGTTCGAGAGCGAGCGCTCCTCCTGGACTGACAGGGAGGCGATGCTGACTTCCGGCTTCCACGAGATCGAGGATATTGTTGATGGTACGTTTCTTTCGTTTCTTCGGGCTTCCGACTATGTGCCAGGCCGACTTCTGATTTTTCGGCTTGCTTCATTTTTGTCTTGGCAGACTTCTTCCCTGGTCACTCGCATGTGGTCCCTCTGGCCATCGAGGCTGCTCGTGAGGCGCGAAGGGCAAATGGTGAGGAGATCGCCGCCAATGCCCCTCGAACCGTCGATGAACAGCTCCTGAGCATTGAAGCCCGTCTTCGTCCGGCCCACCGGCAGATGCGCCGGCTTCAGTGTGTCGGCGCCCAGGCGGTTGCCGCTTTGTGGTCGGACATGCCGGCTCTGTGCACCGCCAGTCGGACCGCCGACTGGCTGGAAGTCGCTGCCGGCCGTCTTGAGGCCTGGAAGGGCTCCTCGGCCCGGGCCGGAGCACGCCGGGCCTCGGAGTTCGTCAAGGCGTGGTATCCAGGGCTGGACCTGGACCGTCTGGCCGCGTTCCGGTCAGAAGCCCAGGCCGAGATGGAGGCCGTGGAGGGCGCCCTTATCGAGCGTGCGGCGGCCATCGCCGAGTACACGGACACCAGTGTCTTCGTGCCCGAGCGGGCTGAAGGCGGCGAGGAAGTGCCGGCGGAGTGGTTCGGGATGAACCGGGAGTATGGCGAGGACTCGGCGGAGGTGATCGACTCCAGCACCGAGGAGGAGGACGAGGCGGAGGCCGAAGGCGAGGCGGAGGTGCCAGAAGACGGAGCAGGCGGCCAGCCTCAGCTCGACCGCGCCTCCAGCAACGAGCCGCGTCGAGAGGAGGCGACTGCCGCCGGAGGCGATCAAACTGAGACCGCACAGCCGACTGCCCCGGCGCCTGACACTGCCGTCTCCTCCGATCCTCCAATCCTAGATGCCGCCTCCTAGGCTACTGTTTCCGCCTCTGCTTGTCTGTCTTAAGTAATCTTTTGAGAACTTTGTTAGATTTGAACAATTCCACCCGCGGGGTGTATCTTGAACTTCTATTCGAAGATTCGGCCAAGGGCCTATGTAAATATTTATTCAATTTCCGTCTTTCCTTGCTTAGTGCTCTTTAGGCTTTTCCTTTTGCCGCCTTCCTTTAGTCGCTGCCTTGCCAGTCGGGAAGCCGCTCTGTGGACTGTCGCTGGGTCAAGTGCTTGGCTACTTCAGGAAGGTAAGTACTTGGCCATTTAGAGTTTCTTTAGCAAGTCGGATAGAAAGCGACAGGCCGACTACCCAAGAGTCAGCCGTTCTTAATAGAGGCTAATAAAGACGGTGAGCCGGCTACCCATGAGTCGGCTTTCCGCTTCAAAAATGCTGGAGGCCGTCTTACGCTATGTTCGTGCTTTAGGTCCTTAGCCATTTTTTGTGTGGGCGCCCATTCTTCCTCGCTCCTGCCTGCCTCACAGTCGCTCTGCGAACGGCGGCTCTGCCGGGAGGCGGATTGGGCACTGCACACTACTTTTCTGACTGCGGGATAGCGCAAGGCGGCGAGTCCCCGGGCCGACTAGTCTGGCCCGGTGCCAAGCGGCTTGCAATGAAAGTAATGTACTCGGAGGCATAATTCTTATCATACAGATAGCAAAAAGGGCAGTCCCCGAGCTCGTCTTGGGGGGGCCAAAGTCTTAGTACTTTAATACAAATGGGTAGTGTGATACATACTACATCAACTGTAAAAATCTTCGAAGAAGATTTGCATTCCATGGGCGCTCTGTCTCTTTGCCGGAGTCGTCCCTCTTGCGTGCTCGGGGCTTCTGAGCGTCGATCAGATAGTAGGCGTTGTTCCCTAGCACCTTGCTGATGATAAAGGGGCCTTCCCAAGGTGCCGACAGCTTGTGCTGGACGGCCGTTCGCTGGATCAGCCGGAGCACAAGGTCGCCTTCTTGGAAAGATCTCGGCCTGACCTTCCTGTTGTAGTATCGACGCAGACTCTGTGGTAGATGTTGGACCGGATGAGTGCCAACAGCCGGCCTTCTTCCAGCAGATCGACGCCGTCTTGACGTGCTTCTTCTGCTTCTTCCTCGGTGTACATGGTGACTCGCGGAGAGTCGAACTCTATGTCCGTTGGGATGACAGCTTCGGCGCCATAGACGAGGAAGAAGGGTGTGAAGCCGGTTGACTTGTTTGGAGTCGTGCGCAGACTCCAGAAGACGGCTGGCAGCTCCTCAAGCCAACAGCCGGCAGATTGCTCCAGTGGTACGATGAGTCGAGGCTTGATGCCGGATAAGATGAGGCCGTTTGCTCGCTCCACCTGGCCGTTTGACTGCGGATGGGCAATGGACGCTAAGTCCAGTCGGATGCCCTGTGTCGCGCAGAAACGGGCCAAGGCGCCTTTGGCGAAATTCGTGCCATTGTCGGTGATGATACTGTGTGGGATGTCGTACCGAGTTGTGATGTCAGCAATGAAGGTCACTTCAGTCGGACCATTCAACTTCTTGATGGGTTTCACCTCCACCCACTTGGTGAACTTGTCTACTGCGACAAGTAGGTGAGTCAAGCCACCTTGTGCCATCTTGAATGGTCCCACCATGTCCAGGCCCCAGATTGCAAAGGGCCAGGCGATGGGGATAGTCTTGAGTGCGGAAGCTCGCTGAAGTGTCTTGGAACGGAAAATCTGGCACCCCTTGCACTTTTGGACTAACTCTTTGGCCTCTTCAAGGGCGGTTGGCCAGAAGAAACCATGCCGGAAAGCTTTGGCGACGAGTGCCCTGGAGGCCGCGTGGTGACCGCACTCGCCTTCATGGATGTCTCTGAGGATTGCTTGACCTTGTTCTGCCTCGACGCAGCGTTGGAAGACGCCGGTAACGCTGCGCCTGACCAGCTCTCTGTTGACTATGGTGTAGGCTGCTGCTCGGCGTTGCACTTGCCGAGCCAAGATTTCATTCGTTGGCAGTTCTCTGTTTACTAGGAACCTGAGGATGGGCTGGGCCCATGAAGGTGCTGCTATTTCTTCAACTGCCACTAGTGCGACTTGTATAAGGGCGGCCGGGCTGGGAGGCGGCGGGTTGGAGTCCGCAGCCGCTTGTTGATTTGACAAAGTCCCGGGGCCGACTGGAGCAGTCCCCGGGCCGGCTTCGACTGTGTGTTTCTTGGAGTCAGATCCGTCTTCCTCAAGCGGAGCCGGCACAAGGATTGAATCTGATTCTGGTGATGGCTTGATAGAAGGCTTGAGAAGGCGCCGGAGGGCAACACTAGATGGTATTGCTTGGCGGGTGGAGCCGATTCGTGCCAAGGCGTCTGCTTGGTCATTGTCGTTCCTTGGCACGTGGAAGAACTCGCACCCCTCGAAGTATCCGCTGAGTTGCTGGACGAGGAAACGATAGCTCGCCATATTTGCATCCTTGGCGTCCCAATCGCCAAATGATTGTTGGACCACCAAGTCAGAGTCTCCATAACACAGGATCCGGCGAATGCCGGGTTCTTTGGCAAGCCAGAGCCCGTGGATGAGCGCCTCGTACTCGGCAACATTGTTGGAGGCGGCGAAGTGGATCTGCAGCGCATATCTAAGCTTGTCGCCCTTGGGGGAAGTGAGGACGACACTGGCTCCCAAGCCGGTGCGCATCTTGGAGCTGTCAAAGTGCATCCGCCAATGGGTGGAGTCGGGCGCTGGCGGCAGATACTGGGTCTCGGCCCAATCGACGAGCAAGTCGGCTAGTGCTTGCGACTTGATGGCGATGCGGGGCTCGTAGTAGATGGTGTAGGGGGCCAGGTCGATGGCCCATTTGGCCACCCGGCCAGAAGCGTCTCGGCTTCCGATGATCTTGGCCATTGGAGCTGTGCAGACCACAATGATTGGATGCTCCTGGAAGTAGGGCTTCAATTTCTTGGCGGCGAAATGCACGCCGTAGCACATCTTCTGGTAATGGAGGTAGTTCTGCTTGGAGGCCAACAGCACCTCGCTCAAGTAATATACCGGTCTCTGGACAGGTAGCGCCTTGCCTTCCTCCTTGCGCTCGACTACAATGACTGTGCTGACTACTCGGCTGGTGGCGGCAATGTAGAGGAGCATGGGCTCTTTGGGAGTTGGAGCCGCCAGCACAGGGGGAGTAGTCAACATCTTCTTTAGCTGGAGAAAAGCCTCGTCCGCCTTGGGAGTCCACTCAAAGAAGGTCGTCTTCTTCATGAGCTGATACAAGGGGACAGCCTTCTCGCCCAGCCGACTGATGAATCGGCTGATGGATGCCAAACAGCCGGTGAATTTCTGCACATCTAACAGTCGTCTGGGTGCTTCCATCCTTTCGATGGCCTTGATCTTCATAGGATTGCACTCTATGCCGCGTTCGGAGACCAGGAATCCAAGGAGCTGGCCGGCTGGTACTCTAAAAATGCACTTCTCTGGGTTGAGCTTGATCTGGAATCAGCGCAGATTCTCAAATGTTTCCTTGAGGTCCTCCAGCAAGGTTCCACCCTTCTCTGTCTTCACCACTACGTCATCCACATAGACGTGGGCATTTCTGCCAAGTTGCTTCAGGAGGCATTTCTGCATGTAACGCTGAAAGGTGGCGCCGGCGTTTCTCAAGCCAAACGTCATGGTTAGGTAGCAGAAGGCTTCAAACGGTGTGATGAAGGCGGTCTTCAGTCTGTCGGCCGGGTTCAGCTTGATCTGGTGATATCCTGAATATGCGTCTAAGAAACTCAACAGCTCGCATCCGGCTGTGGAGTCTATCACCTGATCGATTCTCGGCAGAGCAAATGGGTCCTGGGGGAAAGCTTTGTTGAGGCTCGTGTAATCAATGCACATCCGCCACTGCTTGTTTTTCTTCAGCACCAGTACTGGGTTTGCCAGCCACTCTGGAAAAAACACTTCCATGATGAAGCCGGCTGCCAAGAGCCGGGCTATCTCTTCTCCAACAACTCTTCTTTTTTCTTCTGACAGGCGGCGCAAGGGCTGCCTGACGGGCTTCATATCAGACCGGACGTGTAATTTGTGCTCGACGAATTCCGTCGGGACACCAGGCATGTCCTTGGGGGACCATGCGAAGATGTCGCGATTCTCACGGAGGAAATAGACAAGCTCGCCTTCCTATTTGCTGTCAAGGCCTGGGCCCATGACAGCGTACCTCTCCAGGTGCTCCGGGTCCAACGGTATCTTCTTTGTTTCTCTGGCCAGCTTGAATGATCCTTCTGCTTCCAACTCCTTGGGGTCGGGCGATAACTCGGGCTGCTTGCCGGCCATCGCCATGACCAGATCAAGAAGATGTTTCTCAGTTGTGATCACCAAGGACTCAGCCAGCCGACTGCTTTCGGCCGCGCAAGCGGACGACTTCCTGTAGTCGCCGGACACGGTTAGGATTCCCTTGGAGCTCGGCATCTTCATCTTGAGGTAGGCGTAGTGGGGGACCGCCATGAACTTGGCCAAGGCGGGTCGGCCAAGCAATGCATGGTATGGGCTTTCAAGGTCCACCACCTCAAACCAAATTTTCTCTCGGCGGAAATGATCCTTGTCTCCGAAGAGGACATCTATCAGGATCTTGCCGATTGGCGAGCAGGAAAGGCCAGGAACGATTCCGTGGAACACAGTCCGGCTGCTCTGAAGCTGTCTTCGCTTGATTCCTAATTTCTCCATTGTATCCTTGTACAGGATGTTGATACTGCTTCCTCCGTCTATCAGTACTCGCGAGAAGCGAGCGGCCCGCCTATCTGTGGCGAGCGTGGCGCCTAAGACCAAGGCATAGGAGCCTGGAATCGGCACCACCTCCGGGTGGTCAGCTCTGCTCCAACTGATAGGCTTTTCGGACCAATGCATGAACTCTGGGGGACTTGATGCAACCGCATTCACTTCTTGCTGCTGCTGGCGCCTGCCGCATCGGTCATCTGCTACACTGGTGAACACCACATAGGCTCCGTGCTCATCCGGGAACTCGTCTTGTATTGCGCCGACTGGCCTGATGGCCGGCTGCTGGGGCGGCTGTGGAGGAGGCGGCCCAGCAGGAGGGGGAGGGAGCAGGCCGTCCCCCTTGGCGATTCTGGTTAGCCAGTGGCATTTCCTGGTGGTGTGGTTTGACGGCTTCGCGCCGCTGTGGAACTTGCAGGGACCGTCTAGAGTCTGCTCATAGGAGAAGGCCGGCAGCCAGCTGGACTTGCCGCCCTTCTGTCGCTTTGCTGGGGGCGGTCCCTCCAACTGCTGGTCTTCTGCTGTTGCCACTTGCCGACTGTTGGAAGTCGGCTGCGGGGCTTTGCGCTTTTGGTCATTCTGCTGTTGCCGCCGACTGGTGTCTCCAGCCAGAGTTCTTGGAGCCTGAGGGGCAACTTTGCCAGTCGTGCTGACCCGAATCTCCGCCTTCTTGGAGGAGTCGGCCGTGGCGTATTTGTCCGTTGTGATCAGCAGCTCATCGAGGGTCTCCGGCTTGTCGCGGAGGAGCTTGTGCTTGAGGAGGGTGCCTTCTCTGCACCCGGCAGTAAAATACTCGATGGCCTGCACCTCGTGCCCGCCCTCACAGGAGTTCCGGAGTTCACCCCAGCGCGTGAGGTAGTCACGAGTAGACTTGTCAGGGCCTTGCACGCACAAGGAAAGTTGGCGTGGCTTGGGAGGTCGCTTGTACGTGCTGGTGAAGTTGCGGACGAAAGCCTCGGTGAAGTCGACCCAGCTGTTGATGCTGCGAGGCTTCAGACTGTTCAACCACGTCCGGGCCGAGCCCTGGAGCATGAGCGGGACGTATCTTACGGCAACACGCTTGTTGCCGTTCGCTATGTTGACGGCGGTGGAGTAGTCAATCAGCCAATCTTCCGGCTTCACGGTGCCGGTATATTTGGGCGTGTCTCGGGGGAGCGTGAACCCTTTGGGGAAGGGCTCATCTCGGATGCGGGGTCCAAAGCAGGGGGACCCAACTCATCTTCTTCTTCCAGCGCCAGGGATCGGTGGAGTCGGTCGATCCGGTGGCGGGCGTCGTTCTCTCCGACTCCCTCTCGGCAGCCAAGGCGGTCGCCGAGAGTCGGATGTTCCATGGGCGGCGGGGAGACTCGCCTTTCTCTGCGAGGGGAGGGAGGCAGGTAGTCGTCCCGCCGTTCCACCTTTTTGGGGCGGCCGTCTTGGTCGCGCTCGATGGTGATGTGAGTCCGACTGTGGCTGACAGCCGGCTCCTTGTCCTTCTTCCCACGGGCCCCGCCAGTCGGTGTCCGAGACGTCGCACCTTGGTCTCGGTAGGGTGCTGGGTCGTCGTTTTGGCGCTGCGGCGCCTCGGTATGGCAGCCGGCATCATTCTGCGCGGCGGCCGTGTCGAGGAGATGCTGAACTCGCTCTATCCTTATGCAGCACTCTTCGCCTTCGAAGTCGTCAAGCTCGTCTGCCGCCGCCTGGGCGGCACGGATATTCTCTGCGGGCGTGGCATACACAGGGCGATCGGCCCCGAAGAGGTTGGCGATTGCCGCGCCGCGCTGTCGGACCGCGCCTAGGCGGCTAGGCCCGGTCGGAGCCGGCGAGCCGCCTAAGGCGCGATCCATCTCGCGTTGGTAAGCTTCTGACAAGCGCCTCATGCTTGCCAGCTTCTTCGCGCCTTCGACGAGCTGAAGGCGGAGCGCCTCCAGCGTCTCGGCGTCGGCATCTTCCGGAATCAGCGCTGCAAGGCCTCGCAGGGCCGCGTCAAGCGGGTCGTGCGCTCCTTCGCCGAAGCGCTCGCCGTGCTCGAGGACGAGGACCTCAGTGACGGTGCTTCCGCTGCTCCCCGCGCAAGGGAGTGGCTCGTTGTAGACCACCACGTTGGTGGGGAACGCGTCGAGCGACGCGGTGTCGGAGTCGACCAGCATCGGGTCGGTGGATCCTATGGACTCCAGGTCCGTGGCAGGCTCGCCGGCGACGTGGAGTTGGTCGAGGAGGCCCGCGAGGAGGCTCTCGGGAACACTCGTGCCTGCATCGGACGAAGGTCATCAGAGAGGCGAACCTCGCCGATAAGATCGGTGAGGCAGCTGGCCGCACAGGCGATCTCAGCGCCGTGCAGCGCGTCGGCACAGACGCCATCCGGTGTGCCGGGCTGGCTGTGCTCGCTGGGGAGGAATAGGGTTCCCGTCCAGAGCAGATCTACGGACGACGGTGCACCTCGCCCCACGGTGGGCGCCAAATGTCGGGGGTTGGGTACGACATATGCCAAAGGATGGCTTATCATGGTGGGAGCGAGTAGAACGTCATCGGTGCCTGGAAGCGGGATGAGGCGAAGACATGCACGCCGGCGGAACTTACCCAGCTTCAGGGCTCTCCTAGGAGATAACACCCCTACTGCTGCTCTGCGGGGTCTCCGCATGATCACTAAAGCAAAGTGGCTACAATGGTGCTCCTAGAGCTGTTTCGGGAGGCAGGAGAGGGCAAGGCTAGCTCTCTCCTCCCTGTGCTATCTGGTCTATCTCTATCTAGGTCCGAACCCTTTGCATGGGTGCCCCGGGGGGTTTATATAGGCCTACCCCCCGGGGGTACAATAGTAATCCGGCTGGGCGCGGGTCCCAGCCGTCTGTCTCTCAGGCCGTCGTCTTCCCTGCCGGCTTCTGGGGCCCACCGACTGGCGGGTCCCGCGGACAGGCTTGATACTGTAGCGGCACCCTTGATGACGCAGGCTTGGTCATTGGGTCGTGGCAACAGTGCCGCCGTCTATCGGGCGATCACTGTCGCCATTCCCCATCCTATCTGGTTAATGGCTCGTGGGGCCCTGGGGAGGAGTCGGCCGACGCCTGGGGGGGCGACTCCCACGGGTCCGTCTTCGGGGCACCCAGGCCGCTTTCGGCCCACCCACTGACAGGCGGCCCCACCGTCTTTGGGCCGTACAGGCGGGCGTCATGGGCACAGTACGTGGCGCACTGTGGCTGAGGTCAGGGCAGGCATGGCAACAGTGTCGCCCCTCGCCGGAGATCTTCCTGCGGTACGGCTCACTGTAGCCATGCCGGCCCTTCATAAGCAAGGGGGGGGAACGGCCACACCGTGACCGTACCCCACGTCGTACTTCGGGAGGGAGGAGTCATGGGCCGACTCTCCATAGTCGGCCCTTCTGGAGGTCGCCAGCCTAGAGTCGGCTTATGTTGGAGTCGCCGTCTGGACTCGGCATATTTCGGAGTCGCTCCTGGGACTCGGCCTGAGGGGCGCGGCCTGCCCCGATGTCTTGAAATGTCCTGGGGCTCGGGTTAGCCTACCCGTGGCCCATTACTCCGACATGAGTAGTACTAGTTTTCTTTTGTCTACTGGAGCCGGCTTGACCTCGTCAATGACTGTCGAAAAGTCTTCATGCACGTGGCCCGGAGGCGCAGTTGTCGTCATTTTGATCTGAAGCACTGGATTATAACACATAACACGAAAAAATGCCACATGACAAGAAATCATAACCTCACTGCCCAAAGGAGACAACATGAATCCCGACAGACAAATTAGACGAGGAACAAAGCTCAAATTAAAGATAAACTCGTAGAAAAGGGGTCCGTCGATAGATGTCCTAATTAACATAGCCGGCTTGACCTAGATGGCAGCCGAGTAGTCACGGTTCGTGCATGTGCCCCCAATGACTAGCGCAACTCAATTGTCGCTGTTTAACCCTCGCAGTGATCTGAAGCACATGACACCTAATTTTGCGAGATGACAAGAAACCTTTTTTTAGATTTCTCACCACAACTACAGCCATGTACAACACAGCCTGCATGATATGTAGACGATAGCCAATCCAGGCGTGTCTGCTGGAGTCTGGTCACATGCATGGACGAACTGATCTTCCGTGTCTTGCAGGGATCGTCCAGGCACCAACGTAGTACAACACTTCTCTAGTTCTATCGCTCGTCTCCCTCTTCTATTAAGTCACCCAACTTGCGGGGCCGGGGAGTGTGCCTATGGTCGGTTCTCAATTGCCATCTAACATGTGTGTGCAAACGCAATATGACGCGTGTTCCATTCGGAGAGCAGTGTACCAGACCGACCGACTGTCTGGGGCGCGACGCGAATGCGACAGGCGTGATGTATACTCTGTACATGTGTACTGCCGTTTTCTAGACGCTTTGCTCCATGGCGCGGGCGCAATCCATGGATAAAAAATTAGTATATTGTATACTATTTAAAAGTCGAGGGCGGGGCTTTTCCTGCGCGGTAGGCAGCGGGGCAGTTCCGCCTAGTTGGTTCGACAGAGACGCGAGAAGACGAGGGAATAGGCTGCTGCAAACGTAGGGCTGTGTGATTTGACAGCGAGTTACTGCTGGACAGGTGGGGCCCTGTGATTTGACTTGCCATTATCATTTTTACTGCGGCGCTACGACCGGCGTGAGTCTCCCGATTCCTGACCACCTCCATACAGGTGCCTCTCCCAATGCTCCACCATGTAGTAGAGGCCGGCTCTTGCATGAGAGCCCACTTCTCCACTTTTTCCTTGCCTCTCTTTCCTCCACATATGCAAAAATGCCAGGTAAAGCGCATTATTGTACTTACTTTTACTTGCTCCTATAGGTGCTAAGCTTGCCACATAGGCATAAAGTCTGATGTGGCAAGTTAATCAAGAAGAGAGAGACTAGTTTGGTGACCCAACGAAGAAACGGTGCTAAGCGCGTGTACCTAGGTGAAAAGACAATTTTGAGTCCCTAATTAAATGAAGCAAACTTAGCAACACCATTTCATTGGAACAGGTCACTCCTTGGCTAACCTTGTAGTATGAGTGACTAACTGATGACTATGTATGACATGCCAACATCAGATAGCCTAACGCACCGTGTTAAATCTCCAAGGGCGCGACCGCGCGAGCGACGCGATGGTCGTGGTAGGTGCGACCATGATACGGGTTGCTGGCAGCCCTTGGATCTGAGATCAAACGGTCGCATGCTAAGTTGCTGAAAATTTGCAGAATAACCCTCTAGGATAGGATATTCACCCATAGGTCTAGAATCACGCCATGCAACCGTTCGATCTCAGATCCAAGGGCTCTCGGAAGCCCGTATCATGGGAGAATGGAAAGCCACTACCCTGCCGTTCGCACGCTGGCAGTTCGCTCCTACTCGTCCGCGCACGTCCTTCAATAGTACGGCGATTCGCTCCTAGTCGTCCCGTCCATTCACATTATGGCAGTTCCACTAATCCTAACCCTCCTCCCAAATCCATGGCATCCCAAATCTGCACGATCAGCGGTGAGTACAAGGTTAGAACCATCACCGGCGATGAGTTCGACATCATCTACACCTGTTCTTCCGCGACGGTGAAAGGATGCCTTTCTCGCTTCAGACGCATGTTCGAAGACTCAGATGATGAGTGGGTCGTCGGGCTACATGTTGAGTGCACCACAGTCCTGGGACGAGAGAAGGATCTAAAGGACAAAGAGAGGAAGAAGCCCGCTGTGATCCAGGTTTGCGTGCATGACTTATGCTTGGTCTACCACATATGCCATGCCGACGTTGAGTGCCAGGATTTTAAGAACTTCCTCGAGAGCAACCTAGTCAAATTCGTTACTGTAGACTTTGGTAACGACAAAGAAGTCCTGAGTCGGATAGGCCTTGTTGTAGGCAACACTTTCGACCTCCAGAAGAATCGGCTGGTGTCCTCTTGTCAGCCTTCAATGCTGACCCTGGCAGGAGCCATGGTTCATCCTTCGTACGGTAAACTGGAGAAACCTCCATACACGTTTCATCATCATGCATGGCAGCGGAATGTACTAGATATAGACCACATCCACTATGCTGCAATGGATGGCTACCTTTGCTTCAATATCTACAAGGGTTGGATGAAGAGCAACTGCCAAGTGTGCGGTTCAAGCAAAGAAGTATCGGCCAAGAGGAAGAGGGACAAGGACGAAGTCGAGGACGTGGACGAGGACTCCGAGTAAGGTGGCAGTGTCGTTGCTCATGGTTGTTCAAATGCAATGTCTACTGGAATAGTTGCATAGTTTAATTTCGGGTGTGCTTAATTTAATTTGAGGGGTGTGTTGTGCTGAGCCCCCAGCAGAACTATGTTATGTTTCTTCTTGTTACTTTAACTCTTCAGTACGTACATACTAGTATTTCTTACATTTCATCTTTTAGTTGGTATAGTACTACCACTCGTTTCTTCACATTATATACGTACAATATATATGGCCAACATCATATAGCCAGGAGTTTAGTTGTCAAAGAATTTCAGGGTGCTTAGTTTTCTCAAAGAATTTCAGGGTGCTTAGTTTTATTTGAGGGGTGGGTTGTGCTGGACACCATTATTGTGACTAGCCTTTTTAATAGTACTATATGCATAATTTGGCGACGAGTGCTCTCTATATGTACCACCTTTTTTTTAATTTCAAGTTTTGTTCCATGGCACAATCCATCGATACTACTGCTGTACAAAAGTATACATTTTTTAAAAGGCTAGACGGCGGGGCAGTCTAGCTTGGTCGGTTTCACGAGAGGCGAGGGCCTTTGTGATTTGACGGCTCATTACTGCTGGAAGGCGGGGCCTTGTGATTTGACTGCTCGTATAAATGCGCCGACGACCTAATCGAGGAGGAGCAAACAACCGTGCGGTATACTCAAGTTTTCAACTGGAGTAGTACTGCGATGGAGGAGCACGAAACACGGCAGCCCAGTGCCATATGTCGATAAAAATGATCTAATTTGCTAGTCATCTCATTAGCATTGTTCTATTCATTCCCTCAAAAAAACATTGTTCTATTCATGCCTCGTAGAGAACATGACACGTGCGGCAAAACACCAGAAGCAAAAGATGAAACACAGGAGCAAAAGAAGAAGGAAGATTATCACCCCAAATGATCTAATTCACCGTGGAGTCATAACTGCTTCTTCATCGCCTCCACGACCTCCATTTCCTTGCGCGTCTCCTCCGCCATCTTCTTCATTCTGTCCATGACGCGGGATTTCTCGACGTGAGCCTTCATCATCTGTTCCACGGACGCATTACGTACCTTGACAGCAGCCGGGTGGTCGATGCGGAGCTTCGCCAACTCCTCCTTCTGTTCCATGACGAGGGCCTGCAGCATCTTCATCGAGGAACTACTATTCTCATGTAGCTTCTTCCAACCGGCGTTCTTCTCCTTCAACAGGTCGATCTCGTGGCAGAGCTTCGCCTTGTCCTCCTGAAGTCGCAGGATTTCACCGGTCGCCTTCTTCTCCGAGGCAATGCTCTTCTTCAGCAGCATCACCAAGCCGGCGGTCAACTCCCCCTACTGATTGAGCTCAACGGGCATGTCGTCAAGGCTCTCCTGCAGCAACTCCATCAAGCCTTGGATGCACTCCTTCTGCTTATTGAGGTGCTTCTTGAGCTGATCGGGCATGCCGTCGAGGGATAACAACTCCAGCTCTGCCGGCTCGGCATGTTCCCTCCGCGGCTAGGGCGATCCTGGGAGCCATCGCCTTCCCATGAGAGATCTTTCGAGGTCTCTGCGTGGCGGCGATCCCTCTCTTTTTTTCCGCAGCCTTGGCTGCCGCTCCCTTGTTACGAGTAGTTCTCGACCTAGAGCTCTGCTCATCGGCCATGGCAATGACGGACGAAGAAGAAGCACTTATGAGGAGGAAAGGTAGAGTAATTTTCGGTTAGGTAGTTCCCCTTTTTATAACCTAAGTACTAGCACTAGTACTAATACCTGCATAGTGGGAACACGTTCAGGTTTGGTACGTACTAGTAGGTGTGAGCAGGCTTTCGAATGTGATAGGAACAAGGTAAAGATTAATTGATGGTTTTGGTTTCGAGGCCCGAAACGGCTCTCGATGAGTTTACGGAACATAAATTTCAAGTACTACACTGCTCAAATGCGTAAATATTATGTTACTGTCAAAAATTGGCACAAAATACGAAGGAGACCAATGGAAGTACTACTAGCAACCCACGATTTAACTACTCGCATGCGCACAGTGGAGTAATAATGTCTTTCTTCCGCCCTCGCGTCCACTCAATTTGCATGCGCTGTATTAATTGACCATCAATGAAGTGAACGACTTTACACGCATCAAATTATCACATGGGGTGGATCTTGGTACAAAATTGCGTCCGCCCGTGTACCCGCATGTGTGTGTGAGGGAATGAGTGTGTGCGTGGCGTGGGTGCACATCTTCTCTTCGTGCATGTACCGCCAGTATGGCTCAGGGAGGATGAGTACATTCTTTTGGAACCAGCAGCACGTCACTGTGATCAATCCACGGATGGAGGTCGCGACAACGCCTCCACATGTGCCACATGGCTTCATGAACTGTAAGAGAGACACTGTGTAGCTGCCATTGGTATTCTAATTTACGTGTTTTGCACATACTCGAAGTACTAGTAAGGTACACGTGCATTGCACACATCAGATTTTGCAACTAAATTATGAATAAATACCACACTATAGCATGTAAGCTCTGAGTCATATATGCCTGATGTAGCCCTTCGTTTAATTCTTATAGTTCATCTCATTCAAAATCAATTAGTTTTTATAAAAAAGCTATGAACGCGGGAATAGGAAAAACATGGGATTATAATGGAATGTCGTCTTGAATCCTACAGGATTGTACAAGTGTTTGATTGTGCATAGAAAAAACATAGAATTCTTTCAAAGAGGTTTGAGTGGATGGGATGTTTCCTATGAAATCTAGTGCAAATGAATCATATGGAAAAATTCCTATGGTTTACAATCCTACGAATCAAACAACCAAGATAGGAAAAATTCCTAATGATTAGAATCCTCCAAAATTCCTTTGAGAACCCTTTGAATCAAAGAAGCCCTTAATCTATTTTATGATTCATGGAATTGTGCGTTGTAAAGCATAAAGTAAAAACAAATAATGGCAATTCAACTAGAAAAAAAGTTTGGGTAGTTATGATACGAAAGATTCTAGAACAAAAGAGAACCACTGTTGTTTTGAGGTTTGTGCATTATGCTTAAGTTCAACCATGGAGTCTGCTAGATTGTACATGTGGCAAAATCCGGTGCGAGGGGCCGAGTGGAGGGAGACTATGAAGGAATGCACAAGTGCGAGATCGATATTTAGAGAGAGGGGGCGAACACGTGCGCTGTTGCACGCAGTGGAGGAGCCATGAAAAATAAATGAGCTAGGGGGCCAAACATTGCTAATCCTTTACGAGGAGGGTCAATTCATGAACTTAAACCATTTTAGCAGCAATTGTCTAATGATCACATTCATATTAGCCTCGATATATAGTGATGTTAGGGGGGCAGGGCCCTTACTGCCCCCTGTCTTTGTCATTGTGCACGCGCCTGAGAGATGAAGCGGAAGGCATGGATGATGAGAGGGGGACGTTGGATATATAATTAATGTGGGTGTATTAGCTATATATGTTAATCCTATATAGAGAGGTATAGATTGATCAATGTGGACGTGGGAAAGAGGGTGAGACCTCAGTGGATATATCGATTGATCGGTTTGTGTGGAAAACAATGAAAGACCTAGCTATATACACACATACATAGAGGAACATCGATCGTTGCGCATGCACGCGTGAGAGATAAAGAATGCCCGATATGATGGAGAGGGGGGTGTGTGCCTTCATGGGAAACCGACCTGAAGAAAAAGATTGCATGGGTGCGATGGATAATGCCGACTGGTAGTGTGTGTGCATGCATGCACGAGAGAAAGTTAGTGGTACAATTATAAAGGGAAGACTACTGTGTTGGTGTAAAAGAATAGGTGAGGTCATAATCAATGTAAATTTTAATTCAAATATTTTGAATAAGAGATCCTGATGTTTAAAACCCATGCATGCATGAATATAACGGAGATATGCGTGGTGTGGTTTGGAAACGAGCATGTTGTAATGTATACACATTGAACAAGGTCAGACCGATTTGAATTTGAGATACCGATGGCAGACATCATTTGGCCACGTCGCATCCGTGCATGGACACACTATTCTAATTGGAGATGATGGGCGGCTTTCACATCACATATCTATATCTATACCCCTATATATATATATAATATTTTATATATTTTTATATTGTGTGCGGGTAACTTTAACTTTGAAAGATGGTCATTGGATGAGGCGAATCCGATGGTCCAAAGATGGCAATTTTGAGCACTACTGGCCGTTGGATATCATCTAGATTCCACCATATTTCTCCACATGTATAATCTAAAAGACTCCATGGTTGAACTTAAGCATAATGAACAAACATCAAAACACCAGCACTTCTTATTTGTTCTAGAATCTTCCGTATCAGAATTGCCCAAATGTTTTTCTACATGATTTGCCATTATTTGTTTTTACTTTATGTCTTACAACGCACAATTCCATGAAGCTTAAAATAGATTAGCTTTGTTATAAAAACTAGATGATTTTGAATGAAATGAACTATAAGAATTAAACGAACATCTACATCATACATATATGACTCAAAGCTTACATGCTATAATGTGGTATTTATTCATAATTTGGTTGCCAAATCTCATGCGTGCAATGCACATGTACCTTACTCTAGTCTAAATGGTGTTTGTGTGTGTGTGTTGTGCGTGTTGAGGTGCAAAATGTCTTTTTTTTGGCTACACGTCAAGCTTGTTCTTCCGAAATTTCAAGTCGCGCCTTGTTATGCCGAGAATTCAAGCTACCGTCTCTGTCTATCGTGCTGCGAAACTCCCGCCTCTTCAACCCGCGCCTTGTTAGTCCGAAATATTTAAGATATATCTGTCTTGTTGTGCTCCGACAGCTCCCTCCATCTCAACCCGCGCTTGCTATTCTGAAATTACAACACGCGCGAAAACTCCCACCTCCTGTGAAATCCCGACACTCGAAATGCCCGTGGTACCCCTGAACCGAAAGAACCGCCTCAAATCGGTGGGGGTACTTTCGTAACTTACCCCACATTTTGGACAAGCGCGTCTCTAAGCCATGGCTCCCCACTGCCATCCCATCCGCCCACCCATTCGTACACCGAGGCCGCGAAAACCCGCGACGAAACCCCACACCCTGCTCCGTCCGCCACCCAGCCGGAGCCTCTTCCCCGACGACGTCATCCACAGCAACACCTCGACGTCCCTCATCCACCGTACCGGATGAGGATCCGTCGTCGATCTCATCGTTCTGCCGGTTCAGCCACCCAATCCTCCACCTCCAAGGAGCTGCCCCGACGTTCCCCTTGTCTTTCGCAACACCTCCATTCCCAGACCGCCGTCTTCACCTGCACCACCGGAAGAGCATCATCATCACTGTTTCCTCGGATCAAGCTGCGGCCTAATCGGCGCCACCAAAGAGGTTGTACACTAATCGTCGCATTTTCTTCTTGATTCGATCTCACGGTGCTGCCGGCGCTCGGTCCCGAGCCGACACGGTGCGGCTCCATCCACGGCGGCGTCGCCGGCCACTTCCTCCACGGTGTCGCTCCCTCGGGGGGACGTCCACATCAGTAGGAGCTGCTGCTGCTTTAGCTCTCGCTCGTGTTGTTGCTCTGCTCTTGCTCTCGGTCCCCTGCCTGGTCTGCTCTTGCTATTGCTCTTGCTCTTGTTGCTGCTCTCGCTCTTGCTCTTTCTTGCGATGCTGCTCCGATTTAGCTACACTTCAGTCGACTGAATCGACTTTTGGGTCAGTCGATTTTC
>NC_041387.1:511821006-511823819 GCF_002162155.2 Triticum dicoccoides
GGAGAGGTACCCCACTATCTATCTTACGGTTCAGGATGGGGGCGGTGGTCGCCGGCGGTGGCGGGGCGGTGGCGTGGGGATCGCCGAAGAAAAAGCTCGACACGGGGGGGCTAGAGGGATGGCCGGGGCGGTGGCGGACCGGCGGTGGGGAGGGTTTTCGGGGCGGGCGGGGCAGCGCACCGCCGGCCGCAGGTGGCGGGGGGCTGCTGTTTGGCCGGTGGTGGCTGGCGGCTCAGGGGGGTGGAGGTTGAAGATGAACCGCAGGCCCTTGATTTCGTATCCAACGGCTGCAAAATCGACTGACCAGAGATGAAAAAGTCAGTCGACCGACGTGTAGCCTCACCTTGCTAGTGCGTTCAGTTTCGACATCAAAATTCAGTTTCGACAGTTAAGTTCAGTTTCAATAGTTAAGTTCAGTTTCGACAGTTAAGTTCAGTTTCGACAGTTAAGTTCAGTTTCGATAGTTAAGTTCAGAGATGAGCGGCTGGTGTGTTTTACATCTAGCACTTTTTGGTTATGTATATTACGTCATGTATTGGAGATGCTATAAGAATTCCGCACAGGTTAACGTTGTTTGTTGTTTCTCTTGTCCTGCTTCAGCCTCGGCGTCGTACAACTCACCGGAGCTGCTCCAACGATGAAACCCTCCATCACAGTGAAGCAGTACCTCGGGCTCCATCTCCAGACGCCTAAGATCTGCTTCCCCTCCTTCGACAGCCAAGTCAGCTGAAGCATCCTCACCGGCCAACCCAATCATGCTGAGATCGGCATGGCTTCGCCAAAGAGGTTGTACACTTGTTGCATCTCTTTTTTACTCTACATGTTATATATATATTCCACTCAGCACTCGTAGTAATAGGAAATATGATTATTTTATCCTACTATTTGACAAGCAGTGAGGTACCAGGCAACTTAGCTATCCGTGATGAAATCTCTTGAACGCCATCATTATTTATCTCTCGCGTTTGAGCTGTGCATTTGTCGATGGGCCTGGGAGTTGAGCTAGTATGGCAGTGGCCTGGGTCCAAAGTAATAGAAGTCGCACAAAAACATTTTTTAGTGTAGGATTTTCCTTGCTCAAGCCTGCCTACTAGAATTGCCAGTGCTTGAAAGGAAAAGTGAATGAAAAACATAGGAATTGGAAAGTTTCCTATGGTACTACTTTTCATGAATTTGGTGCAAAGGAATGGAGCAAAGAAAAACTGTAGGATTTGTTCCTTTAGTGTCTCCTTGAAAGAAAAACCATAGGAATTCTAATTTCCACTTCTCCTCCTTTTCATATTCCTATTCATCAAGCAAAGACTAAGAGATAATAGCATAATAGCATTATAATCGTACATTTTCTTGTGGTTTGACTTAATCTCACCATGCTTTTCTGCATCCTATGATCTTCCAATTGTTGTTAACCAAACACCCAGATTGGCAGAAATCCTATTTTTTTAATTCTCTGTTTTGCACGTGCATTCCTATCCTATTCTTGTATATTTCCTATCCCCGCATTGTTAGAATCCTCAAATTCAAACATGCCCTTACTCAAAAACGTCTATTATAGATATGTGTCAAAGAAAACCTTGTGTGGTTTGTCTTGCTCCCGCGGCACTGTGTTCCACCCCAGCTCAGCTGCTCCAACGACGGAAGGGTTCACCACAGTAGGGATCCGCTCTCCAGACTATCTTTCACCGCCTCAGATCTTCTTCCCTGCTGCCGGCAGCCACGACAACTCCATTACCATCATCAACTGAGCAGGTGACCTTGAGGACTACACGGGTCTGCAAGAGAGGTCGCACTCTTCTGTGTCTGCTTACGTTATGCATCGCTTAATATGATGGCATGCTACATTATCGTCGTGTTCACCTATTAGACATCGAGTCAGGTCCAAACTAGTGCTGAAACTTGAGTTTTTAAATGGTTGTGGGGTACATATTGGGGCAGCAATCAGTACTATATGTCTACTATCTGGTTAATCTCCGGTGTCTACTATGAGTTTCATGTTGGGTGCAAACAAACAATAAAGGAGCCATTATCTGTATTTTTTAACTAAAGCTATTATCTGCCTGCTATCATTGGTTTTGGGTCTATCCACAGTTTGCTACCATCACTCTGGAGTTGTGCATGCACTCCTTACATAATCTCACTATATTCTATTCCTATGCATGACAGTTATTGTACACAATGGAACTGATCATGTAGAGCAAAAGAGACGAGCCTTGCGCGGCAATAAAATTTCATGCAGACGTCGTTCCATGGTGGGCGCAAAGGCAGCCCCCCCTCCACCCATTTCGGATCGTAATCAAGAGGAAGATAACTGTTCTGAGGGGGATTCAGAAGGAGAAGACCACTCCTATTTACCCCATGAGGTCTTCTCTCTAACTTGGCATGCTGATGTTGGTAATATCATGCATATAGTGCCTTGCATTGCTTACTGTATACATTAAAGATGTCATCTGCTTAGTTTAGACATGCTTTGTGTCAATGCCATCTGTTTAGTTTCTTTGTCGTACATGTGAATCATGCAATGCCATCTTGTCTAGCCAGGCATCATATATGTGAATTTTGCAATGCCACCCTGGTTAGCCAGTCATCTTATATCTGAATTATATCATGCCATCATTTTTTATTACGTGTTAAATTTGTCAACAATTTTAGTACATTCAATTACTCTTCTGTGCATTAGCCATTCGGCACGGTCATGGAAAATCTGGAGTGGAAAGAAGGTCTTCAGAGCAGATAATGCTATCTGACGAAGCGCATGTCTTGCTGGTTACCGATAGCTCCTCGGAGGAGGATTCAGAGACAAATGACCAGTCATATTC
>NC_041387.1:511824073-511859149 GCF_002162155.2 Triticum dicoccoides
ACTTGGCAGGGTTATGTTACTCATATCGTGCGTATGGTATCTTGCATTGCTATGTCATTTGCTTAGTTTAGACATGCTTTGTATGAATGCCACCTGTTTAGTGTCTAATTACCATATATGTGAATTGTGCAATGCCATCTTGTTGCAAGACATTATATATGTGAATTATGCAATGTTATCTTGTTGCAAGGCATTATGTATGTGAATTATGCAATGCCATGCTGTTTAGGCAAGCGTCATATATGTGAATTATAGCATGTCATCCTTTTTTTTGTATTTCTCATTGCTTTTGTTGACAATGTTTGTATATTCAACTGCTCTTCCTGTGCATCAACCATTTGAATTGGTGATGGAGAAATCTGGAGTGAAAACAAGGTCTTCAGAGCACACAATGCTACCTGCTGAAGCAGATATCTTGCTGGTTACAAATAGCTCTTCAGAGGAGGATTCAGAGGCAGATGACCAGTCCTATTATCCCCTTGAGGTGTATGCTCAAACTTGGCAGGGTTATATTACTCATATAATGCATATGTTGTATTGCAATGCTTAGTTTTTACATCATATACACAATATTGAATGCCATCTCCTTAGTTGACACATCATATATGCGATTGCCCTCTGCTCACCTCCTTAGTATATAAATCATATATTTGAATTATGTCATGCCATGATGTTTACATAGACAGCATGTATCTGAATTATGGCATGCCAACCCATTTTCTAAAGATATAATATAGTTATATCATCTCATCCTATTTACATAGTCATCATATTTTAAATTATGTCATTCTATCCGTGAATTATATCATGCCATCATGTTTCCATCGACGGCATGTTTGTGATTTATGGCATGCCAACCACTTTAATAGACACATCGTATAGTTATATCATGTCATCCTGTTTACATAGTCATCATATTTTGAAGTATGTCATTCTATCATGTTTAGTTAGCCATCATACATGTGAAATTGTGTCATGCTATCCTGTTTAATTAGCCATCATATATGTGAAATTATGTCCTACTATTCTGTTTGCTTAGACAACATAAATGTGAATTATTTCATGCCCTGTTTTCTTCCCTACTATCCATTGCACCTGTCTATCTTACAATGTCTGTACATTCAATTACTTTTCTTGTTTATCAGCCATTTCAATTGGAGGGAGTGATGGCAGTATCCGTGGGAGTAAAAACACGGTTTTCAGAAAAGATCGTGCTACCTGTCGATGCAGATAGAACCACGATTGTACTTGCCCAAGAACCAGCCCCACCTCACATAACCCACACTCATGCAGATTGTACCCCTACCCTGTTGGACAGAGAACCAGCTACACCCCTTCTAACCCCAACCCCAGCAGATAGACACCCAGTTCCCGTTGACACAGCATCGTCTCCACCAAAAAGCACCCAAACACGAGCAGTTAGTAAGGCAACTGCAGTGCCCAAATCACGAGGACCACCACTCCGAACCCGAAGTCAACGCTTAAAGCAGAAGAAGAATTGTTCTCAGGTCAGGTTCCATAGCTATGGTTCATACTACTTTGCTCTTGCATCACTGTATTTACTGATACCAACTAATTTCAAATTTGAAGGTTGCAATTGAAACTCCAATGGCGCAACAGGTATGTTTTAAACCTGTTTCTTCAACGTGTTTGGATGTTTGCTGTTGTAACTTGCTCTATGTTGATTTCAGTTTCAATTGAATAAACTGTTATGTTCTCATGCCATGCACATTACAAGTGTTGTTATTGCTGTGTAGTTTCCCACACTTATATTCTGTCTATGCTGCTTTGTCTTAAATAGATATGATTTGAACTGTATCTATCTTGATTTGGCAACATAAACTAGAATGATATAGACCATACAGTGACCATACTACATAGATATATGTTTGTTTCATGCTGTTATCCTGTCCACCTTACTACTGAACTGGTTTACCAAAATGAGTTTCATATACTACATTGTAAACCTGAGATGTGTTTGTTTGTTTCTCTTTTAGAACGCGGATAAAATATTGGAGAAGAGTACCCTGTTATGCAATGGTAAAGGAAGTAATGCAGATAAGGTTCAAGATAGTGAGACATCCCTGTTGGTCTCCAAGAAAGCTGATAAAAACTATATTGAAGACACTGAGACAACCCCAAAGTCTTGTCTTGATGTAGTGTTCGAGTTACTGGCTACCACTGCTGGCACCAACTCTTCGAACTCTTTGCCTGAATCAGTTCAGCTTCTTGAGTCTCAACTTCAAGTTGAAAGACATCGATCAGATGTTATGCGACAGGAAGCCGAAAGACTGAGGAAGTCCCTGCAGAATTCAGATGCATACTTTCTGGTGCAACAGCAAGCGCTGGAGGACTTAAGCGCCAAACAAGAGAAAGTTAATAAGCTTTCTAAGCATCTTGCTAGCATTATGGGTACCCAGGATATTGTTTCTTGAGCTCTTCTGAAGTGGTTTCAGTTCTGGACTTGTTTTGCTGTGGCGTTTATATGCTGATGTGTTCACTATATTTGCACTGGTGGCAAACTTTGATGCCCAGTGGATGTAATATGTGTAATAGCCGTGATAGCCTAGTGTAAGTTGCTTGCTTATTTATTTCCTTGTTGTCTTGTTTATTTGTTTGCTTGTAGTCAGTGCAGTTCTTTTTCTGCGGTTTGCTAGTGGCTGCAATAACCTATTTTTTAAAACTAGGCCATAATAACCATGGGCTAATATTTATTGTAGTGACACTGCGCCTCCTACGGGTCGTAGAAATAGTGGGCCTTCTACGGGCCGTATAAGCAGTGGGCCTTCTACGGGCCGTAGAAGCAGTGGGCCTTCTACGGGCCGTAGAAACAGTGGGCCTTCTATGGGCCAAAGAAACAATGGGCCTTCTATGGGTCGTATCATCAATGGGCCTTATACGGGCCGTATGATCGATTGGCCAAACATGGGCCAAACAGACCGCATTCAGGCCGTAAACGGGCTAGAGTTGGAATCATCCGTTCATGGGCCGACCATAACGGGCCATCGTTAATAGGCCATATTTGATGATGCTATGAAAACGGCCCAACGTATTACGGACCACACATGGGCCGACTATAACCACGGGCTGAATTTGGCCCACAAGCAGAAAAAGACAGTAACGGGCCATAAGTAAACGAATGCTGGAAATGAGCCCAAGAATAAATGGGCTCTGAGAAGGCCGAAAGATAACATGGGCAGGAAATGGCCCACCGAAATAATGGGCCGTTAATGGGTATAAAGTGATACACTGTTCCTACGGGCCAGTTTCACCACGGGCCGTTAATGGGTGTAAAGTGATACACTGTTCATTACGGGCCAGTTTCACCACGGGCCGTTAATAGGCCAAGAGTTACGTAGGGCCTCATATGGGCCGAAAGACGGCATGGGCCATACATGGGCCAGAAGTGAAAATAGGCTGGAATCATATTGGATGGCCCGGATGACGCTACTGGGCCTAATTCGAATAGGGCGTAACGGGCCTTGGGTTAGCGGGCTGTAAATGGGCTATATGCGAACAGGCCGTTAACAGGCTTTCCATGGGCCGGCCCGCCACCTTTTGACCAAGTCAAACGGGCCACCCTTTTCAAAGGAATGGGCCTCTGTTGGGCCGTGCCACGTGTCGACGTATCATAGGCGCCTTCTGTCCAATGAGTGGATGGCATCTGTCCCAGCGATGAGCCGACACGTGTTTCCTCCAGCCAATGATGATTTTACACATGGAAAATCCCCATTGATTAGGGCTGTTAACGGGTTATCAGATCCAAAACTCGACCCGATAGCTTAACGATGTTTCCTTACGGTGGATGCCATGTGTCGGTCACCCCTTGACGAAAGCACTTTTGTGACGCATGATTTATCGTCATGGAAGTGGACACTTCCGTGATGATAATTTTGGTAATTTCATGGAACACTTCTACGACAGCACAGGTATGACTATCTTGATTCTGTCGTAAATTTGTCATGGATGTACATGCATGACAGAAAACGCGACCTACTGTGACAAACACGTATCATCATGGAAGTGTATTTTTTTGTTGTGTTTGCCCTCCAGTGGAGTGATTACACTGGCGGAACTTCCCTCTCAGAGGGGGAAATTAGCGTCATCATCATCACCAACAACCCTATCATCTTGGGGAGGGCAATCTCCATCAACATCTTCAACGACACCATCTCCTCTCAAACCCTAGTTCATCTCTTGTGTTCAATCTTTGTACCGGAACTACAGATTGGTACCTATGGGTGAGTAGTAGTGTTGATTACATCTAGTTGATTACTATATGGTTTATTTGGTGGAAGATTATATGTTAAGATCCATTATGCTATTTAATACCCATTTGATCATGAACATGTTTATCACTTGTGAGTAGTTACTTTTGTTCTTGAGTTCACGGGAGAAATCATGTTGCAAGTAATCATGTAAACTTGATATATGCTCGATATTTTGATAATATGTATGTTTTTATTCCCTTAGTAGTATCATGTGAACATCGACTACATGACACTTCACCATATTTGGGCCTAAGGGAATGCATTGGGTAGTAGTTATTATATGATGGGTTGCGAGAGTGACATAAGCTTAAACCCTAGTTTGTGCGTTATTCCGTAAGGGACCAATTTGGATCCAAAAGTTTAATGCTATGGTTAGATTTATTCTTAATACTTTTATCGTAGTTGCGGATGTTTGCGAGGGGGTTAATCATAAGTAGGAGGTTTGTTCAAGTAAGAACAGCACCTAAGAACCGATCCACCCACATATCAATTTATCAAAGTAGTGAACACAAATCAAGCCAACATGGTGAAAGTGACTAGATGAAATTCCCGTGTGCCCTCAAGAACTCTTTGCTTATTATAAGAAACCATTTTGGCCTGTCCTTTGACTCAAAGGGATTGGGCTACCTTGTTGCACTTTTGTTACTATTACTGTTACTTGCTCGTTAAAATTATCTTGCTATCAAACTACTTGTTACTTACAATATCAGCGCTTGCAGACATTACCTTACTGAAAACCACTTTTCATTTCCTTCTGCTCCTTGTTGGGTTCGACACTCTTACTTATCGGAAGGACTACGATTGATCCCATATACTTGTGGGTCACCAAGGCTCTTTTCTAGCACCGTTGCGGGGGAGTGAAGCGCTCTTGGTAAGTGGAAATTGGTAAGGAAAAATTATTACTACGTGCTGAAATTTATTGTCGCGTGTTACTATGGAGAACAATCCTTTGAGGAGTTTGTTCGGGGTATCTTCACCTTGATCGGAACCACAATTAGTTGCCCCTTAGCCCACTACACCTACTGAAAATACTGAATATGAAAATCCTTATGCAGGAGATGGAACCAAACATCCTGATATGCACTTGATATATGTGGAAGAAGTTTGTGCATTGTTTGAGCTTGCAGGTTTACCCGGAGATGAAGCTAAGAAGAAGGTTTTCCCTTTATCTTTGAAGGTAAAGGCATTGTCATGGTATAGGCTATGCGATGATATTGAATCTTGGAACTGGAATTGATTGAAATTGGAGTTCCATCAAAGAAATTATCCTATGCATCTAGTTCATCATGATCGCAATTATATATATATATATATATATATATATATATATATATATTGGCCTCGTGAAGGAGAAAGTATTGCTCTAGATTGGGGGAGTATCAAGTCAATGTTATATTCATGCCCCAACCATGAGCTCTCAAGAGAAATTATTATTCAGAATTTTTTATGCTCGGCTTTCTCATAATGATCGATCCATGCTCGATACTTCTTGTACTAGTTCCTTTATCAAGAAGACTATTGAATTCCGGTGGGATCTTTTAGAAAGAATCAAATGCAACTCTGAAGATTGGGAACTCGATGAAGGTAAAGAGTAAGGTATTAATCTTAAGTTTGATTGTGTTAAATCTTTTATGACTATCGATGCTTTTCAAAAGCTTAGCACTAAATATGGACTGGACTCTGAGATAGTAGCCTCCTTTTGTGAATCTTTTGCTACTCATGTTGATCTCCCTAAGGAGAAGTGGTTTTAAAGAAGAAACTAAAGAACCGGTAATAGCTAAAGATGAAACTATTATTTATAATGTTGATCCAGTTGTCCATGCTGCTTATATTGGAAAACCACCTTTCCCTGTTAGGATGAAGGAACATGCTAAAGTTTCAACCATGGTCAATAAAAGTTATATTAGAACACCTAAACCAACTGAACAAATCAAGGTAGAACCTAGTGTTGTTATGGTTAAGGATCTCCTGGTCGAAAATATAGATGGGCAAGTTATTTACTTCTGTGATGAAGCTACTAGAATTGCCAAATCCGATGGAAAAAAACATAGACCCGTTGTTGGCATGCCCGCTGTCTTAGTTAAAATAGGAGATCACTGTTACCATTGTTTATGCGACATAGGTGCTAGCGTGAGTGCTATTCCTTTTACCTTATATCAAGGAATTATGAATGATATAACACCCGCTGAAATAGAAGACATAGATGTTACTATTAAACTTGCTAATAGAGACACCATCACACCACTTGGGATTGTTAGAGATGTTGAAGTCTTGTGTGGGAAAATAAAATACCCTACTTATTTTCTTGTTCTTGGTTCCCCACAGGATGAATTTTGTCCCATTATCTTTGGTAGACCTTTCTTGAACACCATTAATGCTAAAATAGATTGCGAGAAACAAAATGTTGGTGTTAGCTTTGGTAATGAGTCTCATGAGTTCAATTTTTCCAAGTTTAGTAGAAAATCTCATAAAAAAGAATTGCCTAGTAAGGATAAAATTATTAGTCTTGCTTCTATTGCTGCACCTCCTACTGATCCTTTAGAACAATATCTGCTAGACCATGAGAATGATATACATATGCATGAAAGAAATGAAATAGATAAGATTTTCTTTGAACAACGACCTCTGCTTAAACACAATTTGCCTATTGAAACTCTAGGAGGTCCTCCTCCACCTAAAGGTGATCCTGTGTTTGAATTAAAACAATTGTCACACACTTTGAAATATGCTTATCTTGATGAGAGAAAGATATATCCATTATTATTAGTGCTAACCTTTCACAACATGAAGAAGAAAGATTATTGAATGTTCTAAGGAAGCACCGAGCTGCTATCGAATATACTCTTGATGATCTTAAGGGCATCAGTCCCACTCTATGTCGACACAAGATTAATATGGAACCTGATGCTAAACCCGTTGTTGATCACCTACGCCGGTTAAATCTGAAGATTAAAGGAGGGGTAAGAATGGAAATATTAAAACTTCTGGAAGCAGGTATAATCTATCCTATAGTTGATAGTAGATGGGTAAGCCCTATTCATTGTGTCCCTAAGAAAGGAGGTATTAATGTTGTTCCTAATGATAAGAATGAACTTATTCCGCAAAGAATTGTTACAAGCTATAGAATGGTAATTGATTTTAGAAAATTAAACAAAGCAACTAGAAAATATTATTACCATGTGCCTTTTATTGATCAACTGCTAGAAAGACTATCTAAGCACACACATTTTTTCTTCCTTGATGGATATTCTGGTTTTTCACAAATACTTGTTTGTCAACCTGATCAAGAAAAGACCACTTTTACTTGTCCTTTTGGAACTTATGCTTATAGACGTATGCCTTTTGTTTTATGCAATGCACCTACTACCTTTCAAAGATGTATGACTGCTATATTCTCTGATTTTTGTGAAAAGATTGTTGAGGTTTTCATGGATGACTTTTCTGTTTATGGAAGTCTTTTGATGATTGTTTAAGCAATCTTGATCGAGTTTTTCAGAGATGTGAGCAAACAAATCTTGTCTTGAATTGGGAGAAGTGCAACTTTATGGTTAACAAAGGTATTGTTTTTGGCCATAAAATTTCTAAAAGACGTATTGAGGTGGACAAAGCTAAGGTTGATGCAATTGAGAGAATGCCATGTACGTCCTAAAGATATCAAAGGTATTCACAGTTTCCTTGGTCATGCTGGTTTCTATACGAGATTTATCAAAGACATTTCTAAAATTTCTAGGCCTCTTACAAATCTTTTGCAAAAGGATATCCCTTTTGCTTTTTATGATGATTGTTTAGAAGCCTTCAAAACGCTCAAGAAAGCCTTAATTTCTGCACCTATTGTTCAGCCACCTGATTGGAACTTGCCTTTTGAAATTATGTGTGATGCTAGTGATTATGCTATTGGTGTTGTTCTAGGACAAAGAATTGATAAGAAACTGAATGTTATTCACTATGCAAGTAAAACTCTAGACAGTGCACAAACAAATTATGCTACTACTGAGAAATAATTTCTAGTAGTGGTGTTTACTTGTGATAAATTTAGATCCTATATTGTAGACTCAAAAGTAATTGTTCACACTGATCGTGCTGCAATAAAGTATCTTATGGAAAAGAAAGATGCCAAACCTATGCTTATTCGATGGATTCTCTTGCTACAAGAATTTGGTTTGCATATCACTGATAGAAAAGGAGCAGAGAACCCCGTAGCTGATAACTCGTTTAGGCTTGAAAATATTCTTCATGACCCACTACCTATTGATGATAGTTTTCCTGATGAGCAATTAGCTGCGATAAATGTTTCTAACAGTACACCTTGGTATGCTGACTATGCTAATTATATTGTTGCTAAACAGTACCCCCTAGTTTCACATACCAACAAAAGAAAAAAAATCGTCTATGATTTAAGACATAACTTTTGGGATGACCCACATCTTTATAAAGGAGTAGATGGTATTATTAGACGTTGTGTACCTGAGCATGAACATGGACAAATCCTACGGAAATGTCACTCTGATGCTTATGGAGGGCATCATGCGGGAGACAGAACTGCTCACAAGGTATTGCAATCTGGGTTTTATTGGCCTACTCTCTTCAAGGATGCTCATAAGTTCGTCTTATCTTGTGATGAATGTCAAAGAATAGGTAATATCGGTAAGCGTCAAGAAATGCCTATGAATTATTCACTTGATGTTGAACCATTTGATGTTTGGGGATTTCATTACATGGGACCTTTTCCTTCCTCTAATGGGTATACTCATATTTTGGTTGCTGTTGATTATGTTACTAAGTGGGTAGAAGCTATTCCAACTAGTAGTGTTGATCACAACACCTCTATTAAAATGCTTAAAGAAGTTATTTTCCCAATGTTTGGAGTCCCTAGATATTTAATGAATGATGGTGGTTCACACTTTATTCATGGTGCTTTCCGTAAAATGTTTGCCAAGTATGATGTTAACCATAGAATTGCATCACCCTATCATCCTCATTTTAGTGGTCAAGTTGAACTTAGCAATAGAGAAATAAAATTAATTTTACAAAATACTGTCAATAGGTCCCGGAAGAATTGGTCTAGGAAATTAGATGATGCACTTTGGGCTTATAGAACAACACATAAAGATCCTATGGGTATGTCTCCTTATAAAATGGGGATTAGATGAGGGAGACTCGCTTGGAGTTCACCCTCCGGCCTCTGAGAGGGGCACCCTAGCCGGCATCTCCACTCGTCCTAACTCCCATCAAGCCATGAGGCCAACAAACAATCACGAGAACCCTGGAGAGCAGGAAGAACTCCCCCCCAAGGAGGCCCTTACACGGGTTACATCGCAACAATTTTCACAATCTGATTCACAATTATGGGTTCGAAAATACTTCTTGTGTGCAGATACCGTCCAATTGGGACATATCTCGTCCAAGAGAAAGTGATGCAGGAACAAGTTCTTGGGGCCCAAAGAATAAACATATTATGGCTGAAGTGGAGAAAAAACACTGAGTTGCTTCATAAAGCCCTTCACGAGATTCAAGGCTTGAAGGAGGCATTCATGGATATTTTGGGAATTATTTCACCACCACCTCCTTCTTCATAACCAAAACAAAATTGAGTATCGGCTATGGGCAATCCCCTTGGCTTGCTCCAAGCTTGGGGGAGGTGCCCCGGTATCGTATCACCTCCACTATCTTTTGCCTTTATTTACCTTAGTTCGATCCATGGTTATCTTTTGCTTTAGATGAATAAAAGTTTAGTTTGATCCTCTATTTTCGAGAGTTTGCTTAGTGATCTATCTTTGTAATCGTGTGCAAGATGTATAATAAAGTTTAGTTGGAGTTTTATTTTCTTTTACTTTCATGTTCAACAAAAAAAAGGAAGAAAATAAATAAAAAAGGATCATATGCTAATCTTATGGTAAGTAATGACATCACATAAAGAAGAGTATAAGTAGAAAATTTAATTGGAGATTGAGAAATATAGCATTGGTCAATGATGCAATTCATGAAAGAATTAATAAGCGAAGAGAAGATTCACATGCAAATACACTATCTTGGAAATCTTTTGTGATTGTGAGCCCCCATCAAAATATTATATGCCAAAATTGTTGACATTGGACAAGGAAGACAACGTAATGATTTATGTTTGTTCATATTCACATAGAAGATATGTTGTCATAGATCCTTTAACATGTGGTGCTTGCCCCCCATCTTTGCTAGCCAAAAATTCTGCACTAAGTAGAGATACTACTTGTGCATCCAAAAACCCTTAAGCCCAAATCCTATTTTCAAGAGTACACCATACCTACCTAAGGATTGAGTAAGATCCTTCAAGTAAGTTGTCATCGGTGCAATAAGGCAATAAAAAGTGCTTCTAAAAGTGTTAGATCATTTAGTTTAAGAGAAAATTGAGCGTTGTACGAACTTGTGATGGCAAAGAATAAAAGCAATAGACTGCATAATAAAGGTTGCTATCAAAAGGGGCAATACAATGTGACGTTCTTTTGCACTAAGGGATTGAGCATACAAAAAAAAGCGCATGGCAACATCTGCTTCCCTCTGCGAAGGGACTATCTTTTACTTTTATGTATTTACTTTCATGCAAGAGTCAAAGTTCTTCTCTCTATTCCTTTTTATTTTTCTCTTTTGGCAAGCATCATGTGGTGAGGAAAGATCTAGGCACATATATCTAGTTGGATATGGGTAGCATGAGTTATTATTGTTGACATCACCCTTGAGCTGAATACGTTGGGAGGCAAATTATAAGCCCCTATCTTTCTATGTGTCCCGTTAAAACGTTTGGCTCATGTGTATGCGGTGAGTGTTAGCAATCATAGAAGACTATATGATGGTTGAGTATGTAGACTTGCCTAAAGGCTCCTACGTGACCCTTCGTGAAAAGATGATGAATTGTAGTTGCAAAGTTGACTGAGAACATAGTTCGTTGGTTTCCAATAGAGTTTATGCTTTATACTTCGATGTTGTGATGAATTGTTACTTATTCATGAGAAGTCTATGATAAAAGTTCTATGATAAAAGTTTCATGTTAAAGTTTGTTGTTGTTATAATAATTTACATGATGCTTCTATGTCCGTATTTTGTTTTTATCGACACCTCTCTCTCTAAGCATATGGACATGTTTTTAGGTTTCGGTTTCGCTTGAGGACAAGCGAGGTCTAAGCTTGGGGGAGTTGATACATCCATTTTTCATCATGTTTACCTACTGTTATTTATAATGTTTTAATGCATAATAATGCTTTTTGGAGTAATTATAATGCCTTTTCTCTCATAATATGCAAGGTTCACACAAAGAGGGAGAATTCCGGCAGCTGGAAATCTGGACGTGAAAAAGCTACGTCAGGCTACCTATTCTGCACAACTCCAAATGAGCTGAAAATTCACGAGGAATTTTAATGGAATAAATAAGAATTATTGGGCAAATAACTATCGGAGGGGGCCACCTGGTGAGCACAAGACACCAGGGCGCGCTAGGGCCCCCAGGCTCGCCCTGATGGGTTGCGCTCAGCCCAGCCGACCTCCGGTGCCCCTCTTCTGGTATACAAGTCATTTTGACCTAGAAAAAAATAAGGAGAGGACTTTAGGGACGGAGCGCCGCCGTCTCGAGGCGGAACTTGGGCAGGGGCACTTTTGCCCTCCGGCGGAGCGATTCCGCCGGGGGAACTTCCCTCCCGGAGGAGGAAATCATCGTCATCATCATCACCAACAACCCTCTCATCTTGGGGAGGGAAATCTCCATCAACATCTTCAACAACACCATCTCCTCTCAAACCCTAGTTCATCTCTTGTGTTTAATCTTTGTACCGGAACTATAGATCGGTACCTGTGGGTGACTAGTAGTGTTGATTACATCTTGTAGTTGATTACTATATGGTTTATTTGGTGGAAGATTATATGTTCAGATCCATTATGCTATTTAATACCCCTCTGATCATGAACATGTTTATCACTTGTGAGTAGTTACTTTTGTTCTTGAGGTCACGGGAGAAATCATGTTGCAAGTAATCATGTGAACTTGATATGTGTTCGATATTTTGATAATATGTATGCTGTTATTCCCTTTGTGGTGTCATGTGAACGTCGACTACATGACACTTCACCATATTTGGGCCTAAGGGAATGCATTGGGGAGTAGTTATTAGATGATGGGCTGCGAGAGTGACAGAAGCTTAAACCCTAATCTATGCGCTATTCCGTAAAGGAATGATTTGGATCCAAAAGTTTAATGCTATGGTTAGATTTACTCTTAGTACTTTTCTCGTAGTTGCAGATGCTTGTGAGGGGGTTAATGATAAGTAGGAGGTTTGTTCAAGTAAGAACAGCACCTAAGCACCAATCCACCCACATACCAAATTATCAAAGTAGTGAACACAAATCAAGCCAACATGGTGAAGTTCCTGTGTGCTCTCAAGAACACTTTGCTTATTATAAGAAACCGTTTTGGCTTGTCCTTTGCCTCAAAGGGATTGGGCTACCTCGCTGCACTTTTGTTACTATTATTGTTACTTGCTTGTTACAAATTATCTTGCTATCAAACTACTTGTTACTTACAATTTCAGCGCTTGCAGACATTACCTTGCGGAAAACCACTTGTCATTTCCTTCTACTCCTCGTTAGGTTCGACACTCTTACTTATTCAAAGGACTATGATTGATCCCCTATACATGTGGGTCATCAGGGGTTGGTGCAATTTGGGGTGGGGTTGGGTTGTCGGATCCGGCGTGGCGAGCGTGCCCGGGCGCCCCCATTATCCGCCTCATATTTGGGCTGGATACGGGGGGTGCGGGTCAGCCCGGGCGTTTTGAGGGTCGTCTGAGAGGCCCGTCTGGGTCAAAAAATCATAACTGGGCAGTGATCGGGCGGCCTACCCGAGAGTTTGAGACTGGTTTGAGGGGTCCGGTTGTAGATGCTCTTAAGAACCAAGGTATCAATCCAGTAGGAGGAACACACAAGTCCCCAATAGATGCACCTTCACAAACTAACAAACACCTGCACACAACGCGAAAAAGGGGTCCCTTCACAGTCACTAGCAAGAGTGAGATCTGATAGAAATAGGTATAAAAGATAAGTAAAAGTACAAAATAAAGTAAAGATAAATAAATTGCAGCACAATATTTTTGGGTTTCTAGTATTATAGATCTGAAATAATATGATAGAAAATAGACCTGTGGGCCATAGGTTTCACTAGAGGCTTCTCTCTTGAAGAAAGCATACGGTGGGTAAATAAATTACCATTGAGAAATTGATAGAAAAACCCATAGTTAAGATGATATCTAAGGCAATGATCATGAATATAGGCATCACGTCCATGACAAGTAGACCGACTCCTGCCTGCATCTACTGCTATTACTCCACACATTGACCGTTATCCAGCATGCATCTAGTGTATTAATTTAACAAGAACAGAGTAACGCCTTAATCAAGCTGACATGATGTAGAGGGATAGATGTCGGTGTCAAAACCGGCAGATCTTGGGTTGGGGGCCCAAGCTATGAGTCTGAGGATCAATAGTAACAATGGAGAAGGGACATAGTGTTTACCTAGGTTCGGGCCCTCTTAATGGAGGTAAAACCCTACTCCTGCTTGATTGTATCCGAGGGTATGGGGGTTACAAGAGTTGATCTACCACGAGATTGATTCGCTAACCCTAGAAAGCTAGCCTAGCAATGTTATGATCCTTCCTCCCGTCTAACCCTCCGGTTTATATAGACACCGGAGGGGCATAGGGTTTGTACAAAGTCAGTTTTACAGAAAGGAACATCATATCCGGACACCCATACTTGTCATCCATGCATGTGAGAGTCCCCACCGGACACGAGAGATAATCTTCTGTCTTGTATCTTGACGGCCCATCAGTCCGGCCCACATCAGTAGACCGGACACCCGAGGACCCCCTAATCCAGGACTCCCACAGTAGCCCCTGAACCAGTCTTCAATAATGATATACTCAACACTGAGATTTTCTTCGGCATTGCAAGGCGGGTTCCTTAAAGAATACACATCGGCTTTCCTCTTTAAAAGAATTGTATCAGGCTTTTCACAATAAACACAAATATTTGGGCTGGATATGGTGGGTGCGGGTCAGCTCGGGCGTTTTGAGGGTCGTCTGAGAGGCCCGTCTGGGTCAAAAAATCATAACTGGGCAGTGATCGGGCGGCCTACCCGAGAGTTTGAGACTGGTTTGAGGGGTCCGGTTGTAGATGCTCTTAAGAACCAAGGTATCAATCCAGTAGGAGGAACACACAAGTCCCCAATAGATGCACCTTCACAAACTAACAAACACCTGCACACAACGCGAAAAAGGGGTCCCTTCACAGTCACTAGCAAGAGTGAGATCTGATAGAGATAGGTATAAAAGATAAGTAAAAGTACAAAATAAGTTAAAGATAAATAAATTGCAGCACAATATTTTTGGGTTTCTAGTATTATAGATCTGAAATAATATGATAGAAAATAGACTTGTGGGCCATAGGTTTCACTAGAGGCTTCTCTCTTGAAGAAAGCATACGGTGGGTAAATAAATTACCATTGAGAAATTGATAGAAAAACCCATAGTTAAGATGATATCTAAGGCAATGATCATGAATATAGGCATCACGTCCATGACAAGTAGACCGACTCCTGCCTGCATCTACTGCTATTACTCCACACATTGACCGTTATCCAACATGCATCTAGTGTATTAATTTAAGAAGAACAGAGTAACGCCTTAAGCAAGCTGACATGATGTAGAGGGATAGATGTCGGTGTCAAAACCGGCAGATCTTGGGTTGGGGGCCCAAGCTATGAGTCTGAGGATCAATAGTAACAATGGAGAAGGGACATAGTGTTTACCTAGGTTCGGGCCCTCTTAATGGAGGTAAAACCCTACTCCTGCTTGATTGTATTCGTGGGTATGGGGGTTACAAGAGTTGATCTACCACGAGATTGATTCGGCTAACCCTAGAAAGCTAGCCTAGCAATGTTATGATCCTTCCTCCCGTCTAACCCTCCGGTTTATATAGACACCGGAGGGGCATAGGGTTTGTACAAAGTCAGTTTTACAGAAAGGAACATCATATCCGGACACCCATACTTGTCATCCATGCATGTGAGAGTCCCCACCGGACACGAGAGATAATCTTCTGTCTTGTATCTTGACGGCCCATCAGTCCGGCCCACATCAGTAGACCGGACACCCGAGGACCCCCTAATCCAGGACTCCCACAGTAGCCCCTGAACCAGTCTTCAATAATGATATACTCGACACTGAAGTTTTCTTCGGCATTGCAAGGCGGGTTCCTTAAATAATACACATCGGCTTTCCTCTATAAAAGAATTGTATCAGGCTTTTCACAATAAACACAAACCTTAGCCACGACGGCAGGATATATAAAAATAAGAACAATTTCTTTTACTGACAACTATTCCGACGAAGCGTCAGACTTGACCTTTTGGCATTTCAAACTATTTTCGCACCCCACATTCCATGTTTTGAGGCCACGCCTCATTGGCATGTCCTGTCAAAACAGAGATCGCGCCCACTTAATACGGGATTGCATATTAATGATATCTGGGTAATCCAACCGACTGCGGCGCATACCCACATTGGGAACATACAAGGTTTAAGGCTAGGGGCGGGCGCTCGGTATTCACGGCTTATATAAACGGGTAAAGATTCATCTTTTCTATCCCACACCTTCTTCCTTCCTCTGCCTCCCTATATTCGAGTTCTAGCGCCCGAGCCTCGACACCTCCCACAGTGACCAACCTCTCCAGTCATGTCCGGATCCGGCTTTCAAGGCAAGTGGGTGGCCTCCTCCGTGAGGGAGAAGGACATCAAGGAGCTCCAGGATGCGGGGTACCTGAGTACGGACATCGCGTATAGGATCCCTGCCAAGAAGCAAGTCATCCTCACCTAAGAGCCTGACGAAAGGGTGGTATTTATCCCCCACTTCCTCTGCGGACTAGGGTTACCACTTCACCCTTTTGTCTGCGGCCTCCTGTTCTATTACGGGCTAGATTTCCATGATCTAGCCCCAAACTCATTCCTCCACATTCCCCCCACTTCGGCTTCTGGCTCATAGTCTTCAATGTGAAGCCAAAGGTGGTGGACAGGGAGCACGCAGACTGCGGAGGCGCAATGGTGACCAAACTTCCCAACGTCACCTGGCCCAAAGGGGCTTTTGTGGAAACTGTGAAGATATGGCAGCAGGAGTGGTTCTACATCACCGAACCTCGCGGTGCCAACTGGGCGGCCACTCCTGAGTTTAGATCTAGACCCCCAATGCGGCTAGCATCATGGATCAACAAGGGTCTAGACTGGGGGTCAGCTGATGAGATGTCGATGCTGCAAAAGCGCATAAAAACATCATAGAAAGGAACACCGACCCCACTGACGTGGTTCAGGTGATGCCATTCTGCCGGACCCTTCCCTGCCAGCATCGGCCTCTCCACATGTGGGAGTTCAATCTGGAAGGGCCATGGACCCTGCAGCGATTCTTTAGCACGACGCATGAAGATATCTGGAGGCTGCTTTTCAAGGCCTAGAAGCAGAAGTTGTGGCTGGAGACAACCGGCGACATCGGCCTCGACTGTGCTCACCCAGCCACTCTGGTAAGTTTTTTAGTTTTTGAACATAACTTAGTCCGGAAATCACAGGGGTGTATTGAGACTTTCATATTTGAAACAGGGCTGGACGAAGAAGGCGGAGCGGATCAAGTGTCCGGCTCTGCTGCCCAAAACCCCCGCTGACCCTCTACTGACGAGGATGCTGGTTCCGGCGCCGTACCAGGCGTTGGAGAAGAAAACCAAGACGAAGGGCAAGGAGGCCAAAAATGGCCCCCGCTGTAAAGGTCCCTCGGACACTATGTCCAGGGATTCCGAAGCGTTCTCCTCCCACGAGGGAGATGAAGACGAAAAGGAGGAGGAGGAAGAGAGTGATTCTCCCCCTAAGGGGAGGAGGAAGAAAAGGGCAGCTTCCACAGACCCTGAAGCGGAGGCGTCAAAAAGGGGGAGAGTATCTCTCACGTATGACTCGAATTCGGATGCCGAAGTCATCCCCGAGCATCGCCCCAAGTCAAAGCCCCCAGCCAAATCATAAGTAACTCCAGATGCCTTACATACATCGGCATTTATAATTAGAGTTTTTAACATATTGTATTGTGTGTTTCAGTCCGGCCCGCGATCTCCCTTAAATATCGTCTCTAGTGAATTCGCTAGAGCCAGGGATGGTAGAGAGCAAGACGCCTCTGCAGGCCTCCCCATCTACCGCTTCGAATGACACCGAAGTCTTGTTTCGAAGAGCCTCTCCAGACCATGGAGAGGTGCAGGAGGCCGTCAGGATGGCGCCAGAGAGTAATACCTTGGTTGCCGAAAACATGGGAGGGCCAACCCCCATGGAGACTAATGATGGGGGCCATGACCAATCTCCCCCCCCCTAGCTGAACACTGTTCCGGAAACCCATATGGTTCCGGAATCAGGCGGGCGACTCCCTTTGAAGGAGGGGGCATGTCGACTCCACCGGCGCCTCCATCAATCTGGAGGCGCCAGATACTTTGGCGGAAGCACTTCGTCGTGCTTCCGTCGTGGAGGAGCACCGTACCCTGATGGGTATGGTGGCTGAGAAGATTCAATCCACCAAAAGCGGGCTGAACGAAGCCTTTACCAACCTATTAACAGGCTTTGAGGTATGCGATGTAATTTTCTAACCGATTTTAATAAAGGAATATGCATGTGTATAGATAATAGCCCCTGAGACTCTGTCTGGCTTTGAAGAAGTCGGACAGAGGATCAGATAGTGTTCGGAAGAGGGGACACTCTATTGTACAACAGGCTTCCCTGCAGGCGGCGAGCGCCCAGTCCGCCGAACTTTCTGAACTTACTCGGAAGCTGCGGCTGGCTGATGAGGAGGTTATCCGCATTAATAAGCAGTTTGAGGAGACGCAAGGTATGCATACATTGAGTATATATCTCCAATTGTATATAAGTTAATCATTTGAAACAGACTAAAAATGTTTTAACTGTCCTCATAGTTGGCGCCGACAAGGTCAAGTCCCTCAAAAGCACCCTTGCCAAAGCCAAGAAGGAGGCAGAGGCGAGCAAGGTGGCCGCGGACAAGACGGTCAAAAGCTTAGAGGATGAGTGGACCACCCGCCAACGACATGAGGTGCAAGTGGGTGAGGTTGAAAAAGAGCTCAAGGACGCCATTGCTAGATGCAAGTCCTCGGAGCAGACGAGTTCGGAGCAGGCCTCCGAGCTCACCAAAGCCCATGAGAGCCTGAAGAAAGCCCGGGCTGATGCCCAGAACGCTCGCCAGGAGATCTAAGAGGTGAGGTAGATTGCGACTGGTAAGGCCTTTATTATGCAGAGTGGGTATGCTAGTAGAAGATATATTTTACTAACCCAAGTTCAGAGTTCTCCAACCGCCTTTGCTGACTTGCCAAGGAGCATTGCAGACGCTACCGCATTCTTCCGAGCCGAGGAGGGGAACTCAATGGAGAAGTTGTTCTGGTCACGATATCTTGCGCCTGAGCTTCCAGTGCCCCTGACCGACCAGATGAAGCAGATGTCCGAGCTACATAGGCTAGCCAGCCTGGCCATGAAGGACGTAATAGTCCGTCTGTGGCCGGTCGAAGCCGTACCCAGCAGCCACTTCGGGCTCGTGAAGAGGCTGGTGGAGGCGCTTCCTCGGATTGATTCCCTTAAGTGGTCATCATGTATTGAGGGTGCTCGGATGGCCTTTTCCCGTGTGAAGGTTTAGTGGGCGAAGATGAAAGCCACCGAGACTGCTGGGCCACCGGAGGGCAAGGAGCACCGGCGGCCGGAGAGGTACTTCGACGAGGTCCTCGAGGGAGCCCATATTGTAGAAGGCCAGTGCTCCAAGGACATAATATTTTGAGTAGTTGTGTCCGGTTTGTAAGAGTTATGTAATGAACTTGTAATGTATGATAGTTATGATTATGCTTTATTATCAGTTTATCCTCCTATTTAGTTCTTTATATGTCTGAAAGTTTACCAATCGTCGGCTTCAGACCCCACGTAGATACTACAGGGGTGTTTGGGACCGCATGACCGCACTTTATCCAATGTCTTGGTCCAATGTAGGAGGCGTCTTGCAAAGTGAACTAGGCAAGCAGACTATGCAGTTTTAGTACTTTCATTTTAGCCATAAGAGTCCATTGGTGGCGCTAAGTACTAGCCCCTCGTTGCATGATCGGCAATCCGGAGTGCGGTGCCTTTGCAATGTGGCTGTTCAAAAAACCCAGCCCCTTGTATAACATGGCATAAATCACGAACGATTTGTAGTATAACACTAAGTCACCGGATCGTTGATCCGCTCTCGCTTATCATGACAGTCAGTTTTTGGCTTTCTCTACTAAGGTACTTGATCGGACGAACTGGAAATACAATCGCAGTAGTTCTCCGTTTACTACCTTAGTCGAACTTGCGGAACGTAAGGTGGCAAACATAGGAGCCGAGCAACCCAACTATAGACCAAAGACATGATTCGAAGCAGATGCATATAATGAAATATCTGGGACGCCGAAGAGTTACCTATGGGTGTTCGGACTTAAGAATTTCGACGGGGCCGAAGACAGCCCCTGGTATGAAGACCGCGTTAAGCACGTATGCCAGGCAACCGTAAGGGGGAGCGCAGATACAAGGAAAAAAATTCAAAAACCCAACCAAGAAGGTGCTAAGCATTTGTGCCCTTTATATTTTTATTGATAAGGATAATTAATTTGGTGCCCTTAGTTGTGTCCCACTCGGTAGGTTTACCCCTAGTTTCCGAAAACACTTGTTCCTGCCCAAACCACTTTGCTCCTCTTGTGCTTTTGCCCTTGGACCGATTGACCATCACTTTGAAAACTTCATAAAAAATTCATACTAACTCAGAAAAATTCAAATAAGATATCAAAATGTTCAAAAAAGCATCACCCATATGTGCATGTCATTTGCATTCATGAAAAAAGTGTTGGCCAGTCCCCATCTCAGTTTTAGCTTATATGATCTTAGCATGAACAGTAAAATCTAAAAAAATTCAAAAAATTCTATTTTTTGTGGCAAACTGTGACCAATGTTTTGAGTGCTCGCCAAGTTTCATCAGGGAATGGAATTAGTGGAAGCCGTGGTAAAAAAAGGAATTTTTGAGCATCGATTTTTGTTTTTTGCCACGACTTCCACGAATGTCATTCCCTTATGAAACTTGGCAAGCACTCAAAACATTGGTCAAAGTTTGCCGCCATTTTTTTTAGAATTTTTAGATTTTTTTTAGATTTTACTGTTCATGCTAAGATCATATGAGCTAAACTGAGATGGGGACTGGCCAACACTTTTTTCATGAATGCAAATGACATGCACATATAGGTGATTCTTTTCTGAACATTTCGATATCTTATTTGAATATTTCTGAGTTAGTATGAAGTTTTTATGAAGTTTTTGAAGTGATGGTCAAACGGTCAAAGGGCAAAAGCATAAGAGGAGCAAGGTGGTTTGGGCAGGAACAAGTGTTTTTGAAAACTCGGGGTAAACCTGCCGAGTGTGCCCCAACTAGGGGCATAAAATCAATTATCCCTTAGTGATATGTCAATTACAGGCAATGTTGTTCAATATTCGGGTCATATTATATGCCTAGAGAAAAAAGGGAAAGATTTTACATATGGGAAAGTCTACCACAGGGCCTAAAAAATCATAGTTCAGAAAAGAAACTCCGATGATGCCCTGCCGCATGTTTGCGCCCTTTCTCCTTAGTAGTGAGTCCTTTGATAGGAGTATTTGATGGTTCAGAAACGTGCCCACCTTAAAAGGGTCTCTTGCGACAACCATCCTGCAAGTAGGGCTCTTGTTGAACCTGCCTTAAAATAAAAGGATATATGCGGTCCAATTATGGTCAAGCCATGTAATGGACCTATCCCATAATGTGCCTCCGGTGCCGCCCAAGGTATTTTTAGTGCGTAATTATGTACTCCCGGTACACAAGCCACGACTTGGCGGGGCGATCGGCGAAGGCTGAACTGCTAATCAAGGTCTGGATCTGCTGATTTATGCATGGGCCGGACTCGCTTGGATGCGCCATTGGCTTTAGTGGCCTATGAGCTGCTCGACTTGATAAGGCCGCTATACACTTTAGCTGCAAGGGTCGCGGTGTGTTCTTCAGTACGGAGTGAGCGCTCCATATTACCATTGACTGTAATAACGCCACGAAGTCCGGGCATTTTGAGCTTCAAGTAAGCATAATGCAGGACTGCATTAAAGCGGGCGAAGGCAGTTCGTCCGAGTAGCGCATGGTAACCACTGCAGAAAGGGACAATGTCGAAGATTAACTCTTCACTGCGAAAGTTATCTAGGGATCCAAATACTACCTCCAGTGTGATTGAGCCCGTACAACGGGCCTCCACTCCTGGTATCACACCTTTAAAGGTAGTGTTACTAGGCTTGATTCGTGATGGGTCGATCACCATTTTACAAATGGTATCTTGATAGATCAAGTTGAGACTGCTTCCTCCATCCATAAGGACTCTTGTGAGGTGATATTCGTCGATGATTGGATCAAGAACCAAAGCGGCCGAACCCCCGTGATAGATATTAGTTGGTTGGTCCCTGCGATCGAAAGTGATCGGACAGGCTGACCATGGGTTAAACTTGGGAGCGACAGGCTCTATGGCATAGACATCCTGTAATGCGCGTTTGCGCTCCCTTTTGGGGATGTGAGTGACATATATCATGTTCACCGTCTTCACCTCGGGAGGAAATTGTTTCTGACCCCGGGTGTTCGGCTGACGGGGCTCATCATCGTCTTCACTTGGGGGCCCTTTTCCCTTATGTTTGATATTTAACTTACCGGCCTGTTTGAAAACCCAACAACTCATGTTAGTGTGGTTCGCAGGCTTATTGGGTGTGCCATGAGTCTGACACGGTCTCTCGAGTATTTTATCCAAGCTGGATGGCTCATCTTTGTTACCTCTGAAAGGTTTCTTCCGCTGACCGTACTTAGGACCGCTGAATCCGGCATTGGCTGCCATATCGTCTACATCGTCATTGATGTTATTCCAACATTTTTTTTTGCGGCGAGGCTTACTATTGCCGTCCCGCACTTCGGAGGTGTCGGGGTCGCCTGAGTTGTTGCTTCTACGAGCCAGACAGCTGTCTTCGCCCGCACAGAAGCGGGTCATGAGTGCCGTTAAGGCCGCCATGGTCTTCGGCTTTTCCTGCCCGAGGGGTCGGGCGAGCCATTCGTCACGAACACTATGCTTAAAGGCCACTAAGGCTTCGGCGTCCAGACAGTCTACAATATGGTTCTTTTTAGTTAAGAACCGATTCCAAAGCTTGCGTGCCGATTCGCCTGGCTGCTGGATTATATGACTCAAGTCATCAGCATCCGGTGGCCGGACATAGGTGCCCTGCAAGTTAGCCCTAAAGGCATCTTCCAAGACTTCCCAGGTTCCAATGGAGTTTTCTTGGAGGCTGTTTAGCTAGTGCCATGTTGGTCCCTTCAGTTTTAGAGGGAGATATTTAATGGCATGGAGATCATCTCCTCAAGCCATATGAATGTGGAGAAGGAAATCTTCAATCAAGATGGTCGGATCCGTCATTCCATCGTATGGTTCGATGTTTATGGGTTTAAACCCTTTCGGAAACTGATGTTCCATAACCTCATCGGTGAAGCATAGGGGGTGTGCGGCCCTTCTGTATCTCGCGATGTTGTGTCGGAGATCGGCTGACATCTGAGTTCGGTACTGATCCTGAACATAGTAAGGGTCGTCACGCCGGGCTTCATGGTCATTATCTCACGCTAGGGCACGCCCCCTTGATCCCTATATTGACCTAGTCTGACTAGCTTTATTGGCTAGGTCACGTTGCAAGTCGTATGTATATCCCGCGGCTGTAGTCTCCCTGCCTCTTCGATGAGGGGGGGTGTAACTGCATCTAGTGCCCCTTAGTTATTTCGGTGTATTGAAGACTTATAGGTTAAGGAACTGATGCGTTTGTGAGTGTACACAGGTCTATAAGTCTATGAGGAGTTTGATAATTACAGAGAAAGTCGACCCCTAAAATGAAGTTCTTTGACTGAAGACTTTGGATCTTTGAAGACTTTCTGAAGAATTCGAAAGTGAAGAAATTTGTGTGACCTTGAAGACTTGGCGATCATTCGAGGAACATGAAGCGTGAAGACTTTTGTTTTCGTAGTTTCATTTTCTCTTTCTTGAGTCATAGGAAACACCGTACTGTTAAAGGGGGTCGAGGAAATACTAAGGAAAAATTTCCATGTGATGCTCAACTCAAAATCCTACACCTACCAATCCCTTCGAGTGAAGCCATTGGAAATCTCAAACAGTTCAATCATATTCTTCAGTGACAGAGACAGAGTTCCTGGTCTCTGAGGAATTTGTTCTGACTGAGGAGTTAGGAATTTGCCAGTGCGGATTGCCTACACGGTGAGGAACATGATAGCCCTGAGGAATTTGAGAATCAAAATTCCGACTGTTATTGTGCTACGCGCCAGCTGTCCCAAAATGTCTACCCACCTAACGGTCATATCATTTAAGGGCATTTATGTCTTATCATGTCAGGCTGCTCCCCGGCTATAAATAGCCGCCCCCTACAACCACTAGCTGGTTGGCTGCTCCGAGAGAAACTGACACTTGTCATTTGAGAGCATCCCCTCCTCCGAAGACTTTGAGCGAAAATCATCAAGTGAGGAAAACCCAAACCCAAACACCTTCAAACCCAAAGTGATTGAGCATCACTGAAGAGATTGATCCTGCGTGAATCCGACGCTTGTTTCCTTTGAAGACTGTGCTTCTTCCAGACGGTTAGGCGTCAAGGTCTAGAGCATCCAAGAGGAATTGTGGATCGCCGAGTGACCGAGTTTGTGAAGGTTCGGAAGTCACCTGAAGACTTACCACGAGTGATTGGGCGAGGTCTGTGTGACTTTAACTCAAGGAGAATATGGTGAGGACTGTGTGTTCAGGACTGTGTGTCCTTTGGTTTAAATACCTAGCCGCTCCAACCAGATGTAAAAATGAGGTAGCAGTTGGAACTGGTCTACCAAATCATTGTCTCCACCAAGCTTACTGGTTCTATTTCCTCAACTCTTTCGATTCCTCATTTCACTTGTTGTGTGCCTGTCCATATCTGTCTGAAGACTTTGACTGAAGGCTTTCTCAATTTCCTCGGTTCAATTTCTTCAATATGTCTGTCTTCATCCTGTGTTATCCTGTGTTTACGCTTTCTGTACTTTGTGCTTATCTTCATTTCATCATGATGACTATGCTTGTGCTCTGCTATGTTTACTTCTGAGTACTTATTCCGCTGCAAGTAGTTCTTTGCTTAGGAATTTCCACACTAGCAAATTCCTCAGTGAAGAATTCATAAAAATCGCATATTCACCCCCCCTCTAGTCGATATAACTCACTTTCAATTGGTATCAGAGCAATGTACTCCCTTGTTCTGTGTGATTTTGTTTTAACCGCCTGGAGTTTTAGTTATGTCGACCGCAGGTATGATCAAGGTCTCTTCTGGGTGTCCTACCTTCGATGGGACGGACTACCCCTACTTGAAGAATATGATGCGAATGCATCTTGAGGCAATTGATAATGATCTCTGGTATGTTGTGGAAAATGGTGTTCCCTCCGTCACACCTTCTCTGCACGCTACTGATGTGAAGAGATTCAAGCAACTCGATTCTCAAGCGAAGAACATCATATGTGGCCATTCTGAGCAAAGGGCAGTATGGAAGGGTGAGTGCTTTGGAAACTGCTAAGCTTATCTGGGATAGGCTGTCCAAAGTAAATGAAGACAACTCAACGTGACTCTCGTGTTGACGTTCTTCGCAATCTCTTCAACCGCTTCAAAAGACTCGACAATGTAAATGTTCAGCAAACCTTTGATCGCGTCACTGACATCTCAAATGAGCTTCAAGCACTTGGTGCCACTGACATCACCGACCATGAGGTGGTGAAGAAATTGTTGAGATCGCTTGATTCTTCATTTGATACTCTGGCAGTGATGATTCAAGAGTGTGCTGATTACAAGTCACTTGATCCCGCTGATATCCTCGAGAGGCTAAACACTCATGAGTTCCAGCTTGCTGAGAAGAGAGATCTATGGTTCGAGCTACGGCAAACCACGTGCTTTGAAGGCCAAGGCAGTCTCTGAGTCTGAAGATGAAGACTCTAGCAGCAGCCTTGGTGATCCTGATGAACTGAGCCAGGAACTAGCACTACTTGTGAAGAAATTTCAGAAGTTCTCAAGACGTGGTCGCTTTGGAAAATCCTCAAGGAGCAATGATTCCTCATCCAGTGACTACAAGAAGAGGCTATGCCACAAATGCAAGAAGCCTGGTCACTACATTCAAGATTGTCCTCAGTGGGATAAGGAATTGAAGAACAAGAAGTACAAGGATGACAGTTCTGATGATGCCAAGAAGAAGAAGAAATCTTCAAAGTCTTCATCATCAAAATCCTCAAAATCTTCATCTCACAAGAAGAGCAGCTCTAAAAAGGCTCGGGCATTCATTGGCAAGGAAATGGACACTGAGGCTGAATCTGAGGAACATGAGGAAAAGGAGGCATCCGAGGAGTCTGAGGCTGGTGTGGCAAGCCTAGCTCTTGCTACTGCATTCGTCAGCAAGTCTGTCTTCAAATCTGAAGAAAATGGCGTCACCAACAATGCTGATCAAGGCAATGATGACTACACTCCCACATATTGCTTCATGGCAAAGGGTGCCAAGGTAACTAAATACCCCTCCTCTGAATCTAGTGAGGATGAATCTGATGAAAACCTCAAGCCCAGCTACTCTAAACTTGCTAAGATTGCTGTGAAACAACAAAAGGCTATTGAAAAGGTTCAAAACATGCTAGACAAAAGTGATGTTATGTTGGGTGAAGAAATGGATCACACTAAAGACTTGACTGAAAATCTTCAGAGACTTTAGTCTAAGTTTGACAACCTTCAAGGTCATCATAACACTCTCTTATCTGATCATGAGAAGCTTTCTTATGAATTTCTTCAAAGAAAGCAAGATCTTGAGAAACTAAGAGTGAGTTATGAAGATCTTCAGAAGGAGCGCGATTCATTGCATGCTCAAGAAATCAGTGCTACTCAGGAAGAATGTGTTCCTCCATGTTTGAAGTGCATTGAACGTGAAACTGCCAATTCTTCACCTGAATGTTCAAATGCTTCTAATGCTACAAATTCTTCACATGTCTCTGCTATCACTAATTCCTCGTCTGAGGACATTGCTAGTATCACTAATGATGCAGGGCTGAAGGAATTGTACATGATAGGCATGTACAAAAGCCTCAAAGGGCATCAGATTCTTTGTGATGTGCTTAAAAAACAGATCCTCAACAGGAACCCTAGAAAAGAGGGTATTGCCTTTGAGAGGAAACTCAATGCTGATGGAACATATTGGAAGCCTGAGCAGTACCCCAAAACCTCATGGGTTGCTGCAAAGGGACCTCTAGTTGATCCATCCAATTTATCTGGCTTTACATGTGAATCTCCTCATTCTTCTGATGAGTCATTTGACTCCAACTATAAACTGTTCAAAAATCAGAATGGTGAAGTATTTGCTAGATATGTTGGCACTAACTGCAGGAACGGTTCCCCTATGAAGAAAATCTGGGTTCCCAAAAGTTGCCTTGAAAGTCTTCAGGTGAATGCCCTCATGACACCACCTGTGAAGAATAGGAACCCCAGATCAAATTGTTCATATGGACCAAATTCTTCATATGGATCCAAGTCCTCATATGGACAAAATTCCTCACGTGGATCAAATTCCTCAAAAGGATCAAAGTCCTCATATGATCATAATCGTGCTAACCCCTCTGTTTCACAGGGAAGAGCTAAGCGCTATGAATATCAGCATTATTCTTCTAACCATTATGTTCATAAGTCCTTGAAGAATTTCTCTGCTTATTCATATGCTTATCCTAACTCCTCTTATGTGAAACGAAGTGGACTGGCTGATGAAGTCATGTACCTAGGGTAGGGTCATGAACCTATCTAGGATACCCTACCCAAGGACATCCTTAGAAGAAGCTATCTTCCAGTCGACCAAGAGGGACTTCACTCGACGAATTCAAGGACACTCGACGTTGAAGATAGCCACTCGACCATGAAGCTAACCACTCGACGGCCAAGAGACCTAAAGTCACTCAGCACGCAACGGTCTGTCATTAAGTAGCTTTAATAGTCTTCATGGCACTTTATGAGGGTGTTACCGGTAACCCCCTATCTTAATGTACTTTAAACCCTGCATAACTGAGGGCCGGAGGGGTCTGGCGGACTCTATATAAGCCACCCCCTTCCTCAGTGTAAAGGGTTCGCACCCCTATAACTCATATACACATAAACCAGTCGACCGCCTCCGGGCTCCGAGACGTAGGGCTATTACTTCCTCCGAGAAGGGCCTGAACTCGTAAAACACTCGTGAGTACAACTACTCCATAGCTAGGATCTTGCCTCTCCATACCTACCCCCCATTCTACTGTCTGACTTAGAACCATGACAGTTGGCGCCCACCGTGGGGCAGGTGTCTTAGCGACTTTTGGAGAAGTTGCAATTTGTCCGATTGCCTTCATCATGGTTTCTGGCAGAGCTCTGGCCGAGGGCCGCGAGATCCGTCTCGGTGCACTTGCTTTCATCCCCGACGACTCCGCTTGGCTCCAGGAGGCACCACTCGACATCGACGCGCTCCCCGTTCGCGGGGCGATGCACTTTCGGGCGTGTGTCCACGGTGTCCTGCTGCGGCAGCCGTCGACCCCATACCGGTCTACTCTGTGCTGTCCTCCCTCCCTGTCTCCCGCCAGCGCAAGCGCTCTGGTCGGTCGAGGCTTCAGCGACGGGTGAGACACGCAGTGGCTCGCCAATCGGCCACCACCCAAGTCGCGGTAATTGAGCCCGACGAATCTCTCTACGGCCTGTTTGATCTGTCGACTGGCTCCGTAGAGACTGCATCCGAGTGCGATAGCAGTGATCCAGTGGCGGAGGTCCTGATGGTCAACGGGCCTCGTAGCCCTCCCGGTTTCCCCCGCAACGACGGGATGGACGATGGGGGCGACCCCGCTCAGGCCCACGAAGAGTATCGGCCCGAGCCACTCACTTCTCAGCAGAGGGAAGATCTTCGCCGCCGGAACATGGATGCCCTGCATACTCCCATCGCAGGAGAAACTCCTGAGGCTCGTGCCTTGGAAGAGGCGCGTTTGGCCAACTTGGCTGAACGCACTCGACTGGAGAACCTCCAGCGAGCATTCTACGAGCACGCGCGTCAACGAGTACCCGACTCCAGCCGACGTCAGCTCTTTCCGCAACCGACTCAGGTATATCGAACCCCGATTCAGAATTTGGCAGCTGCAGCCCGTATAGCGGAGTCAATTCAGCCCTCTCAGTCGGAGGCTGGAAGAGGCTTGATGCAGATCAGGGATTTGCTCTGGGCGGCAGGAGATCAAAATTCAGTTGTGTCACAGTCGCGCAACAGGATTCACAGTCGATCCCGAATACTGTTTAGTCGGCTCATAGCCCAAGGTCACCTCGGGAGGCGCGTGGGACGTGAAGGCCGGCGGGACCACTATGATGACCGATTTGATCGTGATGATAGGCGTCGAGTGCCCACTCCTCCCCCGAGAAGTGGGTCTAACGCCCATCGGCAGCAAGATGACAGGCGCCAGCTCAGTGTTGGGCGGAGAGCTCCGTTCGACCCCAGAGAACCAGGCTTTGACGCGAGATCCATCATCGTGCAAGGTTTGGTCGATCGGAACAGAGCTCATAGAGGTGGCCATGACAGAGATGTGCCCACTAGCGGCCAAGTCCATGTTTCAGGTCTAGAATGCTTTAGCAGAGCCATCAGAGCCGCAGTGATACCCCCCAACTTCAGGTTGGCGACTGGGGTAAGTAAATTCACCGGAGAGTCCAAGCCTGAAACTTGGCTTGAAGACTACCGAGTGGCGGTACAGATTGGTGGTGGTAATGATGAGGTGGCCATGAAGCATTTGCCACTCATGCTAGAGGGTTCGGCCAGGGCGTGGTTGAATCAGTTAGCTCCTAGCAACATTTACACCTGGGAAGATCTTTCCCGAGTGTTCATCAGGATGTTCGAGGGAACTTGCAAGCGACCGGCCAGATTGACAGAGCTGCAAGTCTGCATATAAAAGTCGAGTGAAACATTGAGAGATTACATCCAGAGATGGATCACTTTGCATCATACTGTGGAGAATGTGTCGGACCATCAATCGGTCTGCGCCTTCAAGGATGGTGTCAAGAACAGAGAGTTGAGCCTAAAGTTTGGTCAAACCGGAGATATGACCCTGAGTCGAATGATGGAGATTGCCACCAAATACGCTAACGGTGAAGAAGAGGACAGGCTCCGGAGTGGCAAGTATAAGCCGAGTCAATTGGAAAAAGGAAACTCCAGTCGGAAGCAGAAGCGGAAGGCCGAGCCAGCTTCTCCTGGAGAGGCTCTGGCCGTGACTCAGGGCAAATTCAAAGGGAAGCCCAAAGGATCTTGGAACCCCAAGAAGATAAAGGATAAAGAAGGTAATGACGTGATGGATCTACCGTGTCATATCCACACGAAGAAAGACGAAGAGGGTAACTTCATCTAACCGAAACATACCACTCGCCAGTGCTGGCTCTTAATCTAGCAGTTTCAAGGAAAACAGCCCAAGGACAAAGAGAAGGAGTCGGACAAGGCCGAGGACAAGGAGGACAGTGATGGAGGGTACCCTCATGTCAATTCCACCCTGATGATTTTTACTGATGTAGAGAGCAAAAGTCGACTGAAAGTGATCAACCGAGAGGTAAATATGGTCGCCCCGGCGACACCAAGCTATCTGAAATGGTCACAAACTCCCATTACGTTCGACCAGTCCGATCACCCTACTCACATTGCCACCCCTGGGAGGCAAGCGCTGGTGGTCGACCCAGTCGTCGAAGGCACTCGACTGACGAAGGTATTGATGGATGGCGGCAGTGGATTGAATATACTGTATGCAGAGACGCTCAAGGGAATGGGCATTCCGATGTCCAGGCTCAGCTCCAGCAACATGAGTTTTCACGGAGTCATCCCTGGAAAGAAGGTTGAGTCACTCGGCCAAATAGCTCTGGATGTAGTGTTCGGCGACTCGAAGCATTTCCGCAAAGAGAAGCTGACATTTGAGGTCGTGGATTTCCGAAGCGCTTACCACGCTATTTTGGGAAGACCAGCCTATGCCCGCTTCATGGCTCGACCATGTTATGTGTACCTCAAATTAAAGATGCCTGTCCCCAAAGGCGTGATCACTATCACTAGCAGCCGGAAGAAGGCAGAAGAGTGTTTCCAGAAAGGTTCGAAGATTGTGGATGACCAGATAACAGTAGTAGAGCTGGAAGGATACAAGAAAAATGCAGATCCGGGTGATTTGTTGCGAGCCAAGAAGCCTGCCACAGAGTCAGCGTTCCAGTCGTCTGGGGAGACGAAGCCAGTTCATATCCACCCGACTGACCCCAATGCAGCTCCGACCCATATTTCCACAACACTCGACTCTAAATAGGAAGAAGCGCTCATCCAGTTCCTCCGTGAGAACTGGGACATCTTTGCATGGAAGCCAGCTGACATGCCAGGTGTTCCCAGGGGGCTGGCTGAGCATCGCCTTAGAGTCGACTCAAAAGTGAAACCTATTAAAGAACATCTTCGACGGTCCGCCGTTCAGAAGAAAAAAGCCATTCGCGAGGAGGTGGCTCGACTCCTTGCAGCAGAGTTTATCCGAGAGATATACCACTCCGAGTGGCTTGCCAATGTCGTCATGGTTCCCAAGAAGGACAATTCACTTCGCATGTGCATTGATTTCAAGCATATCAATTGGGCCTGCCCAAAAGATCATTTTCCTCTCCCTCGCATCGACCAAATTGTCGACTCGACTGCGGGGTGCGAGAGATTGTCTTTTTTAGACGCTTATTCTGGGTATCATCAGATCCGTCTGTATGGACCTGACGAAATCAAAACAGCTTTCGTCACTCCATTCGGGTGCTTCTGCTATATCACCATGCCATTCGGTCTCAAGAATGCCGGAGCCACGTTCATGAGAATGATTCAAAAGTGTTTACTTACTCAAATCAGTCGGAATGTGGAAGCGTACATGGATGATATCGTGGTCAAGTCACGAAAGGGTTCCGACCTATTGACTGACCTAGCTGAAACATTTGCCAATCTCAGGAGGTATGATATCAAGCTTAATCCATCAAAGTGCACATTCGGAGTACCTGGTGGAAAGTTACTTGGTTTTCTCGTTTCAGAACGAGGAATCGATGCTAACCCAGAAAAAGTTGGCACTATACTCCGAATGAAACGCCCTGTGCGTGTGCACGATGTCCAGAAGCTTACTGGATGCTTGGCCGCGTTAAGTCGATTCATCTCTCGCCTCGGTGAAAAGGCGTTGCCTCTTTACCGACTGATGAAGAAGGCAGACAAGTTTGAGTGGACTCCAGAAGCTGATGCAGCGTTTGCCGAGCTAAAAGCTCTGCTCTCCACCCAGCCGGTGCTTGCTGCTCCAATCAGCAAAGAGCCTCTGTTGCTTTATATTGCAGCCACAGGACAGGTCGTCAGTACAGTACTTACGGTCGAGCGGGAAGAGGAAGGTAAAACCTTCAAAGTTCAGCGCCCAGTGTATTATCTCTCTGAAGTTTTGACCCCATCGAAGCAAAGATATCCTCATTATCAGAAGCTCGTATATGGGATCTACATGACCATGAAGAAGGTTGCTCATTATTTCTCTGATCATGACATTATAGTCGTCAGCGACGCACCATTGTCAGAGATTCTGCACAACAGAGATGCAACTGGTCGAGTGGCTAAATGGGCGATTGAACTCCTTCCCCTTGATATCAAATTTGAGGCAAAGAAAGCCATTAAGTCCCAGGCTATAGCAGATTTCCTTGCCGAGTGGATTGAACAACAGCAGCCGACTCAAGTTCACTCGGAGCATTGGACCATGTTCTTTGATGGCTCTAAGATGTTAAATGGTTCTGGTGCTGGGGTTGTTTTGGTTTCCCCCCGAGGAGATAAGCTCAGATATGTGCTCCAAATCCACTTTGATTCCTCCAACAATGAAGCAGAATATGAAGCACTTTTGTATGGGTTGCGCATGGCCATTTCACTTGGCGTCCGTCGCCTTATGGTTCATGGCGACTCAGATTTGGTGGTCAATCAGGTGATGAAGGAGTGGGATGTTAGAAGCCCAGCCATGACTAGATACTGCAATGCAGTGAGGAAGGTCGAAAAGAAATTCGAAGGGTTAGAGCTCCACCATATACCCCGACTGAAGAATCAAGCAGCTGATGATTTGGCGAAGATAGGATCCAAGAGAGAAGCCATCCCCAGTGATGTGTTCTTGGAGCATGTCCATACTCCATCAGTCATAGAAGATCCTTTCACCGACGAATCTCCACAACCTAAGAGTGTTACAGATCCGACTGAGGTTGAAGTCCCAGCAGTGGTCGACCTGATCATGGAAGTTCTAGTGATCACTCCCGATCAGACAGTACCGTATATCGCGTATATCTTGAGGAAAGAGCTCCCGGAGGACGAAGAAGAGGCTCGACAGATCGTCCGCCGATCTAAAGCCTTTACCGTGATAAGGGGACAGCTGTACAGAGAAAGCGCGACTGGAGTTGGTCAGAAATGCATAACGCCGGAGGAAGGTCGAATAATCCTTGATGACATCCACTCGGGGACCTGTGGCCATCATGCGTCCTGTCGGACCATCGTGGCCAAAGCATACCGAGCCGGATTTTATTGGCCAAGAGCGAATGAAATGGCAAAGGAGATAGTCGACAAGTGCGAGGGATGTCAATTTTACTCCAATATGTCACACAAGCCTGCGTCAGCTTTGAAGACCATACCACTAGTCTGGCCCTTTGCAGTCTGGGGGTTGGATATGGTCGGTCCTTTGAGAACAGGCATAAGTGGTTTCACCCATGTGCTGGTAGCAGTCGATAAGTTCACCAAGTGGATTGAGGCCAAACCCATCAAGAACCTCGATGTCGGTACTACTGTCAGCTTCATCAGAGAATTGATATTCAGATATGGAGTCCCGCACAGCATCATCACTGACAACGGGTCAAACTTTGATTCCGAAGAATTCGGAGCTTTCTGCATGTCTCAAGGCACACGAGTCGACTATGCTTCAGTCATCCATCCACAGTCGAATGGACAGGCAGAACGAGCCAACGGTTTGATTCTCAAAGGGTTGAAACCCCGTTTGATGCATGATCTCAAGCATGCAGCTGGTGCATGGGTCGACGAACTTCCCTCGGTGCTTTGGGGGTTAAGGACCACGCCCAACCGGTCGACTGGAAGAACTCCGTTCTTCTTGGTCTACGGAGCTGAAGCAGTCTTGCCTAGTGACCTTCTCCACAATGCTCCCCGAGTCGAGCTCTACACCGAGGCTGAAGCAGAACAAGCACGGCAGGACGCAGTCGGCCTTTTAGAGTAAGAAAGGGAGATGGCTCTGATCCGATCGACCATTTATCAACAAGACTTGCGTCGCTTCCACGCCAAAAACGTGAAGAGTCGAGCCTTCCAGGAAGGAGATTTGGTCCTCCGAGTGGATCAGCAGAAACCACACAAGCTTGCTCCTTCTTGGGAAGGCCCCTTCATCGTCACCAAGGTTCTCCACAGTGGAGCATACCATCTTTACAATGTCGAGCATCAGATCGACGAGCCCCGAGCTTGGAACGCGGATCTTCTCCGCCCCTTTTACACTTAAGTATTCACTCGGATGAGTTGTAATAAAAGTACTTCTGTAGTTTATTTATCAAAGACAAGAGCTTTATAATTTCCCAGTAATTGTTACTACTTTTGTCCACATAAAGCAATCCCCCAGTGGGTGGCTTGGCTGCGAATCTGATTCGCCTAAGTCCGTAAAAAATCCTAACCGAGTGGTGAGCCAGCCTCCCACTCAAAGGCTTAGCTGCGAAATCTGTTTCGCCTAAGTTAAACAAAATCCTACCGAGTGGTAAGCCAACCTTCCACTCGGGGGCTTAGCTGCAGTCAAAGTACTCGCCTAAGTTTTTGAAATCCTACCGAGTGGTAAGCCAGCTTTCCACTTGGAGGCTTAGCTGCAGTCCAAGTACTCGCCTAAGTTAAACAAAATCCTACCGAGTGGTAAGCCAGCCTTCCACTCGGAGGCTTAGCTGCAGTCCAAGTACTCGCCTAAGTTAAACAAAATCCTACCGAGTGGTAAGCCAGCCTTCCACTCGGAGGCTTAGCTGCAGTCCAAGTACTCGCCTAAGTTTTTGAAATCCTACCGAGTGGTAAGGCAGCCTTCCACTCGGAGGCTTAGCTGCAGTCCAAGTACTCGCCTAAGTTAAACAAAATCCTACCGAGTGGTAAGCCAGCCTTCCACTCAGAGGCTTAGTTGCAGCATTACGCTCGCCTAAGTTCAAATACAAAGTGCGCTCTTCGAGGAGGACGAGGTGCAGGTCGACTGCTACCCTCTCCTTCCGAGCTACGCCACAAACACAACATGCGCTCTGCAAGGAGGACGAGGTGCAGGTCGACTGCTACCCTCCCCTTCCGAGCTACGCCACAAATACAATGTGCCCTCTGCAAGGAAGACGAGGTGCAGGTCGACTGCAACCTCCTTCTCCAGAGGTACGCCTTGAAAATCCTACCGAGTGGAGAGCAAACCTCCCACTCGGGGGCTTAGCTGCAGCCCAGTGCTCGCCTAAGTTTCTAAAAATCCTACCGAGTGGAGAGCAAACCTCCCACTCGGGGGCTTAGCTGCAGCCCAGTGCTCGCCTAAGTTTTTGAAAATCCTACCGAGTGGAGAGCAAACCTCCCACCCGGGG
>NC_041387.1:511859410-512056847 GCF_002162155.2 Triticum dicoccoides
TTGCAGCCCAGTGCTCGCCTAAGTTTTTGAAAATCCTACCGAGTGGAGAGCAAACCTCCCACTCGGGGGCTTAGCTGCAGCCCAGTGCTCGCCTAAGTTTTTGAAAATCCTACCGAGTGGAGAGCAAACCTCCCACTCGGGGGCTTAGCTGCAGCCCAGTGCTCGCCTAAGTTTTTGAAATCCTACTGAGTGGAGAGCAAACCTCCCACTCGGGGGCTTAGCTGCAGCCCAGTGCTCGCCTAAGTGTATTGGGGAACAAGTCGATTGCAATAAGCGCCTCACTTTAACCTGCAAAAGACACCTCAAACCAAATGCAAACATATTCAACGTTGAATCCAAGTTCGGATAACACCTAACGGAACCGAAAGTGCTCAGGCGCTAAGCCTGTTAAGGTTTGTCGGTTACAAAATTCACTCGGCATACCGAGGCAAATTTAAAGTATCAAGCTCAGAAGTTTTTTACCCCTCCTGTGGAGGGCTGGAAGGTGCAACAAACTCGTCCAAGTCGATTCCATCTGCAATCTGAGTGGCGGCGGTGATGAAGGTCTCCATGAAAGATCGGAAATCGTGCTTCTTGGTGTTAGCCACCCTAAGGGCCACCAGCTTGTCCTCCTGCACATCCTTGCAGTGAACGCGGACCAGAGACAGAGCAACATCCGCGCCACACCTGGCCGAAGACTTCTTCCACTCCTGCACTCGACTTGGGACCTCGTTCAGTCGAGTCATCAGAGACTCGAGGTCGTTCTGGAGCGTCTCTCTTGGCCAGAGGGTTGTGTCGATGCGAGAAGTTGCGACCTTCAGCCTTGCGAGATAGTCGATGACAGCAACAACACGAGATTCAAGCCGGAGCACATTCATGGCGACTTCATCTTTCACGGGAGAGTTGATGGGGTCCAGGTTTACTTCCAGTCGACCAGTCTCCTCTTCAAAGTTCTGGCAAAATTCTGCAAGCATAACCACCGAGTAAAGACAACAGTCGGAGATCACAGTTAAAATGTCTGTTTGATACAAAAGATTACCTTCAAGCATGAGGAATAGCTTCTTGGCGAGTCCACCCAGATAAGCCTCCAGATCGTTCTTCTTCCCCGCCAACTCACTGGCCTTGTCATTCAGGGCAATCTTGTCACTTTTCAGTCGACTGACCTCCTTGTTGGCAGCATCAAGAGCAGCTTTCAGATTGGTATTTTCTTCTTCAAGCTTGGTGACTGAAGCCAGCTTCTCATCTGCGAGCTTGGTCTTCTCTAAAACCGCTTTCTGCATCTCAGCCAAGTCAAGGTCTTTCTTCTTCAGGGCATCCCTCACTTTGTCTGCAAAGTTACAGTGAGATCAGACTCTGAAACAAACAAGAGGCAAAGACAGTCGTCGAAGGCCTCACCAAACATACCTTTAGCTTCCTCCTTCGCCTTCATTAGGTTCTCTTGGGTCAGTTTCAGATCAAGCTCGAGCTGGATGTGTTTGTTCTCCAACTCAGTATAACGAGCCACAAGGTCGCAGGATTTCTACGAAGAACCAATCGGCAGATGTCAAAGACAATTCACTTCCGAGTGACTAAGGAAAAATCATAGTGTTTCTAAGACTACGGCCGAATACAAACATTCGACCATAGTCTCGGGGACTACACCTAGTGGGTGCACTCAGCGTGCCCCCACTAGTTTCATTAGTTAGAGTCGACCAGTCGACCAACAAAAAAAACGGGAGGTGTTCTTCAGACTATAGTCGACTGCCAGCAGTCGACCACAATCTCGGGGACTACACCCAGTGGGTGCACTCAGCGTGCCCCCACTGGTCTATAAATCTATTCGACCTAGTCGAGTGAGGAAAAACTTAAGACATAAAGACTATGGTCGACTGCCAGCAGTCCACCATAGCCTTGGGGACTACACCCAGTGGGTGCACTCAACGTGCCCCCACTAACCCGGAATTTCAATCGACACACCCAATGGGTGTAAGACAAACTCTGGGAATTTCAAAAAGAAGAAGTTTTCAGATATCATATCCTAACAGAACAGGCAGTGACTGACTGACCTGAACATTACTCTGAAGAGCTGAACTGGCGTCATAGGCTGCCTAGCTGGCTTCTCGGATGGCCTTCACTTGCTCCATCATGACCCCCGCTTGGCGTATTGCTTCTTTGGCAGCACTAACATGGTCTTCTGGGACGTGGTAGGTTGAGAAAAGCGAGGGCTGAGTAGCACTCGACGATGGAGGACGAGCACTCGTTAATGGCACAGCAAAGTTTACGGTAGGCCGAGTGACATTATCTCCCTCCACGACCAATGTCTCGGGTGCTGGCGCGTCCTAAGTCGCCTTGCCAGCAGACGCTTTCTTGTTCCTTCTCTGCCTCAGTGGTTCCTCGTCGTCGTCGTCAGGAAGGTCGATAATGACGTTAGATGAAGCTGTAGAAAAAGAATCAAAATTAGAGACAAGAAGCCAATCGACTGAAGATGAAACTACAAGAGTCATACCAGGTTTCGAAGTAACAGCATCCTCCATTTCCTGATCTTCAGCTCTGCCCAAGGTATCAGAAGTAGCAGCACTGCAGTTCCAGAAGTCAGTCGATTAGCTCATGAGTCGACCAAGAATAAGTTCATGTGGAACAGACAAATTCAAGCTACACCATTACCCTGAGATAGTGGGGATCACCATCTTCATCTTCGGCAAGACCTTCGCCGACTTCGACGGCGCCACTCGAGATTGCTTCGGAGCTTTCTCAGTCGGCACCGGAGAAGTAGTCCGAGGGCGCTTGGTCGACTGCGTGGCGGTTGCGACCCCCTTACCACGCTCGGTCGCGGGATCATGGACAAGCTTCGAGCGTCTTTCCGAGCGAGGAGGTACAACTTCCTCCTCCTCCTCCTCCTCTTCTTCCTCCTCACCAGAGTCATCACCCTCGTCATCATCAGCAGCATCCGAATCCCACTCCTCCGGGCTTTCGCCCCCACTTCCTTCCTCCTCCTCAGTCGGCGTTTGCGCTCCATTGGGCATCGAGTATAACTCAGTGGTGGCCTGTCAGACAACAAAACAAGACAAAGGTCAATCGACCAATTCGCAACGAAGCAGAATGAATAAAGCAAGATTACGATTGGAGATAAGTGGTCATACCGTGTCCGGTGTGTAGGTACAGTCGAGTGGTGGGATCCTCCTAGCCCCTCGAGGGTTGTCCTTATTCCCTGTGATTGCGGTCACACACCTCTCCAGTGTGGCATCGTCGACCGCTTCTGGATGGACCCGAGTGGTGTCTTCAGTACCACAGTACAGCCACATCGGGTGGCCTCGGTACTGAAGCGGTTGGATGCGCCGTCTAAGGAAGACCTCCAAAAGATCCATGCCCGCCACTCCGTCCCTAACGAGTTGGACTACACGCTCCATCAACATTTTTACCCGAGCTTTCTCCTCAGGAAGCACCTTCAGAGAAGAGGGTTTGTCCACTCGGTCCATGGAGAACGGAGGGAGACCAGTCGACTGCCCTGGCGTCGACTCGTCTTGGCAGTAGAACCAAGTCGACTGCCACCCTCTGACCGACTCAGGAAGGGTCATGGCCGGGAAAGTACTCTTATTCCTCATCTGAATCCCAAGACCCCCACACATCTGGATAACCTTAGTCCTCTCATCATCCGGACTCGCCTTTTTCACCGTCTGTGAGCGACAGGTGAATATGTGCTTAAAGAGACCCCAGTGTGGTCGACAACCCAGGAAGTTCTCGCACATGGACATGAAAGCAGCAAGATAGGCGATGGAATTGGGAGTGAAATGGTGGAGTTGCGCCCCAAAGAAATTTAGAAACCCTCGGAAGAAAACACTCGGCAGTAGAGAGAATCCACGGTCTACATGAGTGGCTAGGAGAACGCACTCACCCTCCTGCGGCTGTGGTTGACACTCGGTCCCCGGAAGCCTTGCTGGCCCATGGGGGATCAGACCCTCATTGGCCAGGTCATTGAGATCCGTCTCGGTGATGGTCGAGCGGATCCAATCCCCTTGGACCCAACCTTTTGGCAGGCGCGACCTTGACGAAGATCCGCCCCGACTGGACGCTCTCCCCTTCGCTTTCCCCATCGCCGTCGCCTTCTTCGCGCGCTCCAAGGCCACCGTCTTCTCCTTCACCATTGTCACCGACGAAGCACGCGAGGAGTGGATAGGCGGAGGCAAGAGCAGCCATAGCGGGCGGAGACAAAGAGGGCAGAGAGGAGAATGAGAAGGCATTGTTCAAAAAACCCTCGCCCGGCGCTTTATATAAGGACGCTTCCGAGTGGATGACAAGTAGGCCCGGGCGCTCCTGTCACATCCCGAAACAGTCGCGCATGCATGATACGTGGTGAAAAAGGCGGCACGGAAATCGAGGCATCCACGCCTTATCCCATCCGAGTACCGCGGACCGCCCTGCTTTGCGCGCTTCCCAAAATTCGGATCCCACAAAATCCGCTAACGGCAGATCAATCTGTCAGACGATAGATTTCCTGCGATCCGTCGCTCGAAAGTTCACTAAGTTCAAAAGTTCACTCGACAGAAGAAAGGAATGGATCAAGGCGACTGAAAGAAAAGTTAATGTCAACGCCAAAAAAGAAAAAAATCGCTGATCCAGGATACGACATAATCAGAGCACGGGAAATAGGTCGGAGAAAATCATCAACTCCTTCCTCACTCGAACCTCGATCCATTCAGGGGCTAATGATGAAGTCATGTACCTAGGGTAGGGTCATGAACCTATCTAGGATACCCTACCCAAGGACATCCTTAGAAGAAGCTACCTTCCAGTCGACCAAGAGGGACTTCACTCGACGAACTCAAGGACACTCAACGTTGAAGATAGCCACTCGACCATGAAGCTAACCACTCGACGGCCAGGAGACCTAAAGTCACTTAGCACGCAACGGTCTGTCATTAAGTAGCTTTATTAGTCTTCATGGCACTTTATGGGGGCGTTACCAGTAACCCCCTATCTTAATGTACTTTAAACCCTACATAACTGAGGGCCGGAGGGGTCTGGCGGACTCTATATAAGCCACCCCCCTCCTCAGTGTAAAGGGTTCGCACCCCTGTAACTCATATACACATAAACCAGTCGACCGCCTCCGGGCTCCGAGACGTAGGGCTATTACTTCCTCCGAGAAGGGCCTGAACTCGTAAAACACTCATGTGTACAACTACTCCATAGCTAGGATCTTGCCTCTCCATACCTACCCCTCATTCTACTGTCAGACTTAGAACCACGACACTGGCTTCTCTGCCACCTTTCTCATATGGAGCTCGCAGAGTGATGAATTCTTTGCCACCCCTTCAGATGTGGGTGGTGAAAAAAAAGAACTAATCTCTTATGCAGGGTCAGGTCTCCAGACGTGCTCAAAACATCTGAAGAATTTGCTGGAGACCTGAAAATGCCCGAAAGGACGCAGGCTAATCATGAAGAAATGAACTTTCATTTCTCACGTCCTCATACTGTTTTACATGTTCTATTACCTGATGAAATTTATCTGATGATATTGATGTCATATTCTTCACTGGTGAAGTATATGAGTTCATAAGTTGCACTAATTCATCTGCAGGATAATCAACCCAAAGCCAATGAGTGGGTCCTCGGTGGTGGATGTACAAATCACATGACTGGTGACAAGAATCTATTGATGGATGCTCCCTTATCACCATCGCATCTGAAGCATATCATCTTCGCTGACAAAGGCAAAAGTCAGGTATTGGGTCTAGGTAAGGTTGCGATCTCAAAGGATCGACACATGGACAAAGTCATGCTTGTCGAGTCCTTAGGATACAACCTCATGTCTGTCTCAATGCTTTGTGATCTCAATATGGTTGTTGTCTTTGGCAAATATCATTGTGTTGTGATCTTGGAAGCTGAAAATTCCAAAGTATTCGAAGGCTTTAGGAGAGGAGACTTGTATATTGTTGATTTCTCTACATGACCACAACCGGCCGTATGCCTACTTGCAAAAGCTTCAGAAGGCTGGCTATGGCATCGACGACTTGGTCATGCTAGCATGAGGAACTTGCACACGCTTGCGAAGAAGAAGCATGTCATTGGCATTGAGAATGTCAAATTCCTCAAGGATCACTTATGCGGAGCCCGTGAAGCTTGAAATATGACAAAGGCCAAGCATCCTGCGAAGACTATCATGACTACCACTCGACCATTTGAATTGCTTCACATGGATCTCTTTGGTCCTAATCATTATTCTGCAATCTTAAATGATGCGACTCAATATGGCTTCGTTATTGTTGATGATTAATCTCTTTACACATGGGTGCACATTGTCACTTACAAACATGAAGTGCAGGAAGTCTTCAAACAAATTTCCTCGAGGGCTTCAACCAACTTTGGTGTGAAGATCAAGCACACCAGAACTGACAATGGGACCGAGTTCAAGAATTCTGGTCTTGATGGCTATCTTGATGAACTTGGTATTACTCATGAGTTATCTGCTCCTTATACTCGTCAGCAGAATGGCGTCGTGGAGCAAAAGAACAGAACCCTTGCTGAAATGGCTCGCACTATGCTTGATGAATACAATACGCCTCGTCGCTTCTGGATTGATGCAATTGATACTGCGTGCCACGTCATCAACAGGGTATATCTTCACAAATTCTTCAAGAAAACTGCTTATGAACTCCTCATTGACAAAAAGCCCAATGTGAGTTATTTTAAAGTCTTCGGTGCTAAATGTTGGATTAGAGATCCTCATCACACTTCCAAATTCTCACCGAAAGCACATGAGGATTTTATGCTTGGTTACGGAAAGGACTCGCACACCTATAGAGTCTTCAACAACGTTCTTCACAAATTTGTTGAAACTGTAGATGTGCGGTTCGATGAAACTAATGGCTCGCAAAGAGAGCACCTACCTTCTGTGATAGATGAACCAGCACCTGAGGAATCTATCAAGTTCAAAGCTACTGAGGATGTCATTCTACCGAAGAATTTGCTGAAGAATTCATTCCAGAATGTGAAGAACGTCGAGCTGGAGCACCTGAAGAAAATGGTGCTGAGGAAAATGGTCCTGAAGAAAATGCGGATCAAATTCCTCGACGACAACCCGCTCATCCTCGCGTTGCAAATGAAGTGCAAATTGATAGAATCATCGATGACATTGAAGCACCAGGTCCTCTCACACGCTCAAAAGCTTCACATTTGTTTAACTTTTGTGGGCACTTTGCTTTTGTCTCTATCACAAAGCCCACTAAGGTAGATGAAGCATTTCTGGAGCCTGAGTGGATTCAAGCTATGCAAGAAGAACTACATCAGTTCGAGCTCAACAACATCTGGGAACTGGTCAATCGTCCAGATCCTCGCAAGCACAACATCATTGGCACAAAGTGGGTCTACCGCAACAAGCAAGATGAAAATGGCCTTGTGGTGAGGAATAAGGCACGGCTTGTAGCTCAAGTCTACACACAGGTCTTCAAATTCATCAACAGCGAAATGGCATATTCATATCTCAGGAGAAATACCTCAAAGATCTATTGAGGAAATTCGGCATACAAGACTGCAAAGGGGTCAAAATTCCTATGCCCACAAGTGGCCATCTATGCACTGATGAAAATGGTATCGACTTCGATCAAAAGGTATACCGCTCCATGATTGGTTCTTTATTGTACCTATGTGCATCTAGGCCAGATATGATGCTTAGTGTTTGCATGTGTGCCAGATTTCAAGCAACACCGAAGGAATCACACCATAAGGCTGTGAAGCATATTCTTCCATATCTAGCTCACACACCAACACTTGGATTATGGTACCCCAAGGGCTCGGCTTTTGATCTCATTGGATATTCAGACTCTGACTATGCGGGTGACCGTGTGGACCGCAAGTCAACATCTAGCACATGCCATTTCCTCGGACGATCTTTGGTCTGTTGGTCCTCGAAGAAATAGAACTGTGTATCACTATCTGCAGCTGAGGCTGAGTACATTGCTGCTGGTTCTTGTTGTGCTCAACTGCTATGGATGAAGCAAACTCTCAAGGACTACGGCATCAACATGAAGAATGTTCCTCTCTACTGTGACAATGAGAGTGCAATCAAAATTTCTCACAACCCAATTCAGCACTCGAAGACAAAGCACATCCACATTCGTCATCATTTTCTTCGTGATCATGTGTGGAAGGGCGACATCTCCATTGAGCATGTACGGACTGAAGAACAGCTAGCCGATATCTTCACTAAGCCCTTGGATGAGAAGAGATTTAGCAAGTTGAGGTGTGACCTAAATATCCTAGAATCTTCGAATGTTCTTTGAAAGGGACATACATCCTAACACTTATGCAAAATTGATGACTTTGATGCGCAACACACAAAGTAACATTTTTCTTCAATCAATGAAGACTAACCCTCTAAGTGTGAAGAAATTAAAGGAGAAATTGACTCTCAAATCCCTACGACAATTGTACGCGGTGTCTAAAGTCGGCTTTCTTATACGGTGGGTTACGCCACCACCAAAAGTTGAAAATCTTCAAATTTGAGTTTTTCTTCAGTCGTTGAAATTCCTCAGTTTTTCATATTCTTCAACTTTGAATTGTCTTCACTCTTTTCGTCATTTTTCTTCATTGAATATATATGTATGAGTTTATGTCCTCTACATCATTCACTTATTGCTATTTCTTCAAGTCGATTTTCTCTGCTAAGTGAATGTGATCGGACCCTTCCCCCTCTATGCTAAACTCAACCCAATCTATTCACAAATTCTTCATGTGCGTTCTATTTCAAACTCATTCAAAATCTTCATTGTGTCCTTGTCAGCTGAAGAATTTGCGAACGAAACTTTTAACTTATCTTATCTAAATTTTCGGTTTTGCCGCTCAATCTGTTCCACAACCCCCAATAATACTTATCTATTCACCCACGATCTTCACACGATTTCCACCTCTCGGTACATGGGTGACACATGTCAAGAGAATGAGAAGGGTCAGGGGAACATTCGTCTGAATTCCTCGAACGTACGGTTTTTCACTCCGACTATAAATACCCCCTCCCCTTCCTCACTTTGTTTTTACTCCGCTCGATCTCACTCCCGCTCGAGCTTCTCAAACCCTAGCACCGCCGCTACTTCATTGTCGCCGGTGAGGAAGAGCTTCACTACCTCGACCTCGTCGCCATCGTACTCGCGCCGGCTGCGGATTTCTTCACTCTGCCGCCGCCGTAGCTGTCTTCCTCTGCCGAGTTAGGGCATGGAAGATCTAAACTGACGAACTTCACATCTAAACTTCCCAGTTCGTCGTGTTCTTCATCAAGGGTAATTAAAACTCATTTTTAATGCCCTCTTTGATTCAAATGTTTTCCTGAAAATCTTCAAAAGTGTTTATTCTTCAAATCTTCACACACTGAACACTTCACATGTCATCTGCTCTTGATTCATTTGTCTAAGCAATAATTTTTCTTCAAGATTCCTCAATTGTGTGGATTTTCAATCTATACAACTCTGGAACCTAAGACAATGAACGCTTAGTGAAATTATTCAAGACTCATCTGGTCAAATTCCTCAAACTTATTCTTTTTGAAAAACCTTCTAAGAACGCATATGACCTCTCCAAATTCCTCGCAACTATACTCTGTTCACAGGTACACATGTCCGCTACTGAATCACTAGGTTCTCATCAACTTAACTCATTTGCAGCGTTCCTCAAAGAAAAGTTGCACACCTCTTCGGAAACTTCAGTTGTTCATATACCTCAGCTGAAGAAAATGGCTGACGGTAAGAAGCCACAGAAAGGTGGAAAGAGGCCTGAGGTCAATATTGCTTTTGAAATTCCCGATGACATATACAAGGATTATTTCACTCCTGGCGAAGCCAAATTTGGTAAGGAGGACAAAAATCAGCGCAAGGTGCGCATACAAAGGATAGAGAGGAGATGGGCACGGGAATGGAGGGAGTACAGATATGTTACTCCCAAGTATATGAAGAAATTTGCTCTCAACCCTCCATGCCCAAGACCTCCATTGAGACCTGGCCAACTGGCAGACCCCACCAGCCTCAAGCGCGGTGAGGATTATCCTGATGAATGGGCAAAGCGCCAGGCCAAACTGTCCAAACAGGCAAGAAAAGCAGTGAGGAAATTTAATGAAGACTCTGCTGCTGCTGCTTCTGCCGCTGAGGCATCTGCTAGAAAGCCAAGGAAGGCCATGCCTAAGAAGCCTGCTTTCAAGCCAAGTGCTTAAAACTCAATTCCCTCACGGCCAAGCTCCTCAGCAATGCCCTCATGGCCAACTCCTCAAACTGTTCCTCCTTCACAGTCTTAAGCTCCTCCGTCAAAGTCCTCAGCTGCTCCAACAAAATCCTCCACACTTGTGCATCTTGCCACGTGTCAAAGGACTAGCGGCTGCTCAATTGCCTCAGGAGCATCTGTAAGTTCCTCTGCTGCACCAAACTCTTCAACTGGCCCCTCTCTGCTGAAGAAAAAGGCTACTCCTGGACGAGGCCCTCGACCAAGTCCTCACAAGAAGCATGTCGCTTTTCAAATTCCATCTGATGATGATGAGGCTGATGAAGAAGAACTCGCCAAAATCATCAGAGACAGGCAGATCAAGGCCGCTAGAGCCAAAGGCAGCACTGTGCCAATGCTACTGGATCCAAAGTTGATCCTTGACTTCATTGATCTATGGCACAAGGACCCTCACACGCCTTTGCCGGAGATGAACCTCACTCCTGGTCAAAGTCATGTCTTGACTGCTTTTATTGGTGAAGAAAAATGGAAGTATGACCAAGCAAGGTCTTTGAAGAAAATGCAATATAAAAAGCAGTGCTACCTAAAGGACAACATCGTCAATCTTTCGCCTGAGCAGCTTCTCGCACTACAAGCTGAAATCAAGAAGCTCAGTGAAGAATTTGAAGCCTATAGGGCTGACTGGAAGGGCGCCAAGGTCCGATTTGTCAACCTAACGAAGACTTTCACTTCAACTACTGGTGCTCCTGTGCGCATTGAAGTTCCCCCTGCTGAAGCATCTGTTCAACCTACTGAAGAACATGCCAGCACCACTGATGAAAATCAGGCTGCTGAAGAAAATGAAAGTACCAGGGCTGATGACTGCATTCCAGTCGCTGAAGAAATTGCCAAGGCATCCACTAGTGGTCCTCCTGAAGAAAATGAAGAAGTCAGGGCAACTGCATCAGTTATGCCTAAAGAAAATGAACCAACTCCCTCTGCTCCTCCTGCACCAACACCAATGCCAACTCCAATCCTTCCATTTGCATCAGATGTGAAGAAGACCAAGGCTGCGGAGCGTGCAGCGCTGAAGAAAAGGAAGGCATCAGCTTCATCAGATTCTTCAGCCCCCAAGAAGATTAAGCCTTTGACAAGCTCAATTAACAACCCAATTGATGTCGTTCCTCTCTCGTTCATACCATCAAAGGACCTTGTTCCTTTTGGTGAAGATTATGTGATTCCAAGTGAATCCGATGAAGAGAATCCTTCAACTGCTTCGTCAAAGCAGTTGGATGAAGAAATTGAAGTGGATGCAATCCCTTCAACACCAGTTATCTCCTCGCCTATGCCTCACTTTACTGCTGAACAGTCTGGTGTTAAAGAAATGGAAGATGAGGATGTGGACATTGGTTGTACCACACTTGTGCTGAATGATGACTTTTGGGAAAGTCAGCACCCCAACTCTCCACTGTTCACTCCACTTCAATCAGTTCCTCAGTCCCCTGCTGCTACTGAAGTACAAATGGGATCTGATGAACCTCTTGCAACCCCATCTGTCCATGAAGACATTCCAGCCACTAGTGCTGAAGATATTGTAAATGAAGAATTGAAGACCCAGGCTGCATCTGAAGAAGAGCCTGAAACTCCTCAGTCTGAGGAACCTAAGATCGTGATTCCTAAGGTGGTAATGCAATTGACCGATACTCCTCACCTCACGCCAAAGGATCCCTTCTCAAAGAAGCAGAAATTCAAGGCTGATGATTTCTTCGGCGAGCACGTGTTCTTCACTGATTATAATCCTTATGACTCTGCTCGTCTTAGAAGGAAGCGCTTCTGGACTGTCAGCCAAGCCAACTTCTACTATTCACTGCTTTTCAACAAAGACAAAGTCTTTGACCACCAGCATATTCCTCACGTGGACATGGAATCAATGCCTTGCTTCACTCCAGTCCTCAGCGTGATTCATGATGCAGGACTGCTCAACTTCTGCACTGACATTGTTGATTGGAATGAAGAGTTTATTCTTCAGTTCTACGCAACGCTGCACATCACAGGTGATGCTGATGATATCAAAACTTGGGTGTTGGATTGGATGACCGATAACACTCACTATAAGGCACCGGCCTCTGAATTACTTCATGCCCTGCCAATTAGTCCTCCACATGAAGGTGCTCGTTGTCTGTACCAAGAACCTGAACTCTCTACTCATTATATGGAAGTGCTAATGAAGCCTCTGAAGCCCGGTCAAGCTCAAAGGACCGAATTCCTCGTGAAGGACTTGTTGTATGTGCCAAGAACAGTCTATCGTATTCTAACGAAGACTTTGAGTCCTATCAAAGGCCACGACTCATCTGATGAGGACATTGTAGGCATCATGAAGAATCTGCTATTCAATATCATGCATGGCATTCCTGTCAATTATCATGATTTCTTCATGAGGACTCTGGCCAATGTTGCACAATATTTGTTTGAGCTAAAGCCTTATGCTCCTTGGATTATAAGATTCATCAGAACAAGGTCTTCACTCAACTACAAAGCAGATACACTCAACCATGGTAGCTACTTGCCCCCTATTGAAGTCCTCGAACGGACATATTCTTCAGCTGAAGAAAAGGGCAAGGCACCAGCTGTCATCGATGAAGGCATTCGTCCATTGGATGGTCAGTTCCGAAAAGCTACATCTTATTCCACCAATGATGACTCTGCCACTCATGATTCTGTTGCAAATGCATCCAAGCAAAATCCTCAAGCCACCGCTCCTCGTGTGATAACTGACCGTGAGCTGCTTCTTAGTCTTCACCAGAAGGTGGATCGAAACCACAAATGGGATAAGCATCAGTGTGGTTCTATTCTTCACAACATGACTTCTACACATAATGTAGTGAAGAAAAACCATTACTACCTACATGAAGTCTTCGATCGCACCTGGGCTATTCTGTCACATCTTTATGGTGAAGAAGATCTGAAGAAAATGGGCTTCAAGGATGAATTTGACTGGTATGCTACTCCACCGAAGAAATACAAGAGGGTCAAGGTCCCTCCATTGGTAGCCAGTTCATATTCTTCATCACGCGACACGGACAAGTATGAAGACTTGGACGACACTGCGGCAGGCCCTACATCGACACAAGACCCCAACAACGCTGGCGCTCCTCCATCATCATGATATTCTTCAGGGGCGTTAGTCCTCATTTTCAACCCTTTTGGTCACTCGATGACAAAGGGGGAGAAATTTGAGTTAGTCTTCAAGCGGGTCTATCTTATATGGGCGTTTTTTTAAGTTACAACGCTCGTCCTTTTGATGACTTTGCTGAATCGAGTTGTAATCTTAAACTCTATGGTGGCCTGATACTTTTGCTGAGTTCTTCTGCATGCTTATTCCTCATTAATGTTAATGCACACATGCTGAATTACATCAGTCACCATATTTCATCATGCATTTCAAATTCTTCATATTATATGTCAAATGCGTGTATGAATTACAAAGATATAGGGGGGGTTCTCCATGATTATACTCTTCAAGTGTGCATTGCTTCAAAAGCAAATTACTCACTATGCACATCTTCAGGGGGAGTTCTTCTATATCTTGCAATAAAATTCCTCAATATCAGCATTTACACTTTATATGTTTATCCCCGTTGAAAACTTAACCTATATTGTCACCAATCACCAAAAAGGGGGAGATTGTAAGTGCATCTAGTGCCCCTTAGTGATTTTGGTGTATTGAAGACTTATAGGTTAAGGGACTGATGCGTTTGTGAGTGTACACAGGTCTATAAGTCTATGAGGAGTTTGATAATTACAGAGAAAGTCGACCCCTAAAAATTAAGTTCTTCGACTGAAGACTTTGGATCTCTGAAGACTTTCTGAAGACTTTGAAAGTGAAGAAATGGGTGTGACCTTGAAAACTTGGCAATCATTCGAGGAACATGAAGCGTGAAGATTTTTGTTTTCGTAGTTTCATTTTCTCTTTCTTGAGTCATAGGAAACACCGTACTGTTAAAGGGAGTCGAGGAAATACTAAGGAAAATTTTCCATGTGATGCTCAACTCAAAATTCTACAGCTACCAATCCCTTCGAGTGAAGCCATTGGAAATCTCATATAGTTCATTCATATTCTTCAGTGACAGAGACGAAGTTCTTCTGGTCTCTGAGGAATTTGTTCTGACTGAGGAGTTAGGAATTCGCTAGTGCGGATTGCCTACACAGTGAGGAACATGATAGCCCTGAGGAATTTGAGAATCAAAATTCCGACCGTTGTTGTGCTATGCGCCAGCTGTCCCAAAATATCTACCCACCTAACGGTCATATCATTGAAGGGCATTTATGTCTTATCATGTCGGGCTGCTCCCCGGCTATAAATAGCCGCCCCCTACAACCACTAGCTTGTTGGCTGCTCTGAGAGAAACTAACACTTGTCATTTGAGAGCATCCCATCCTCCGAAGACTTTGAGCGAAAATCATCAAGTGAGGAAAACCCAAACCCAAACACCTTCAAACCCAAAGTGATGGAGCATCACTGAAGAGATTGATCCTGCGTGGATCCGATGCTTGTTTCCTTTGAAGACTGTGCTTCTTCCAGACGGTTAGGCGTCAAGGTCTATAGCATCCAAGAGGAATTGTGGATCACTGAGTGACCGAGTTTGTGAAGGTTCGGAAGTCACCTGAAGACTTACCACGAGTGATTGGGCGAGGTCTGTGTGACTTTAGCTCAAGGAGAATACGATGAGGACTGTGTGTCTGGGACTGTGTGTCCTTTGGTTTAAATACCTAGCCGCTCCAACCAGATGTACAACTCAGACAGCAGTTGGAACTGGTCTACCAAATCATTGTCTTCACCAAGCTTACTGGTTCTATTTCCTCAACTCTTTCAATTCCTCATTTCACTTGTTGTGTGCTTGTCCATATCTGTGTGAAGACTTTGACTGAAGACTTTCTCAATTTACTCAGTTCAATTTCTTCAGTCAGTCTGCCTTCATCATGTGTTATCCTGTGTTTACGCTTTCTGTACTCTGTGCTTGTCTTCATTTCATCATGATGACTATGCATGTGCTCTGCTATGTTTATTTCTAAGTACTTATTCCGCTGCAAGTAGTTCTTCGCTTAGAAATTTCCTCACCAACAAATTTCTTAGTGAAGAATTCATAAACATCGCCTATTCACCCCCCCTCTAGTCGATATAACGCGCTTTCAGGGTGCGGGTTGGTGTTCGGCTTGATATGTCGCTTTATCCCATCCACATGGCGGTCGGTCTTGTTAATCTACGTGATTGTATTTGGACGGTATTGGTTCAAGGACTTCATAATTGAGTCAGCAGCTTGCGCCTAGGGTAACTTTTGACAGGTCCCTGTTGGTCGTATTCCTCAGCGGCCATGACCTTAGTCCACCTCTCATTCAGCGTATCTTGCTCTTCTTTGAGTTGTTGATGCTTCTTCTTCTGGCTCCGGGCTATAGCATTGAGCTGCCGCTTAAAGCGTTCTTGGTCTAGGGGTTCTTTTGGGATGATGAAGTCTTTGTCACCAAGGCTAACCTCCTCTTCGGATTCTGGCATGTAGTTGCTGTCCTCCGCATCTTTGTTATCAGCGTGTCCGGGGCTGTATTCGCCCTCTTCCCTTTCATCCTATTCGGACGTGGCTCAACGGGATATTCGGGATCTTCGGCATCGTCCGGAGTCTCATTATCTCTGGTGCCGGTATTGCTATCTTTTGCCCGACGCAATCGTGAGCGGCGTCGCTGATGTCGGCGCTTTGGTGGTTTATCGATGGGCTTGTCCTTGTCTGGGCATGGGTTATCCTCGTCGTTCTTCGGAGTGTCCACCATGTACACATCGTAGGTTGAGGTGGCCATCCAATGCCCCGTAATGGGTGGGACTTGGCTTGGTTCATCTTCGACATCATCGTCCATGCCGTCGATGTCCTCGGACGCATAGTTCAACATGTCGGTTAAGTCCTCAACAGTGGCTATTAAGTGGGTGGTGGGTGGGGCGTAAAATTCCCCTCTCTCAGCAAACAGTCTAAGCTAGGTACATTTAGGAGGTAAAGCCTCCGTGATGGCGAGAGACTGCATCAAACCTAATGCTTCACCTAGGAGTGGAAGCGGGACCGGGAACTGCGGGTCTACAGTGTTGAATTCGTCACGGGGCGCTTGATCGGATCCGCTAAGTGCACACCTCAGCAGTTCGGGATGGCTGCCCAGAGACAGGTCTAAGATTGTGTCTGGGTCTTTGGTAGTAAGCTCCGTGAGGGAAAGAAGTCCGACGGGGCTTATGTTCCCGTCTTTGGACAATGAGACCTGCCCCGGATCTAAGGCCGAGGTGGGTGTTGGTGTTGACCCCTGGACGAGATCTGGCAGGGGATCCGAAGAGTCTTTTTGGATGGGACACAGAGTGGCGGCCGAGGCCGCAAACCCGTCGAAGACTAGGTCTCGTTGGATGTCAGCAACATAATTGAGGTTTCCAAACCTGATCTGGTGGCCGGGGGCGTAACTATCGACCTGCTCGAGGCGGCCGATTGAATTGGCCCGAAGCACAAAGCCAGCGAACACAAAAACCTGTCCAGGAAGAAAAATCTCCCTGGACGCAGCGTCACCATTGACGAAGAGGTGAGCCATTGATCCTTCTGTCGATGATACAACGGAGCTCTCAATGAAAGCACCAATGTCGGTGTCAAAACCGGCAGGTCTCAGGTAGGAGGGCCCAAGCTGTGCATTTGAGGATCAATAGTAACAATGGAGAAGGGACATGGTGTTTACCCAGGTTCGGGCCCTCTTAATGGAGGTAAAACCCTACTCCCGCTTGATTACATTTGAGGGTATAAGGGTTACAAGAGTTGATCTACCACGAGAACGATTTGGCTGACCCTAGAAAGCTAGCCTAGCAATGTTACGATCCTGCCTCCGATCTAACCCTCCGGTTTATATAGACACCGGAGGGGCTTAGGGTTTGTACAAAGTCAGTTTTACAGAAAGGAACAATATATCCTGACACCCATACTTGTCATCCACGCATGTGATAGTCCCCACAGGACACGAGAAATAATCTTCTGTCTTGTATCTTGACGGCCCATCAGTCCAGCCCACATGAGTAGACCGGACGCCCGAGGACCCCCTAATCCAGGACTCCGACAAAAGATCCAAACAATATGGTAAAAACTCCATCTTTTTTATCGTTAATGGCAATAATACAAATACGTGCCTCTCTACCCCTACTTTCACTAGGTGAGGACACCACAAGAATGAACCCATCACAAAGCACCTCTCCCATTGCAAGAAAGATCAATCTAGTTGGCCAAACCAAATTAATAGATCGGAGAGAAATACAAAGCTATCTTAATCATGCATAAAAGTGTTTAGACAAGACTGAAATAATATTCATAGATAGTCTGATCATAAACCCACAATTCATAGGATCTCAACAAACACACCGCAAAAGAAGATTACATCGAATAGATCTCCGAGAACATCAAGGAGAACATTATATTGATGATCAAAGAGAGTGAGAGAAGAAGTCATCTAGTTACTAGCTATGGACCCGTAGGTCTGTGGTAAACGACTCACACATCATCGGAAGGGCATCAAGGTTGGTGTAGAGGCCCTTCGTGATCGAATCCCCCTTCGACAGAGTGCCAAAAAAGGCCCCAAGATGGGATCTCACGAGAACAGAAGCTTGCGGCGGTGGAAAATGATTTTTTTTGTGCCCTATGGTGTACGGGGAATATTTGGGTATTTATAGAGCTGGAATTAGGGTTAGGGGAGTCCCGAGGGGCTTGTGGACCTCTCGTGGCTCCTCTGGCCTCCTCCCGAAGCTTCACGGTTGTCTTCTGGTCCAAGAAAATCCTCAAAAAGTTTTGTTCCATTTAGTATACATTTTCTGTAAAAGACAAAAACAAAGAAAAAACAACAACTGACACTCGGCACTTGGTTAATAGGTTAGTCACCAAAAATAATATAAAATAGCATATTAATGCACATAAAACATCCAAGATGGATAATATAATAGCATGGAATAATAAAATAATTATAGATATGTTGGAGACGTATCACCGGCCGCTAGAGCGCCGCCCGCGCCGCTTCCCGATGCAGGCGGCTCTCGCGCATTCAAATGACACGACTGCCGCCCGTCCATCTGTCCGCCGCCCACATTGATGGCATGTGGTTGCCGAGGCATCTCCTCCGGCGCCACTCGTCCGTCCCTCTGTCGTCCACCATTACTATATAAATTGTTGTCCACGACAATAGTTACAGTCATCCACCTCTGATCCCTCTCCGCACCACTCCCACCATGGATCCCTCCCCTGCGAAAGCCCTTTGGGATGGGCTGTCGGCGAACCAGAAGAAGGAGATGGTCGCATTGCTGCAGGCCGGCTGGCCGACAGGCAGCCAGAGGACGACGACGTCCCAATGGAGGACGCTACCGACGATGAACCGATGCTACCCACCTCCTCCATGCCAACCTTGCCGGTGCATTGCACCATGACCATTGGCGAGGCCACCGCTCCTCCCCTCCCATCGACGCCAAGCTTGGTGGGCTTAACACCTTCGGTCGATTAGTCACTTGGCAACGATGTGGAGACGGACAGCTTCACCTCCCGGGCCTCCAGAGGCGGAGGTTATGGAGGTGGAGGTGGAGAGCGCCGAGGCAGAACTGGAGACAGTGAAGCTTCAGTTCTTGTGGCTGATGGCCGGACACGGGGAACGAGCGCCGGCGACTATTTACTTTAGGTATTAATTATAGCTTTAGAGCCGGATTAGCACCGCTTTGGTGTAAACGTAGTAAAATCCAACTTGTTTATATGAAATCCGACGTGTTTATATGAAATCCGGCCTTGTTTGCACCTATTTCACCCGGTTTGTTCAAAAAGAGTTTGAAATTTATGTAGCTAGCATTGAATAGCGTCCTCCTGTATTCATGTCCACACACGAATGCGAGAGGAAATTTACGGGTTGACGTTGGAGATGCCCTTATAGTGCCTTTACCTCATTCTCCCTTAAACAATACCTTAAACAATGAACACATCCGCTTGGCTGTATATTCCCTTGGTCATAGGGAGAAACAAACTTTCACCGGTGCACGCGACATGCCTCGGATCAAATTTAACAACCCATTCGCGACCTTCAAGCATCGTAGTATCACGAAAGCACGCAAGCAAAAAGAAAGTGAAAGGAGAAAGGAGCCCTGCATACCAGCAGCCGATGGTACAGCTACGGTCATGTCGCTGAGGCGGCCTGGCCTGTCTCTGCGAGCATGCGAATACGACCGTTGGGTCCAAAAGCCGAAGAAGCCAGCGTGCGTGCGTGCCATGGCGGGCACCGCGCGGCGCACCCAATCAATCCCCTCCGCCTCCAGCCCAGAGCCGAACCACATGGCGGAGTCGCCAATTTTTGACCGTTGCTCCGCCACGCCGGAGACCTCCTCCTCATCCCCACCTCGTATGGCGCGCCCACCTGTCTGCGCCACTGTCCCATCGCCCGGTGTTCAGCTGCAGCTGACACGTGGGTCCCCCCCACGGGCCACACGTCGGTGAGCAGGCAGCGCTTTACTGTGGCTTGTTCGTTTCTTTCCCGTTGTCCCAAGCAGGCGGGGAAGCGGCGCAGAGATGGACGCTAGCACAGTTTTGCGGGACCAGGCATTCCCTGGAGGGTCCACATCTCAGTCGAACATACGTACGCAAGGGTCAGCGCCGGGTGGGTGGACGAGAGGGAAACCCGCGAACACCGCCTCTTGGCTACCCGAGATCGCATCGCAGCCGTCGGATGTCTGACATGCGCCATGCGATCCGTGCTGCTTAACCGTAGGCTGTCTCCGGAAAGATGCCTTGCTTGCTGACATGCGGGCCGGCCAACGTGGTGGGCGTAACTGTCAGTGACGGCCGAGGCACCAGGAGGGGTACTCCGGCGAAGCAACGGATCCGTTGGTGGGCTCCCCCTCCCATTGGGCTGCGTCCCCACTTTTGCACAAAAGCCCCTCCTTTTCTGCGTCCTCGTATTAATAGGCCCACTCGCCACACCTCCCCGGCCTGTCCAGCTTCTCTTCTTCCTCTCGACCCCTGCTTCTCCCCTTCTCATCCCCTTTCGCTTCTTCGGCTTCCTCTTCCTATCAAGTTGCCTTTGGCTTCTTCGGTTTGCTCATCTTTGCCAAGTTATCATCCATCGAGTTAGGCAGTTTGGATCTTGGAGAAAAGGAGTAGCTAGCTAGGTTCCTTTTACTTCTCCCCGAGCTGGGAGAGAGAAAACAGAGCGGAGAAGACAGAGAAGTTGACCGGGCTAAAGTGGTTTGGAGCTCCTGGCTGGGCCTTTGCTTTTGGCGACGACATGGCGAAGCTCCACTTCTTCCTCCTCTTGCTGCTGGCCGCCGCCCAAGCCACTCACGGCGAAGATGGTGAGTTTGTTTCTTCGCTTCTTTCTATTCCGGTATACTCATGTCGGGCATTTCTTGTAGTACATGGTTAGTTCTTTTCTTTCACCATGCATGCTTTTCCATCTCGGACGATCTCCGTGCCGCTGCAGTGCTGATTCTACTACTAGCCAGGCTGGATTTTTATCATTCTTACAGCAACACTGGGAACCCAGCCTGAGGATGATTTGAGACTAGTCGAACTAGTGCCGTCCCTTTCTCTTGGATTTTTTTCCTTTGTCGTCTTATGATCCGGTGTGTTTCTGGCTTGTCCTGCTGGGAATGTTCATCCATCAGCTTTCTCTTGCTATCAGATTAAGTATCTGTCTCTTAACATTTGAGTAATTGCTAGGAGTAGTATGGGATACGGGTAAATCAAGCAGTATCTTTTGGGGCTTGGATTTGAGTACTCGTCCTGCTCGTCCTGTTCTGTGCTTGCCCACCCGGTTTCCCTGGGATTCCCTTCTCTGGGCTTTTCCAGGCCGTGTATTCTTGCCTTGCTCATTTCACGTGCAATGGACTAGTTTTTATGCAAGTTATGCACGTTCCATAAGAACATCTGGTCACCCTAAAAAAAAAATAACATCTGGTCCTCTTAATCATTGTATTCTACTATTATAGTAGGCTTAGAATAAGATTTACTTGGAGCTAGGGCAAGGAATATTACGAGTAGCATCAAATGGTCTCACACCCAACGCTAATCTGCCTATACGTACTAAAATAATGCAGCTACCAGATAACCAAGAACCAACCCCGGCATCCCATGAATCTGTGATGGCTTTGTGCACATAAGTTTAAGCAGAAAGAGACGATGGCCGCTGAGCTCGTACGGCGGCCCATGTTTAGCGTCAGCCTTTGTGGGTCCTCCCTGTCCTCCTCTTCTCTCCCCCAGCCGGTAATTTCCGATAGTACAGTAGGATGCATGTGCTGCAACACCCGATAGTACAGTCGGTGGGCGTCCATCGTGGTCAAGCAGTAGCATCTATGGTCAAACCACTGACTGTCCCTCCCGGAGTAAGGATTGGTGTTAATCATCAGGGTTAACTCAGGGGGAATGACTCGGTAATTATGTCACGGATCACATGCCGATTGCGACAAGACACTGGTCACTAGTCTGAGCGTGCACAGCACCGTCTCTCTCTGCCAGTTCGACCCGTTTGACTGTGAAAGGAAAAAGTGATGTGTCTGCGGGACCACATGGCAGTGTATTAGTACTGGCCGGCGGGCCCTGCGTGGTTAATGAAGTCACGTTCACGTCTAGGGCGTACGCGACACGGCTAGCTTTGCTTGCCTTGTCTGCGCGAGTGCAGCAGAGAGGTGCAGTGCAGTGCACCCACGGGAGCCCGGGATTGCCCGGATGGCCGCACGAAAGACCAAAGCCACTGTGCCCAACGTCTTTCCCCATACCCAGTTTGTGCTTTACAGCTAGCCGTGTGCCCCCTCCCAAATGTCCCATGCCAATTTTTCTCAATATGAAAACCGGAGGAGTGGCTTGTTTTCAGCTTTATAAAACATTCCTCCCTTCTCTTTTTGTACTTGTCATTTTTTTACTGTTTTGTTCATGATACTTTAGCATCGGCATCAAGCATGTCTGTGCAATTAGTATATGATTTAACAAAGATTCCTGCTCTAGTATGCACTTTGTTCTCTCGCCTAAACTAAAAACACGGAGACTGTATTTGCATCTGATGATGGCCTAAAAGATGCATGCCACGTTTGTGCAGAACTTTGTTACACGTAGATAGCTCTATTGTCTGAACTTTGTTTTGTTGGCGTGCAGGGGCGTACATCGGCGTCAACATCGGCACGGCCATGTCATCGGTGCCGGCTGCCACGCAGATCACCACGCTGCTCCGCTCGCAGAACATCCGCCACATCCGCCTCTATGACGCTGACCCGGGGATGCTGTCGGCGCTGGCCAACACCGGCATCCGCGTCATCATCTCCGTCCCCAACGAGCAGCTCCTCGCCATCGGCAACTCCAACGCCACGGCGGCCAAGTGGGTGGCGCGCAACGTGGCCGCCCACTACCCGTCCGTGAACATCACGGCCATCGCGGTCGGCTCCGAGGTGCTCTCCACGCTCCCCAACGCTGCGCCGCTCATCATGCCCGCCATGCGCTACCTCCAGAATGCGCTCGTGGCCGCGGCGCTCGACAAGTACATCAAGATCTCCACGCCGCACTCGTCCTCCATCATCCTCGACTCCTTCCCGCCGTCGCAGGCCTTCTTCAACCGCTCGCTCGACCCCGTGCTCGTGCCCATGCTCAAGTTCCTGCAGTCCACCGGCGCCCCGCTCATGCTCAACGTGTACCCGTACTACGACTACATGCGCTCCAACGGCGTCATCCCGCTAGACTACGCGCTGTTTCGGCCTCTGCCACCCAACAAGGAGGCCGTGGACGCCAACACCCTGCTGCACTACACCAACGTCTTCGACGCCGTCGTGGACGCCGCCTACTTCGCCATGGCGTACCTCAACGTCACCAACGTGCCGGTCATGGTGACGGAGACCGGGTGGCCGCACAAGGGCGACGCGTCCGCCGAGCCGGACGCCAACAACGACAACGCCGACACGTACAACAGCAACCTCATCCGGCACGTCATGAACGTCACCGGCACGCCGAAGCACCCCGGGGTGGCCGTGCCGACGTTCATCTACGAGCTCTACGACGAGGACACCCGCCCCGGCACAGCATCCGAGAAGTACTGGGGCCTGTTCGACATGAACGGCATCCCGGCGTACGCGCTGCACCTGACGGGCTCCGGCGTGCTGCTGGCCAACGACACGACGAACCAGACCTACTGCGTGGCGCGGGAGGGCGCGGACGAGAAGATGCTGCAGGCCGCGCTCGACTGGGCGTGCGGCCCGGGGAAGGTGGACTGCTCCGTGCTGACGCAGGGAAAGCCGTGCTATGACCCGGACACCGTGGAGGATCATGCCACGTACGCGTTCAATGCCTACTACCATGGGATGGGGATGGGCTCGGGGACGTGCTACTTCTCCGGCGTCGCCGTGATCACGACGACCGATCCGAGTAAGCTCAACAGCCTTCCATGCAAGTAACTTCCTTGCCTGTTCTTTCGCATTCTTGGACTCATGCTGTGGGAACGTCTCTTTGCTTGTGCAGGCCATGGATCTTGTGTCTATAGTGGGAAGAACGGCAGCGCGTTGCTGAACGGAACCTCGCTGGCGCCTTCGTCGAACTCCACCACGGACTCCGGCTCCTGGCGAGCAGCCGGCGATGTGACGTCGTTCGTCCGGATCGTCGTCACCGCGCTGCTCTTGAGCGTCGTCACTGTGTTGTAGGATGTGAGTAGTAGGAAGTCAGGCAGCAGAGTAGGGAAGCCGTGCTACTATTAGTGACGTGAGATATTCTTTTTTGTTGTCAAGTGGAATTGGCCTCGGTGCTGCTGGGTGGCAAGTGTCATTCCAAATGGAACGGATGTGGTTATTGTTGGCTCTTAAGATACGAGCTCGTACTCTGGTATTGGTTGGGAATTTGGGATTGTTTGGATCGTGTTTGCGCTCACCACGATCATGTACGCGTCCAACCAGAATAAGAGCATCTCTAGCAAGTAGCAACCCTGTATAAACGCGTTTACAATTCGCGGAAAAACGGCTTTGCGGACCGGCGCCCCGCAAAACTGACCTGCATAGAAGGATATTCGCGGAATATACTTTTTTATGGGTCGGCTTTCAAATACAACAATCATCCAAACTACTCCCTCCATCCCATAATATAAGAATGTTTTTGACAAACAACTTCCTCTGTCCCGTAATACTAGTGTAAAAAACGTTCTTATATTATGGGACAGAGGGAATATAAAATAATTATTCAGAAAAATATCAATACCAACACAATAATCTTTCATATTACAAATAATTATTCAAATCACCAAAGCAAACTAAATAATGCAATATAAAACTTGTCTCGAATACAAATAGCACATGAATTAAATAAAAATGAATAAAAAAATGAGTTTGTTATTGTCCAGCCATTTACCAATGGTGCTCAATGAGATCCTTCTGAAGCTGAAAGTGGGTGTTTGCATTTTCAATCTCCTTGTATGTCTGAAGAAAAGCTCTATTCGGGTCTTAGGGTCTCTAGCTGCTACCGACAATTTGCCTCGCAAGCTTGAACAATTTTCACAAAGAGAAATCGGCGCATTCGGTACCTTCTCCGGAAGAGGTGCGGTGGATATGTTGGATTCTCCGCGAAGTAGTCTTGCATCAGCATCTCGTTCCCGAGATGGCGACTTCGAGGAATGCAAAGACGCCCGACAGTCGATCCTCGCCGCCTCTTTCGGTTCTAGTCTTCGTGCTCCTTCACGGCAAGGGCCATCACCAACGTTTCCTGCCGATAGTTTGCAAGCAGCGTCTCAACATCCGAGTCGTCCGAATCAGACGAATCGTCGAGCAAAACCTTCTCGCATGGGCTCAATTCCATCCACATGAACAAAAATCGCACGCGCGCGTCAACCAATTATGCGTAGCGCTCGGAACAAATCACAAGCAAACACTCACCGGCGGCTCGTGGGGCGGGCGCTCTCGGGCGACGACTAGGGGCGGCTCGAGGACGGTCGATCCCCGGCGGCGACGGCGACCAGGGGCCGCTCGTCTCACCGGATCTGGGGGATGGTGCAGCGTATCGGTGATGGAGGGTGGGGGACGCCCCCGCAGCGCGATTTCACCGGCAGATTTGGCCGGAATCGCCGTCGGCTGACGGGTGGAACCAATGGCGGGTGACAGCGGAAGGAGGTGGGAAAAGGGCGCGGGCTGAAATGTCCCTCCCGCCAACCGCTTTCCTGTGATACTGGGCAACGTAGGGGCGAGGCGGAAACCCGCTTATTCGCGGGTTGGGGCCGAGATGTTGCCGCGCCCCTTAAAAAAATTTACGGGATGGCCGCGTTTGCGTGGTTTGTTCGGGCGGGATTTTCCACGCCGACCCACATTTTGGCAGTTATTTTGCGGGTCGGGGCTTTTTACGGGGTCTGCTAGAAATGCTCTAAGTGACACCGTCATCAACCCAGGGACACAACCTCTCGAATTCCCACCGGGATGGCCCGCCTCACTCTCCTTCCTTCCAACCTCCCTTGCTGTCCCGAGAAATGTGTCCCTCCCTCATGGACCATCCCTTCCCCACGGACCCTTCCTTACATCTCTCTATCACCTTTCCCCTCGAATTTCCACCAGGGTGGCCCGCCTCACTCTCCTTCCTTCCAACCCTCCTTACAGTCCCGAGTGATGTGCCCCTTACCCCTCCCGCGCAGTGCATGCACTTGGTCTTCTTCCAGCATTCAGCGGAGATGTGCCCTTCATCACCGCAGTTATAGCAACAGCCATAGAGCTCCACCGGGATGTTGGCCTTGGGAGGCCTCGAGGTGGGCAGGGTGAAACCCTGGTGACGCCGCTGTGCCGGCGGAGACTGCGGCTCAGAAGCAGGATTCCTAGGGCGGCGGCCGTATTGGTCTACCACTCCGGCCTCGACGGTCGCGGAGGACGGGAAGGTCCAGACGTCGTGCCCTGGGTTATTGGCCCAAGGGGGTGCCCACCACATCAGGGGCAACAACGGTAGATCAAGTTGGGGCCTCGAGGAGTGGGGGGGGGGTTGCGTCGAGCTCGAGGACGATGACGCCATCAAGAGGGAAACCCGGGAAGCCATCCGGGCAGCGGGGAGTGTGGCTGAGTGCCAGGGGTGGACGCCGGGCCGGGGTGGTCATCGGCGCTCAGGGGAGGGAAAAAACTTAAAAATTAGTGACATGGATATAACATATGAATTGCACATACAAGTTCAATTTTAGATTTAAAATACAAGTTAAACACACACGCAGACAGAGAGATGGGGAGGGGCCTTCAGCCCATTAACCATATAGGGAGCTGATGTTCTTTCTTTAATTATACTAGATAATGCCCCGCGCGTTGCTGCGGAATTTTTTTGTGGATTTGCAGAGTAACATTCACATGCCAAAGAAGATAACAATAGGAATAAATAATATGACAAATTTCATATTCAAAGATGTTACTACACTACAGATTGCTATTGTACAACCTTGATGAACTGCATTTTAATCTTCTCGGGTATGTCATGTATAGAATTCAGAATACATGGAAGATAAATATTGTATTGAAGAAATTAAAATCCATATATGTAGCAGAAAAATAGTGGCAATAGTCTTACAAACATATGAGTTAGAAACATTGGATTTAAAAACCGGACCTGATCTGTAAGATATCTTGTCTTTCATCTTCAACAAAAACTTGGATGGGTGGAGCAGAATCAAGTGACACCTTGAGAAAGTGGTTGCATTGAGAATCTAGTACAGAAAATAGAGGCCACATCGAGGGCTGCAGATCTGTCGGGGCCAACACACACGGGTACCAGCAAGCGATATGTGTCAAATATCAAAGTCACTGAGAGCAACTCTAGCAGATTCCGCAAAAGGCCCCGATCCGCAAAATAACCGTCAAAATGCGGGTCGGCGGGGAAAATTCCGTCCGAACAAATACCGCAAACGCTGCCGGCTCACAAAATTTTTTGAGGGGCGCGGCAAAAACTCGGCCCCAACCCGTGTATTCGCGGGTTTTCGCCTCTCTCCTACGGTGCCCCGTATCGCAGTGAAGCAGTTGGCGGGAGGGACATTTCAGCCCGCGCCTCATTCCCTACCTCCTTCCGCCGCCGCTCGCCACAGGTTTCGCCCGTCCGCCGCCGCCGATTCCAGCCAAATCTGCAGGCCGAATCGCGCCACCGGGGCGTCCCTCACCCTCCACCACCGCTAGGCTGCACCACTCCCCCCGGATCTGGCAAGAAGAGCCGCCCCTCATTGTTGTCGCCGCCGGGGATCGACCATCCTCGAGCTACCCCTCGTCGCCGCCGGTTAGTGTTTTTTGTGCTTCGTGTCGAGTGGTCTGTAAAGTTGGTTGACGCGGCGTGTGCTTCTCGTTCATGTAGATGGAATTGAGCCCGTGCAAGAAGTTTTTGCTCTCCGATTCGTCCGATTCGGACGACTCGGATGTTGAGATGATGCTCTCAAACTTTCGGCAGCAGACATTGGTGATGACTCTTGCCGTCAAGGAGCACGAAGACGAGAACCGAAAGAGGCGGCGAGGATCGACCGTCGGGCGTCTTTGCATTCCTCGGAATCACCATCTCGGGAACGAGATATTGATGCAAGACTATTTCACGGAGAATCCAACGTATCCACCGCACCTCTTCCAGAGAAGGTACCGAATGCGCCGATCCCTCTTTGTGAAAATTGTTCAAGCTTGCGAGGCAAATTGTCGGTATTTTACTCAACGAAGAAATGATGCGGGCTTGAAGGATTTAGTGCATATCAAAAAATCTTGGTAGCTATGCGGGTGATTGCATATGGCATTCCGGCTGACTATGCCGATGAGTATCTTCGCATTGGTGAAGATACAACAATTGAATCAGTGCGTAGATTTGCCAAAGTGATCATCGGTGTCTTTGGTCTTGAATATCTTCGGGCACCGAACGAGGATGACACAAAGAAATTGATGGCATCTACTGAGAGGAGAGGTTGGCCTGGCATGCTAGGTAGCACTGATTGCATGCATTGGACATGGAAAAATTGCCCGAAGGCATGGCAGGGAATGTATTGTGGCAAGTCGCGTGATGCAAAAATTGTGCTAGAGGCCGTAGCATCCGAGGATTTATGGATTTGGCATTGCTTCTTTGGTATGCCGGGCACTCTCAATGATATCAATGTGTTGCAGCGGTCTCATTTGTTTGCTATGTCAGGGAACGTAGTAATTTCAAAAAATTTCCTACATACACTCAAGATCATGGTGATGGCATAGCAACGAGAGGGGAGAGTGTTGTCCACGTACCCTCGTAGACCGTAAGCGGAAGCGTTATGACAACGCGGTTGATGTAGTCGTACATCTTCACGATCCGACCGATCCAAGTACCGAACGTACGACACCTCCGAGTTCAGCACACGTTCAGCTCGATGACGATCCCCGGACTCCGATCCAGCAAAGTGTCGGGGATAAGTTCCGTCAGCACGACGGTGTGGTGACGATGATGATGCTCTAGCGGCGCAGGGCTTCGCCTAAACACCGCGACGATATGACCGAGGTGGAATATGGTGGAGGGGGGCACCGCACACGGCTAAGGAATGATCCGTAGATCAACTTGTGTGTTCTAGGGTGCCCCCTGCCCCCGTATATAAAGGAGCAAGGGGGGAGGCCGGCCGGCCCTTGTGGGCGCGCCAAGGAGGAGGAATCCTCCTCCTAGTAGGAGTCGGACTCCCTCTTTGCTACTCCTACTAGGAGGGGGAAAGGAAGGGGAGAGGGAGAGGGAAAGAGGGGGGCGCTGCCCCCCCTCTCCTAGTCCAATTCGGACCAGAGGGAGAGGGGGCGTGCGGCCCATGCTGGCTGCCCCTCTCTCTCTCCACTAAGGCCCATAAGGCCCATTACTTCTCCTGGGGGGGGGGTCCGGTAACCCTCCGGCACTCCGGTTTTCTCCGAAAACACCCGGAACACTTCCGGTGTCCGAATATAGTCATCCAATATATCAATCTTTATATCTCGACCATTTCGAGACTCCTCGCCATGTCCGTGATCACATCCGGGACTCCGAACAAACTTCGGTACATCAAAACTTATAAACTCATAATAAAACTGTCATCGTAATGTTAAGCGTGCGGACCCTACGGGTTCGAGAACTATGTAGAAATGACCTAGAACTATTCTCGGTCAATAACCAATAGCGGAACCTGGATGCTCATATTGGCTCCTACATATTCTATGAAGATCTTTATCGGTCAAACCGCATAACAACATACGTTGTTCCCTTTGTCATCGGTATGTTACTTGCCCGAGATTCGATCGTCGGTATCCAATACCTAGTTCAATCTCATTACCGGCAAGTCTCTTTACTCGTTACGTAATGCATCATTCCGTAACTAACTCATTAGCTACATTGCTTGCAAGGCTTATACTGATGTGCATTACCGAGAGGGCCCAGAGATACCTCTCCGACAATCGGAGTGACAAAACCTAATCTCGAAATACGCCAACCCAACATGTACCTTCGGAGACACCTTTAGTACTCCTTTATAATCACCCAGTTACGTTGTGACGTTTGGTAGCACCCAAAGTGTTCCTCCGGTAAACGGGAGTTGCATAATCTCATAGTTACGGGAACATGTATAAGTCATGAAGAAAGCAATAGCAATATACTAAACGATCAAGTGCTAGGCTAACGGAATGGGTCATGTCAATCACATCATTCTCCTAATGATGTGATCCCATTAATCAAATGACAACACATGTCTATGGTTAGGAAATATAACCATCTTTGATTAATGAGCTAGTCAAGTAGAGGCATACTAGTGATGTTATGTTGGTCTATGTATTCACACATGTATTATGTTTCCGGTTAATACAATTCTAGCATGAATAATAAACATTTATCATGATATGAGGAAATAAATAATAACTTTATTATTGCCTCTAGGGCATATTTCCTTCATGCTAGGCTTGTTAGTGGTGATGCTCCTGCTTGCAATTACACTATCAATGGGCATGAATACACAAAATGGTACTATCTTGCAGATGGTATATTCCCTCCTTGGTGCACATTTGTCAAGAGCATCAAAGAACCCAAAACTAAAAAACAATGTGAATTCTCAAAGATTCAAGAGGCAGCCCGAAAAGACATTGAAAGAGCATCCGAGGTTTTGCAATCTATGTTTGCCATTGTTCGTGGTCCTGCTCGTTTTTGGGACAAGCGGACCTTGAAGAACATCATGACATGTTGTCTTATCCTTCACAACATGATTCTCGAAGATGAGAGATGCATGAACTTGGAATTCTTCTACAACAATGTGGGTAGTCGTGTCAAACCAGCTAGAGACCCTAACCGCATTAGAGCTTTTCTTCAAACATACAAGGAGATTGAAAATGCAAACACCCACTTCCAGCTTCAGGAGGATCTCATTGAGCACCATTGGCAAAGGGCTGGACAGTAACAAACTTATTTTCCATTCATTTGTATTTGTATTCGGGACAAGTTCTGTATTACATTATTTGTATTTATATTCAGTGATTTGAATAATTATTTGTAATGTGGATGATTGCTGTATTGTGTTGGTATTGATAATTATGGTGTGGTATTGATATTTTGCGGACCGGTGGGATGCAACGAATCTGTCATATTCAGAGCCGTATGTATTTTGCAAATATTCTATGTTCACAATGCTCTGCATGGAGCTACTCTAGCTAATTGCTCCCACTTTCAATATGTATCCAGATTGAGACTTAGAGTCATCTGGATTGGTGTAAAAGCTTGCATCGTTGTAACTTTTTACGACGGGCTCTTTTATCACCTCCATAATCGAGAAACATCTCCTTAGTCCTCACTAAGGATATTCTTGACCGCTGTCCAGTGATCTACTCTTAGATCAAAATTGTATTCCTTTGTCAAACTCAGAGCAAGGTATACAATAGGTCTGGTTCACAGCATAACATACTTTATAGAACCTATGACTGAGGCATAGGGAATGCCTTTTCATTCTCTTTCTATTTTCTGCCATGGTCGGGTCTTGAGTCTTACTCAAATTCACACCTTTGCATCATAGGCAAGAACTCCTTCTTTGACTGTTCCATTTTGAACTATTTCAAAAATTTATCAAGGTATGTACTCATTGAAAAATCTTATCAAGCGTCTTGATCTATCTATATAGATATTGATGCTCAATGTGTAAGCAGCTTCACCGAGGTCTTGCTTTGAAAAACTCTTATTCAACTATCCTTTCATGCTATCTAGAATTTCTATATCATTTCCAATCAACAATATGTCATCCACATATAATATTAGAAATGCTACAGAGCTCCCACTCACTTTCTTGTAAATACAGGCTTCTCAAAAAGTCTGTATAAAACCATATGCTTTGATCAACTCATCAAAGCGTATATTCCAACTCCGAGAGGCTTGCACCAGTCCATAAGTGGATCGCTGGAGCTTGCACACTTTGTTAGCACCTTTAGGATTGACAAAACCTTCTGGTTGCATCATATACAACTCTTCTTTAATAAATACATTAAGGAATGCAGTTTTTGACATCCTTTTGCCAGATTTCATAAAATGTGGCAATTGCTAACATGATTCGGACAGACTTAAGCATCGATACGAGTGAGAAAATCTCATCGTATTCAACACCTTGAACTTGTTGAAAACCTTTCGCAACAAGTCGAGCTTAGTAGACAGTAACACTACTATCAGTGTCCGTCTTCCTCTTGAAGATCCATTTATTTAACATGGCTTGCTGATCGTCGAGCAAGTCAATCAAAATCCATACTTTGTTCTCATACATGGATCATGTCTCAGATTTTATGGCCTCATGCCATTTTGCGGAATCTGGGCTCATCATCGCTTCCTCATAGTTCGTAGGTTCATCATGGTCTAGTAACATGACTTCCAGAACATGATTACCGCACCACCTTGGTGCGGACTGTACTCTGGAAGACCTACAAGGTTCTGTAGTAACTTGATTTGAAGTTTCATGATCATCATCACTAGCTTCCTCACTAATTGGTGTAGAAATCACTGGAACTAATTTCTGTGATGAACTACTTTCCAATTTGGGAGAAGGTACAATTACCTTGTCAAGCTCTACTTTCCTCCCACTCACTTCTTTCGAGAGAAACTCCTTCTCTAGAAAGGATCCATTCTTAGCAATGAATAACTTGCCTTCGGATCTGTGATAGAAGGTGTACCCAATTGTTAACTTTGGGTATTCTATGAAGACGCACTTCTCCGATTTGGGTTTGAGCTTATCAGGTTGAAACTTTTTTCATATAAGCATCGCAACTCCAAACTTTAAGAAACGACAGCTTAGGTTTACTGCTAAACCATAGTTCATACGGTGTCGTCTCAACGGATTTAGACGGTGCCCTTTTAAACGTGAATGCAGCTGTCTCTAATGCACAACCCCAAAACGATAGTGGTAAAACCGATAAGAGACATCATAGATCGCACCATATCCAATAAAGTGTGGTTACGACGTTCAGACACACCATAACGTTGTGGTGTTCCAGGTGGCGTGAGCTGTGAAACTATTCCAAATTGTTTTAATTGAAGACCAAACTCGTAACTCAAATATTCGTCTCCGCGATCAGATCGTAGAAACTTTACTTTCTTGTTACGATGATTTTTCCACTTCACTCTGAAATTCTTTGAACCTTTCAATTATTTCAGACTTATGTTTCATCAAGTAGATATACCCATATCTGCTCAAATCATTTTGTGAAGGTCAGAAAATAATGATACTTGCCACGAGCATCAACACTCATTGGATCGCATACATCGGTATGTATTATTTCCAATAAGTCAGTAGCTTGTTCCATTGTTCCGGAGAACGGAGTTTTTAGTCATCTTGCTCAAAAGGCACGGTTCGCAAGCATCAAATGATTCATAACCAAGTGATTCCGAAAATCCATCTTTACGGAGTTTCTTCATGCGCTTTACACCGATATGACCCAAACGGCAGTGCCACAAATAAGTTGCACTATCATTATCAACTTTGCATCTTTTGGCATCAATATTATGAATATGTGTATCACTACGATCGAGATCCAACAAACTATTTTCATTGGGTGTATGACCATCAAAGGTTTTATTCATTTAAACAGAACAACAATTATTCTCTGATTTTAAATGAATAATCGTATTGCAATAAACATGATCAAATCATATTCATGCTCAACGCAAACACCAAATAACATTTATTTAGGTTCAACACTAATCCCGAAAGTATAAGGAGTGTGCGATGATGATCATATCAATCTTGAAACCACTTCCAACACACATCGTCACTTCACCCTCAACTAGTTTCTGTTTATTCTGTAACTCCTGTTTCGAGTTACTAATCTTAGCAACCGAACAAGTATCAAATACTCAGGGGTTACTATAAACACTAGTAAGGTACACATCAATAACATGTATATCAAATATACCCTTGTTCACTTTGCCATCCTTCTTATCCACCAAATATTCAAGGCATTTCCGCTTCTAGTGACCATTTCCTTTTTTTGGGGGGTTAAGACAGTAGGAGAGGCTCCTACTGCATGTATATATAAATAAGCAAAATAACAGTTACATGGTGATTTTTACAATGGGGGGGGGAGGGTTAGCAGGAAGACACAATCCTAACTATGTTGTGGTAGACTTTGTAACAAGGAGGAGACAACATGTGTCTTTCTACTAGGCAACCTATAGCTGATATTGCCAAAGTCTTCCTTGAATCTAGTGAACCAAGAAGGAATGGAGGGAAACACACGTCTAAAGTGACCATTTCCTTTGCAGTATAATCACTCAGTTTCAGGCTTTGGTCCAGCTTTGGGCTTCTTCACGGAAGTAACAACTTGCTTGCCATTCTGCTTGAAGTTCCCTTTCTTTCCCTTTGCCCTTTTCTTGAAACTAGTGGTCTTGTCAATCATCAACACTTGATGCTCTTTCTTGATTTCTACCTTCGTCGATTTCAGCATCACGAAGAGCTTGGGAATCGTTTTCGTCATCCCTTGCATTATAGTTCATCATGAAGTTCTACTAACTTGGTGGTGGTGACTAGAGAATTCTGTCAATCACTATCTTATCTGGAAGATTAACTCCCACTTGATTCAAGCGATTGTAGTACCCAGACAATCTGAGCACATGCTCACTAGTTGAGCGATTCTCCTCCATCTTTTAGCTATAGAACTTGTTGGAGACTTCATATCTCTCAACTCGGGTATTTGCTTGAAATATTAACTTCAACTCCTGGAACATCTCATATGGTCCATGACGTTCAAAACGTTTTTGAAGTCCCGATTCTAAGCCATAAAGCATGGTGCACAAAACTATCAAGTAGTCATCATATTGAGCTAGCCAAACATTCATAACGTCTGCATCTGCTCCTGCAATAGGTCTGTCACCTAGCGGTGCATTAAGGACATAATTCTTCTATGCAGCAATGAGGATAAACCTCAGATCACGGATCCAATCCGCATCATTGCTACTAACATCTTTCAACACAATTTTCTCTAGGAACATATAAAAATAAACATATGAAAGCAACAACGCAAGCTATTGATCTACAACATAATTTGCAAAATACTACCAGGACTAAGTTCATGATAAATTAAAGTTCAAATAATCATATTACTTAAGAACTCCCACTTAGAAAGACATCCCTCTAATCCTCTAAGTGATTACGTGATCCATATCAACTACACCATGTCCGATCATCACGTGAGATCGAGTAGTTTCAACGGTGAACATCAATATGTTGATCATATCTACTATATGATTCACGCTCGACCTTTCGGTCTCCGTGTTTCGAAGCCATATCTGTTATATGCTAGGCTCGTCAAGTTTAACCTGGGTATTCCGCGTGCGCAACTGTTTTGCACCCGTTATATTTGAACGTAGAGCCTATCACACCCGATCATCACGTGGTGTCTCAGCACGAAGAACTTTCGCAACGGTGCATACTCAGGGAGAACACTTCTTGATAATTAGTGAGAGATCATCTGATAATGCTACCGTCAAACAAAACAGAATAAGATGTATAACAGATAAACATCATATGCAATCAAAATATGTGACATGATATGGCCATGATCATCTTGCGCCTTTGATCTCCATCTCCAAAGTACTGTCATGATCTCTATCGTTACCGGCACGACACCATGATCTTCATCATCTTGATCTATATCAATGTGTCGTCACATGGTCGTCTCGCCAACTATTGCTCTTGCAACTATTGCTATCGCATAGCGATAAAGTAAAGCAATTATTTGGCACTTGCATCTTATGCAACAAAGAGACAACCATAGGGCTTCTGCCAATTGCCGATAACTTCAACAAAACATGATCATCTCATACAACAACTTATATCTCATGACGTCTTGACCATATCACATCACAACATGCCCTGCAAAAACAAGTTAGACGTCCTATACTTTGTTGTTGCAAATTTTACGTGGCTGCTACGGGCTGAGCAAGAACCATTCTTACCTACGCATCAAAACCAGAACGATAGTTCGTCAAGTTGGTGCTGTTTTAACCTTCGCAAGGACCGGGCGTAGCCACACTCGGTTCAACTAAAGTTGGAGAAACAGACACCCGCTAGTCACCTGTGTGCAAAGCACGGCGGTAAAACCAGTCTCGCGTAAGCGTACGCGTAATGTCGGTCCGGGCCGCTTCATCCAACAATACCGCTGAACCAAAGTATGACATGCTGGTAAGCAGTATGACTTGTATCGCCCACAACTCACTTGTGTTCTACTCGTGCAAATAACATCAACGCATAAAACCTAGGCTCGGATGCCACTGTTAGGGAACGTAGTAATTTCAAAAAAATTCCTACGTACACGCAAGATCATGGTGATGGCATAGCAACGAGAGGGGAGAGTGTTGTCCACGTACCCTCGTAGACCGTAAGCAGAAGAGTTATGACAACGCGGTTGATGTAATCGTACGTCTTCACGATCTGACCGATCCAAGTACCGAACGTACGGTACCTCCGAGTTCAGCACACGTTCAGCTCGATGACGATCCCCGGACTCCGATCCAGCAAAGTGTCGGGGATGAGTTCCGTCAGCACGATGGCGTGGTGATGATGATGATGCTCTACCGGCACAGGGCTTCGCCTAAACTCCGCAACGATATGATCGAGGTGGAATATGGTGGAGGGGGCACCGCACACGGCTAAGGAACGATTCGTAGATCAACTTATGTGTTCTAGGGTGCCCTCTGCCCCCGTATATAAAGGAGCAAGGGGGGAGGCCGGCCGACCCTTGTGGGCGCGCCAAGGAGGAGGAGTCCTCCTCCTAGTAGGAGTAGGACTCCCTCTTTCCTACTCCTACTAGGAGGGGGAAAGGAAGGGGAGAGGGAGAGGGAAAGAGGGGGGCGCTGCCCCCCCTCTCCTAGTCCAATTCGGACCAGAGGGGGAGGGGGCGCGCGGCCCATGCTGGCTGCCCCTCTCTCTCTCCACTAAGGCCCATAAGGCCCATTACTTCTCCCCGGGGGGTTCCGATAACCCTCCGGCACTCCAGTTTTCTCCGAAAACACCCGAACACTTCCGGTGTCCGAATATAGTCGTCCAATATATCAATCTTTATGTCTCGACCATTTCAAGACTCCTCGTCATGTCCGTGATCACATCCGGGACTCCGAACAAACTTCGGTACATCAAAACTTATAAACTCATAATAAAACTGTCATTGTAATGTTAAGCGTGCGAACCCTACGGGTTCGAGAACTATGTAGACATGACCTAGAACTATTCTCGGTCAATAACCAATAGCGGAACCTGGATGCTCATATTGGCTCCTACATATTCTACGAAGATCTTTATCGGTCAAACCGCATAACAACATACCTTGTTCCCTTTGTCATCGGTATGTTACTTGCCCGAGATTCGATCGTCGGTATCCAATATCTAGTTCAATCTCGTTACCGGCAAGTCTCTTTACTCGTTACGTAATGCATCATTCCGTAACTAACTCATTAGCTACATTGCTTGCAAGGCTTATACTGATGTGCATTACCGAGAGGGCCCAGAGATACCTCTCCGACAATCGGAGTGACAAAACCTAATCTCGAAATACGCCAACCCAACATGTACCTTCGGAGACACCTGTAGTACTCCTTTATAATCACCCAGTCACGTTGTGACGTTTGGTAGCACCCAAAGTGTTCCTCTGGTAAACGGGAGTTGCATAATCTCATAGTTATAGGAATATGTATAAGTCATGAAGAAAGCAATAGCAATATACTAAACGATCAAGTGCTAGGCTAACGGAATGGGACATGTCAATCACATCATTCTCCTAATGATGTGATCCCATTAATCAAATGACAACAAATGTCTATGGTTAGGAAACATAACCATCTTTGATTAATGAGCTAGTCAAGTAGAGGCATACTAGTGACGTTATGTTGGTCTATGTATTCACACATGTATTATGTTTCCGGTTAATACAATTCTAGCATGAATAATAAACATTTATCATGATATGAGGAAATAAATAATAACTTTATTATTGCCTCTAGGGCATATTTCCTTCATGCTAGGCTTGTTAGTGGCGATGCTCCTGCTTGCAATTACACTATCAATGGGTATGAATACACAAAATGGTACTATCTTGCAGATGGTATATTCCCTCCTTGGTGCACATTTGTCAAGAGCATCAAAGAACCCAAAACTAAAAAACAATGTGAATTCACAAAGATTCAAGAGGCAGCCCGAAAATACATTGAAAGAGCATCCGAGGTTTTGCAATCTATGTTTGCCATTGTTCGTGGTCCTGCTCGTTTTTGAGACAAGCGGACCTTGAAGAACATCATGACATGATGTCTTATCCTTCACAACATGATTCTCGAAGATGAGAGATGCATGAACTTGGAATTCTTCTACAACAATGTGGGTAGTCGTGTCAAACCAGCACTAGACCCTAACCGCATTAGAGCTTTTCTTCAAACATACAAGGGGATTGAAAATGCAAACACCCACTTCCAGCTTCAGGAGGATCTCATTGAGCACCATTGGCAAAGGGCTGGACAGTAACAAACTTATTTTCCATTCATTTGTATTTGTATTCGAGACAAGTTCTGTATTACATTATTTGTATTTATATTCAGTGATTTGAATAATTATTTGTAATGTGGATGATTGCTGTATTGTGTTGGTATTGATAATTATGGTGTGGTATTGATATTTTGCGGACCGGCGGGATGCAACGACGCAAGAGCAGACCCTGCAAAGCCGACCCGTAAAAAAGTATATTCCGCGAATATCCTTTTATACGGGTCCGTTTGGGGGTCTCCTCTACGGCCGTCCGCGCCGTCCCGCAAAAGCGCTTTTTCACGAACTGCAAACACGTTTTGCGGGCCGGCGGGATGCGGGGTCTGCTAGAGTTACTCTAATGATGGCATATCACAACAATGAGCTCAGTTGCCCTGCATAGATTCCTTCAAGAGTATTGATCAACATTCGAGATACCACCAGGAGGGGATCATCGTTGTTTTTCGTAACTGAGCGAGCTGCAAGGTACAAAAAATCAAATAAGAAGGTGTGCACATACGTGGTTCATAGATGGTTTCAAGAAAAATGGAAAAATAATACTCACCGATCTTTGCTTTGGGATAACACCACAGAACTTCTGATTACATGATATTGAAAGCATGAATGAAAGTTAAAGATCAGTGGCAAACAAATAAGTATATGTTTAAGCACTGAACCGTTCAACCAAGGAAGACTAATACATGCACTCTAGACAAATCTAAATTAATTCGGGACAGAGGGAGTATAATTTTTAATACTCCCTACATTTCATAATGTAATGCGTATAATTTTTAGTACACACGAGACTACATGAACGGAGCGACTACTCATCGCTCGTGCGACTTCTACGTGGCGTCGCCTGAAGCGAGCCGGCTTAGTAACCAAGTGGCGTCGCAACCACGTGATCTCGTCATTCACACGTTTCTCTTATATATTTTTAAATCTAAATAAACATACTATGAGAAAATTAGTCATTTTTTAAAAAAATCATCAAATATTTAAAGAATATAGATGCAATGTTAAAAAAATGTTTGCTCAACTTAAGAAAAGGTTTGTACTGTTCAAAAATGCATGTGATTAAAAAATGTTCACATGTTTCAAAAAGTGTACATGAGAAAATTGGTATACAATGTAAAGAAATATTCTACTAATCACAAAAAAAAATCATACCATTTAAAAACCATAAACTTTGAAAATTGTTCACACATTACAAAAACATATTTGTGACTTAAAAATAGTAATTATCCAATGTATGAAAATGTCCACATGGTTTAGAAAAATGTTTGGTATGATGGAAAATATGTTTCAATGAGCAGTTGAAAAATGTTTAACAAGTAAAAACATGTTCAAAACAAGTATCTAAAACAAAATTCATGTGTTTAACAATATTAAACGGATGTAAAAATGTTTTAGATATATACAAAAATGTCAAATATGTATGAAAACGTAGACATAAAAGCATATATTAGGAAAAATATTAATGATGTATTTGAAAAATGTTAACCTTGTATAAAATAATGTTCGTGGTCTATACAAAAAATATACAATGTGTATGGTAAAATTAGACATGTGTTTTGGAAAAGGAAACCAGGTAAAACCTAAGAAAGAACGAAAGATGGTGGAAGAAAAAAGGGAAAGAAAAAAACATATAAAATAGAAGAAAATCTATGCAAAACCAGCGAAAATAACTGATTAAAAACTCACAGAAAAATATATCTTATACTACGGTATTAGTCCACCAAAAACCACCAGTATATAGGCGACTTGTAATAACAATTAGTACGTGTGACATATAGCTCCCACCTTACACGAACCCTCTGGGTCTGTTCGCACAGGGTTCCTATTTATCGCTGTAAGAAGCAAATAGGGAAGATATGATGCGGAGCATCCCACGATCAGCCTCACAGACGCATCTACATCTCCTACAACACCACTTGGACCTATGACTAGAGCACGTGCAAGAGCGCTCGAAACCGAGGTGACATCACTCCTCTCACAACTCCCTTTCGATTCACACGAGACATGGCTACTACCTCAAACAGAGACACTTTGCATACTCAGGTACCAAGGAGTTACCATGGAGAAGCTAGGAAGCAAGGAGAATCGGAAGCGGAAGACATGCGTGAAGACGGAGAGGAAAAGCGCCAAGTCCCAGGCTGGTCGGACGATCCGGACAGAGCCTGGACGATCCAGACCCCGGTCCGGACGATCCGGCTAAATCGCCCGAAGACAACCGAAGCTCCATCCCGAAGCCGGACCATCCGGAAGCCGTCTCGGATCATCCGGACACCGCCCGGACATCCGGACCCCCAGCCGGACATCCGGACCTGCACCGCCACCGCGTACGTCACCAGCTCATCCGGGCCTCCATCCGGACCATCCGGCTAGAGCACGGATCATCCGGCTCCTCACCCGGATCATCCGGACCTCGCGTGCGTGCGCGTGTTGGGCTGAGCCCATGTACCCCTTCGCCCCCTAGCCAATATATAGGACTCCTCCTCCTCCTTTCGAGACTTAGCGTTGATTTAGCTCATTTGTGAGATAGAGCCTCGCTCATCCATCCGGATCTGCTCCTCGTGAGGGACCGACACCTCTTCGGAGAAGATCCACCTGGATTCAAGACCTCCATCCGGAGAAGACCATCAAGACCTCCACCCGGAGAAGACCATCAAGACCTCCACACGGAGAAGAACCGTTACCCTTTGTACCGTCTCTTGTTGGATTTGGATCTTGTATTACCTCGTGCCTCGATGATCTCGCACTTGTATGACTTTGTTCTTGTTGGTTGAGTGGTTTCTCGTGTTTTTCTCTCGTTCCCCTCCTCGTTTTCTTCGTGTTCGTCGTAGGGATCCTCTCCAAATGTGAAAGATCGGCCTCTAGGGTTCTACCCTACATCATCTTGGTATCATGAGCCACGTTCATCATGTTTTTGGAGCCCCTACCCCTCTTTTTCTAGCTTGATTTTGTTGATTTCGTCCTAAATCCGAAAATCCCCACCAAAAATAGCCCCCAATTTTTTTTGTGATTTGTTGGTTTAGATGATGTTTTGTTGATTTTGATCCGTGTATTCGTTGTGTAACTCATGGATCTTGCCTTTCCCCACCTTCTCACCCTTGAAATCCATCCAAAATCCACGAAATCTTCGAATTTCTCCCTGTTTTCGAGTTCATCCTGAGCAGCCCCCGAGCGCAGTTGACCTGGCCGGATCATCCGGACCCTGACCCGGATCATCTGGACACGCCCAGATCATTCGGCTCCTGGCCCGAATCATCCGGCTTTGTTTGACGAAACTGCATTTTCTGTAGTTTTTCTCCACCACCACCTACGCCTCCGCACCCCACCCACCTCGACCACCACCACGTTCACCCGCCAACCCCCATGACATACCCCTCTATACCACCATTCGACTTTGGGTTCGAGAATTTGAGTTGTGGTTTCCCGTGTCCTATTGTGTTTCGGCTATTTAGGTACGGCGCGACATCAACATCACCACCGCTCATCTTCGTCGACTACTCATCATCGCTATGGATGGTACCTTCGACGACATCTTTGTCTACGCCTTGCCATTGCATTGATAACCACCATAGCCTTACTTTCGCGTTGCTCACCCATCGAGACTAGCCATTGAGTATTGCCGGCAACGTGACTTGTGCACATTAGTGATCATACTCCATAGCATACATACCATACCATAGTGGTGCATATCTTGGCATCACCTTGTGTGTCACAAAGTTGTCATCGCATACACAATTGCTATCTTGGTTCGTGAAGTTTTGCATGAGAAAAGAGCTCAAAAGTGAAAGAGCCAACCAAGCTTTTAAGCAAAAAGAGAAAGATAAGCAAAGAGCTTATAAGCAAGAACCACAGCATCGTACCACATTAAGATGTCATATCCGATCATCTTGGATCATATCACCGAAATACCATACATATAGCATACTTGGGATAGAGGTCGTTGCATTTTTGCCTAGTAGGTTGTGCACAAGCTCCGTATCCGCCTATCGTGCAATCGTGCTAGTGTCTCTCAAGTATTGTGCAACAAGAGCATTTTCATGGACTCCACATTTTGGCTCATTTTGGTTTGCACAATCCCATTATTCTATTTGCGTGTGTGTTTCTGTGTACCACTACTTGCTTGGTCTACTTGTTGCACTTGCGAATTTGCGAATCTTTTTCAACATCTTTGAGTCAAACTAACAATTGCATCAAATTTTGTGCCACCATCCTAACCAAGCTCCACGATAAGCTTTTACTTGTGTAGGTGTGAGAACCGACAAGAATTGGTACCAATTGTGCTATTTCATTGTCCGCATTTGAGTGATCTTGATTCATCTCCAACATCGGTCAAGGTACATTTGGTATAAGTTCTCCTTCTACCACTCACATTTTTGCTTGGAATGATGGATAAGCCAAGTACTTCTACCAACCCACTCTTCATCGAGCAAGACGACGACATGTCATCATTCTTCACCAAGAGCCACCTCTTTGGTGCACAACGAGCGTTGCATCAAGAGCAACAAACAATGACCGACCGCATCGACAACCTCGCCACCGACTTGCGACTCTTCGAGCAACGTACAAGGGACTACTTCGACAACAAGCTCGACGCTCACAAGCAAGAGAATGACGCAAGAATGGACGAGATACGTGCCTTGTTGGTGAACCGTCCTTGAGGGAGTCCTGGATTAGGGGGTGTCCGGATAGCCGAACTATCACCTTTGGCCGGACTCCTGGACTATGAAGATACAAGATCGAAGACTTCGTCCCGTGTCCGGATGGAACTTTCCTTGGTGTGGAAGGCAAGCTTGGCGATACGAATATGTAGATCTCCTACCATTGTAACCGACTCTGTGTAACCCTAACCCTCTTCGGTGCCTATATAAACCGGAGGGTTTTAGTCCGTAGGACGAACAACAATCATACCATAGGCTAGCTTCTAGGGTTTAGCCTCTTTGATCTCGTGGTAGATCTACTCTTGTACTACCCATATCATCAATATTAATCAAGCAGGAGTAGGGTTTTACCTCCATCGAGAGGGCCCGAACCTGGGTAAAAACATCATGTCCCTCGTCTCCTGTTACCATCCGCCTAGACGCACAGTTCGGGACCCCCTACCCGAGATCCACCGGTTTTGACACCGACATTGGTGCTTTCATTGAGAGTTCCTCTGTGTCGTCATCTTTAGGCCCGATGGCTCCTCCGATCATCAACAACGATGCGGTCCAGGGTGAGATTTTTCTCCCCGGACAGATCTTCGTATTCGGTGGCTTTGCACTGCGGGCCAGTTCGCTTGGCCATCTGGAGCAGATCGAAAGCTACGCCCCTGGCCATCAGGTCAGATTTGGAAGTTTGAACTACACGGCTAACGTCCGCGGAGACTTGATCTTCGACGGGTTCGAGCCCCAGCCAAGCGCGCCACACTATCACGATGGGCATGATCTAGCTCTGCCGCCGGACAGTGCCCTGGAGGCCGCACCAGAGTCCGCTCCGACCCTCAGCTCAGAGCCGACTGCGCCGACCGAGGACGAGTGGTTGGACACCGCCTCGAGGGCTGCAATCTCTACGGCGATTGAGCCAAACACCAACCCTGTCCCTCGCGAAGCTCGTGACTCCAAGGTGCCGGACTCCTCTCCGGACTCCGAACCTTCCGCGCCCCTGCCAATCGAATCCGATTGGGCGCCGATCATGGAGTTCACCACCGCGGACATCTTTCAGCCCTCGCCCTTTGGCGACATCCTGAATTCACTAAAGTCTCTCTCTTTATCAGGAGAGCCTTGGCCGGATTATGGTCAGCAAGGCTGGGATGCGGGCGACGAAGAAATTCAAAACCCGCCCACCACCCACTTCGTAGCCACTGTCGAAAGTTTAAACAACGTGCTCGATTTCGACTCCGAAGACATCGACGGTATGGACAACAATGTAGGAGATAAGCATGAACCAGCACCTATAAGGCACTGGACAGCCACCTCATCTCACGATGTATACATGGTGGACACACCTAAAGGAAGCGATGACGAGGAACAACGGGACACCACGAGGGATCATTCCCCTGAAAAGTCAAAACGGCAACGTAAGCGCCGCTCAAAATCCCGCCTCGACAAAGACGACAGCCATACAGACCTAGCCATAGAGCAGGGCGAACCGGTGGACGACGAACATGCCATCGCGCAACCGTTCGAACAGGACAACCTGGATAAACAATCCGTCCCCAGCGAAGACAACAGTCCGGACGATCTCACGCTGGACAAATTGCTGGAGCAGAAGAACCTCCACAAAAGGCTCATCGCCACTGCGTGTAGCCTGAAAAAGCAGAAGCGGAAGCTCAAAACAGCGGAACATGCGCTCAGAATCAGATGGAGCAAAGTACTCAACACCGCAGACAAATACAGCGATAGTCGCCGAACAAAGAGCTACCCAAAGCGAAAACTACTGCCCGAATTTGTGAGGAGGCCGTAGAGCCCCCGCAATCAAAAAACAAGGAGACCACCCGGTCGGATAGACGACCCCATGGCAAACATAGAGCGGCAAACGGCGCCGCACACAAGCCGGCACGCGATCCGCACACGGATTCACATCAAAAATATGGCCCAATCAGATCTATCTACGGGCCAAGAGAGCAAGCTCTAGTAAGCAATGCAACACATCAAGTATCCGAATACTACGGTACACCTAAATATAGAGGTGCCGCACACCCCCTATGTTTCACCGATGAGGTTCTGGATTATGAATTCCCAGCGGGATTCAAGCCCGTAAACATAGAGGCATATGACGGAACAACAGACCCCGGAGTCTGGATTGAGGAGTACATCCTCCACATACACATGGCTAGAGGAGATGACCTCCACGCCATAAAATACCTACCCCTCAAGCTCAAAGGGCCAGCCCGGCATTGGCTCAAAAGCCTCCCCGAAAACACCATTGGAAGTTGGGAAGAGCTCGAGGATGCTTTTCGGACAAATTTTCAAGGGACCTATGTCCGACCTCCGGATGCAGACGATTTAAGTCACATAACTCAACGACTCGGAGAGTCAGCCCGAAAATTCTGGAACAGATTCCTTACTAAAAAGAACCAAATAGTCGATTGTCCGGACGCCGAAGCCTTAACAGCTTTCAAACACAACGTCCGAGACGAATGGATCGCCAGACACCTCGGCCAAGAAAAGCCAAGAACAATGGCTGCATTAACATGCCTCATGACCCGCTTTTGCGCGGGAGAGGATAGCTGGCTGGCAAGATGCGGTACCAGCGACCCAAGTACATCCGAAGTCAGGGATGGAAACGGGAAACCGCGATGCATCAAGGACCAGCGCCGGACCAAGGGAAACAGCCCGAAGAGCACGGCAGTCAACGCCGGATTCAAAAGCTCTCGGCAGAATCATAAAAAACTGCCCCTTAAGGATAGCAGGGACGAGCTATCTAACTTAAACAAAATCTTGGACAAGATATGCCAAATCCACAGTACTCCCGGGAAGCCTGCAAACCATGCCCACAGATATTGTTGGGTCTTCAAGCAGTCCGGCAAACTCAACGCCGAACACAAGGGGCTCGACACACCAAGCGAGGACGATGACGAACCCCACAAGCAGAGCACCAAAAAACAAAAGAATTTCCCACAAGAAGTCAAAATAGTAAACTCACTTCATGTGACAAAAGGGAAAAATAGAGCGGTGCCCATAAAGGTACGTGCCATATGGCCTATCCCAGAGGAGTCCCGCAACTGGTTGTTAAAACCAATCACCTTCGACCATCAGGATTACTCTAGAAGTATCCGGATTGCAGGATGGACTGCCTTGATGTTAGATCCGATAATTAACGGACTCCAATTTACACAAGTCCTAATGGACGGCGGTAGTGATCTAAACCTGCTATACCAGGACACAATCCGCAAAATGGGGATAGACCCAACCAAAATTCGCCATAGCAACACTTCCTTTCAAGGGGTAATGCCAGACCCATAAGCCCATTGTACGGGCTCTCTACTGCCAGAAGTTGTGTTCGGCTCACCAGACAACTTCCGCCGCAAAAAGTTAACCTTCCACCTCGCCCCATTTACAAGTAGCTATCAAGCACTACTGGGACGTGAAGCTTTCGCCCGCTTTAACGCAATACCGCATTATGCATCCCTTACACTTAAAATGCCCGGTCCACGAGGCGTAATCTCCTTAAAGGGAAATATCGAGTGTTCCTCGAGCGCGAAAGATGGTGTGACTGCCTTGACAGCCACACACTAAAACAACTTCACTAAGCAAAGCACCTAAGTAGGTCGTTCGGACCCCGAACACGGTTAGACGAGTCTGACGTAAACATACAAGGGGCTCCGCGCATGTACAACAAGAGACAATAAAGCTCAATTTTATTCATTCTTTGAATTGTACTTTGTTTTTTTATAACATACATTTTCGCACGATCTTTTTCAACTAAGTTCCTCTCTTTTCCAGATGAACACCGTGCTACACCCGTCTAGGATACGGCACAACGGAGACACAGGTGCAGACGTGCAGTAGGGACCCGTGACAAGGATTCTTTTCAGATTAAGACCCTGCGTAAACCTTTTTTACTGTCTCTTGTTGATACACATCCCCTGGTTTCTTGTTATAACCAAGGAGGAGGCTGACGTTTTGGCATGGGCCACGTCAGAATTTTGCGCGTACCTGGACACCAGGGGCTTATTACCAAGGGCGTTGTTCGGCCCGTTTTCATAAAGACTGAATACCTTAGGGAGTGTTCGGCGTCTCGAGTTAGGCCTTATATGCATCAGCTCCGAATCATGTCTTTGGTCAAATGTTGGGTTTGCCCGACTCCTGTGTTTTGCTGCCTTACGTTCCGCTCTATCGGCTAAGGCGGCACCAGGAGAACTACTGCGATTGTGCCCCGGTTCGGCCAGGCGAGCACCTCAGTAGAGAAAGCCGAAAACTGACTGTCATGATATAGCGTGAGACTGGTCAACCACTCGATGACCCGCCGGAATCTATAGGATTCCTCCGCATTGATGAAGGACCGTTCCCCGGTCAGGCACATACGCGCCCCAAATTCGGGTAAGCGCGGTGCCACTAGGGGCTATATCGTAGCCCCACTGTCAAACTCCTATGGCTAAGTGAAAGTGATAAAGCATTATAGTCCGGTTGCCTAGTTTGCTGCGCTACCACCTCCTTTATAGGACCAAGACGTTGGATCAAGTGTGAAAATGCGCCTTTTTGCAAACACCCTCGCATTATATGCGTGGGGGCTGAAGCCGAAGACTGCCATCTTTCAGGTTATATATACATATACATTAGCGGCCGCACAAGAGGTATTTTAATTCTTGAAAGGCACAAGTATAAAAAGCTCTTATATTCCATCAATACATTGTTTCACAACAATACATGTTATTCGAACATAATATCCTTCGAGCACTGTGTCTCTATTAAACGAGCGCCCTGCAGAACTTCCTGAAAATAGTGCTCGACAGGTACTCGGCTTCCGTCCGAATCTTGGGATGCAACATCGGTGGCCTTCATCTCCGCCCAGCATGTCTTGACACGGGCAAGAGCCATCCGCGCACCCTCTATGCATGCCGACCTCCTCATTGCATTGATATGCGGCACCGCACCAAGGAACTACTGCACCAAGCCAAAATAACTCTTCGGCTCGGGCCTTTTCGGCCACAAAAAACTCACGAAATCCTTCATGGCAAGTCCGGATAACCTATTCAGCTCCGCCCATTCGGCCAAGCGATCGGTTAATGGAAGTGGGTGCTCTGGATTATGGAACTGCGACCAAAAAACATTTTCCATTTCGTGATCTTTTTTATCTCGGAAGTGTTCGGCCGCGTCCGCGGCACTTGCCGCCAGGTCCAAATAAGCATCCTCCACACTCCACAGCCGGTCCAACTGGGCAGATTTAGGATCCACAAATTTCCTCTGCAGCAAAAAGGGCTTTCCAGCTGCGATATCTCCGGCCTGACGCAGCTCCTCCTTCATAGCTCTCATCGCAGAGCGAGCATCCTTGGCCTCGATAGTGGCCTTCTTCAGGTCCTCTTGCACCACTCAATCTTCTTTTTCAAGAAGCTTGCAGCGGTCGGCAGCATTCTTTAACTTCACGGCCATCTCGGACATTTCCTTCTTGCTTTGGCAGTGAGCAGCCTGTTCGGCTTTTAGCTCTTCGGCCGCCTTTAAGGCAGCCGCATCACTCTTTCTGGCCTGCTCCTTGGCTCGGGCGAGCTTCGCCCGAAGGTTCTCCATGGCAGCGGCACCATCTGCATCAAGCATACATGTTGAAAGGCACGGGCATCAAGCTCCCTTACCAGGTGTCCGCGGAGAAATTGCATACCTTGTGACTCGTCAAGTCGCTTATTGACAAGCGTGATGTTGGCATCCGCCACGTCAAGTTACCGCTTCAGTTCGGCAAAATCATCAGTCCGGCTAGCCACCGGACCCTTCACCACCTACATAGGTAGGGCGACATATTATACCTGGGATTATGATCCTCGGCGCGCTGTCATTTTTGACAACACACCGAGCCTCAAGGGCTACTATCTACACAGGGCGCATGTCATATGCGGAACTGTCAGAAGGTACATCATTTTGCGTACCTCAAAGCCTGTCAGTAAACTTCTGATGGCTTCGTGCAATCCACTCTCAACGAATGAAATCCTTTCAATCACCGTACCCATTAACGCCACGGTGATCTTCTGAGATAGACGCTCGCCCAAGCAGATCCTTCAGCTCCTCCGTCCATACACCAGGTGGTGCCGGACTCGTCCGATGGCCTTTTTTGAAGGCCGGACGCGGAGGGCTTTGAGGGGACATACGACTGCCTTCCAGTCCCGCCGGACTCGAAGAAACCCTCCGCGATGACACCTTAGGGTCGCCCGCCTCGCAAGACGGTACGGCAGGGGGAGGCGTTTCGCTCTCTATCATCTCCGGACGAAGATCCCTCGAAGATGAGCTCTGCTAAGAAGGGCTGAGGTCTGAACTACAAGGTAAAATTTTGGTCATCTTCATTAGAAATAGGGAAGGGATATCCTTTTTTTTGAAATAAACTCCCCTTTGTACTTACGGCTCGGTAGAGGGCTGATCCCCGTGGGGGCATAATGCGGCCGAGGCATCTCTCAGCGCAGGATCCTCTGACGAAGATTTCTTCCCCCACTTTGAGACCATGGTCTCCGGGTCTTCAGAGGCGGTCTTCTTCTTCCCTTGGATGGAGGGATTCTCGATCCCTCCTCTCCTGATAGCCTCCTTCGCGGAGGCGGTAGCTCCCTTGTTCCCCCCTTCACCCTCTTCCGAAGGCGCAACCTCCAGCATCCTGGTTAACACGGGATCCGGCGTGGTTTCAGGGAGGGGGGCCGGAACCCTGATTAACTTTGCTTTCTCTATCCACTCCTGTTCAAGGAACAACTCTTTTAAAGGGCAAGTTCATAATAAATACGGGATAGCATGTCCGGATACAGGGCTACTTACTTGAGTATCCGGGCGATTGCAGCTCAGACCTGCGTCCTCGGTCAAGTCCGGACACATCGCTTGTGATCCGAAGAGAAGCTTGTACATCTCCACGGGCATCACACCCATAAAATGTTGGAGAGCTCGTGGTCCCTCCGGGTTAAATTCCCACAGGCGGAGGGGGCGACGTTTGCAGGGCAGGATGCGACGAATCAGCATGACCTGCGCTACTATGACCAGAGTGATCTCCCTCTCTAGGAGGTCCTGAATGCGGCCCTGCAACAAGGGCACATCCTTGGACGGCCCCTAGTCAAGTCCTTTATTAACCCATGATGCCAGCCGCGGTGGAGGACCCGAGCGAAAGGCAGGTGGCGCCACCCATTTGGTGCCCCTGGGAACTATGATATAAAACCACTCTTGTTGCCATAAGCCGAGCTCCTCTTGAAAAAAGCCCTCGGGCCACGGAGCGTCAACATTCTTGCTTATAACAGCCCCTCCGCACTCTGCCTGCTGCCCCTTGATCAACTTTGGCACCACCTTGAAGGTCTTGAGCCACAATCCGAAGTGAGGGGTAACACAGAGGAAGGCTTCGCATACGACGATGAACGATGAGATGTGGAGGATGGACTCCAGATCCAACTCATGAAATTCCAACCCATAATAAAACATGAGCCCCCTCACGAAGGGGTCCGTCGGGAAGCCTAGCCCCCGAAGAAAGTGAGACACAAACACTACGCTTTCGCCGGGCTTGGGAGTGGGAATAACCTGCCCTTGGGCAGGTAGCCTATGCGAAATTTCGCCAGTTAGATACCTGGCATCTCTTAACTTTAGCACGTCTTCCTCCGTAACGGAGGAAGGCATCCACCGGCCTTGCAGGTCGGAGCCGGACATTATCGAAGGTCCGAAGTGCCTGAATCTAGAGCTTCGGGTGTTGGAACTCGAGGCGAGGGGCGGATTCGATTGAGATTGGAAAAAAGGAGCGGGGCCTTGGTCTCTTTATAAAGAGGTTGAATACCAAGAGCCTTCCCCGTGACCGTTCGGGACTCGCCCTCGATAGAGGGGGCGTGCCGACGGGCACGATTGGGTTACCCACGCCCGTATTGATGAGAATCCCAAAATAAGGGGACACGATCTCTGCTTTGACAAGACGTGCCAACGAAACCGCCTCGCTAAGCGCGCTGAGGTGGGACAATAAAATGATTCGTATAAAGGCTTGGCCGCGGTGTGATGTCACACCACGGAATACGTCAGCAGATGGAATTTGTGTGAATATTATTCTCTCTACGGTGGTATGTGGAACTTATTTTGCAGAGCCAGACACTATCCTTGTGTTCAAAATCTTCTATAAAGTATCCCGAGGAGGAACCCGCCTTGCAATGCAGAAGACAATATGCGTGCTGGACTCGTCGTCATTGAAGCCTGGTTCAGGGGCTACTGAGGGAGTCCTGGATTAGGGGGTGTCCGGATAGCCAAACTATCACCTTTGGCCGGACTCCTGGACTATGAAGATACAAGATCGAAGACTTCGTCCCGTGTCCGGATGGGACTTTCCTTGGCATGGAAAGCAAGCTTGGCGATACGAATATGTAGATCTCCTACCATTGTAACCGACTCTGTGTAACCCTAACCCTCTTCGGTGCCTATATAAACCGGAGGGTTTTAGTCCGTAGGACGAACAACAATCATACCATAGGCTAGCTTCTAGGGTTTAGCCACTTTGATCTCGTGGTAGATCTACTCTTGTACTACCCATATCATCAATATTAATCAAGCAGGAGTAGGGTTTTACCTCCATCGAGAGGGCCCGAACCTGGGTAAAAACATCGTGTCCCTCGTCTCCTGTTACCATCCGCCTAGACGCACAGTTCGGGACCCCCTACCCGAGATCCGCCAGTTTTGACACCGACAGTCCTCCTTCAACTTCTTCATACTCAAGACGGAGCCGCTCAAGTTGACACTCCGACGACACCTTCTCCGGCTCAAGTATACTGACATCGAACACTCTTCGATGAGCCGCGCGTCAAGACCGTCATGCATCTCGCAATCCTCTACACGACAAGCATTCACAAGTGCAAGTCGACGAGCAAGTACTTTGTCCTCAACCACACCAAGTTGCTTTTGCACAAGCTCAAGAACGACAACGACAACGTCGCCAAGAGGAAGAACGAGCACGTCTACGTCAAGAGGAACAAGACGCCGAGGCTCAAGGTATTCAACAACAACAACATGAAGCACAAGCTCTTGAGGCGCAACATGCCCTTCAAGAATCAAGTCGAGCCATCGCCAAACGCAACCGCGATAGGCGAAATCAAGAGGAAGCACTTCGAGAAGAAATCCAAGAGGAAAATTACCAACCGCGAGTGCAACGTCAAGCTCCTCAAGCTCCTCCTCAAGCTCGACAAGCTCCTCCACAAGCTCGACAAGCCCCTCCACAACCTCAAGTTCAACATGAGCAAGAAGACGACGTACATCCTCCACGCCAAGGGCAACATGAGGTTGATTTTCCTCCACGTCAAGGGCGTCATCATCAACATCGACCACAACACAATGAAGAGCAACGCTACGGCAAGCTAAAATTCACCATGCCCAAGTTCAAGGGAGGCAATGATCCCGAAGAGTACCTCTCATGGGCATTGAAGGTTGACAAAATCTTTCGTTTGCACAACTATGAGGAAGAGAAGAAGATCGCTATGGCATCCCTTGAGTTCCAAGACTATGTGCTCATATGGTGGAAACAAGTCCTTGAACACCGAGAAGCAAGAGGTGAACCACCAATCACCACTTGGGCTCAAATGAAAGATGTCATGCGAGCACGTTTTATGCCCACCTAATACAACCGCGATCTCTTCAAGAAGCTCCAAATCCTCAAGCAAGGAACAAAGAGTGTTGAAGAATACTACAAGGAAATGGAGATAGCCATGATACGAGCTAATGTCACGGAGGATGATGAGCAAACCATGGCATGTTTCTTGAATGGACTCAATCATCCCATCAAGAAGATTGCCGACTTCCAACCCTACTCCAACATCATTGAGCTCGTGCATCAAGCTACCAAAGCGGAACGTCAAGTGCAAGATGACTTCAAGTACGCCAAGTACTCATCCAAAACCTATGGCTTCTCCAACAACCAAGCTTCAAAGACTCCTCCAACTTCTACCTCAACCAAACCATCTACAAGCAACGACGACAAGTCAAGTTACAAGAAAGCTTCGACAAGCTCAAGTCGCCCTACTAATACTACAAGCAACTTCAAGACGCGTGCTTCATCATCTACTCCGACCAATGAGACCGTCAAGACAAGCTCCTTCAAGTGTTTCACTTGCGGCGGCCGAGGCCACAAGTCCTTCCAATGCACAAACAAGCGCACCATGATCCTCAACGATGATGGAACCTATGACTCCATGAGTGAAGAGGAGATGGAAGCCCTTGAGCAAGTGGCCATGCACCAGCGCGTGAACGAAGATGAAGATGATCAAGTCTTTTGTGGTGAGGATTCGAGCCCCGCTCTCTTTGTCTCCAAAGTCTTGACTCTTCAACATCAACAAGAAAAAGACCAACAATGCCACATATTCCACACAAAGGCCGACATCAATGGAAGGTCCGTCAAGGTCATCATCGATGGAGGTAGTTGTCACAACTTGGCAAGTGAAGAACTATGCTCCAAGCTACAATTGGTCAAGATGAAGCACCCGCACTCATACAAGGTCCAATGGCTAAGCGATTCCGGTACTATAAAGGTTGAGCATACGGTCAAGGTCACCTTCAAAATTGGAGCATATGAGGACACTTTGGATTGTGATATCGTCCCGATGTCCATTTGCCACCTCCTTCTTGGTAGGCCATGGCAATTCGACCGCGGCGTTATCCATAATGGATGTACCAATCACTATAGCTTCAAGATGAAAGGGAAGGAGTATGTGCTACGACCTATGTCTCCTAGTCAAGTGATAGCCGACAAGCAAGCCACCCATCGTGGAGAGAAGAGTGAGAAAGTGATCCACCCAAAAGAGAGTGAGAGCCACAAGCCAAAACCGAGTGCCTCCATGATGAGCGACAAGAAAAACTTAGTCCTATTTGCCACCAAAAGTGAGATGAGAGAAGTGTGTGAGAACCCATCAAGTGTTATGCACTTTTTCCTCGTGTGCAAGGATGGAGAACCCAAAACTAACACCTCTCACAATCTACCTTTAGTGTTCTCTTCTCTTTTGCAGGAATTCCAAGATGTTTTCCCCGATGAGCTACCTCCGGGTCTACCTCCTCTATGAGGCATTGAGCACCGAATTGACCTCATCCCCGGAGCACCTCTTCCAAACAAAGCTCCATACTGCGTCAACCCCGAAGAAACTAAGGAGATCCAACGGCAAGTACAACAACTAATCGACAACGGACATGTACGTGAAAGCTTAAGCCCTTCTGCCATTCCCGTTATACTTGTGCCCAAGCAAGACGGTAGTTTTTGCATGTGCTCGGATTGTATACCCATCAATGCTATTACGATTCGCTATAGGCATCCCATTCCTCGCCTAGATGATATGCTTGATGAACTTAGTGGTGCCACCATTTTCTCAAAAATCGATCTTAAAAGTGGCTATTATCAAATCCGCATACAAGAAGGTGATGAATGGAAAACTGCTTTCAAAACCAAATTTGGCTATTGGTTTATCAGAAGCTCCCGGTACTTTCATGCGTCTTATGCATTTTGTGCTTCGACCGTACATTGGAGTATTTGTTGTGGTTTACTTTGATGACATTCTTGTCTTTAGCAAATCCATGAAAGAGCATCTAAAGCATGTTAGGGATGTTTTGCAAACTCTTCACATGGAACATCTTTATGCCAACATGAAAAAGTGCACATTTGGTGTTGACAAACTTGTTTTCTTGGGTTTCGTGGTTTCTTCCAAGGGTGTCCATGTTGATGAATCTAAAATTGAAGCAATTAAAACTTGGCCCCAACCCACCAATTTTCAACAAGTGCGTAGCTTTCTTGGCTTGCGGGTTTCTATCGTCGCTTTGTGAAAGATTTTAGCACTATTGACGCTCCTTTGCATGCCTTGAGTAAGAAGAATGCTCCTTTTGTTTGGGGATCTATGCAATCCACCGCTTTCGATGAGCTCAAATCTTTGCTTACTCATGCTCCAATTCTTGTTTTCCCCAACTTTGACAAAACTTTTGAGGTTCATTGTGATGCAAGTGGTACCGGAATTGGTGGAGTTTTGATGCAAAAAAATATGAGCCATTGCATATTTTAGTGGAAAAAACTCTCCGGTGCTCAACTTAACTATCCCATCTATGACAAAGAATTGTATGCTTTAATGTGTGTGCTACATGTTTGGGAACATTATCTTAGACCTCATAAGTTTGTCATCCATACCGATCATGAAACGCTTAAGTACTTAAAAGGTCAAACTAAATTGAACAAGCGTCATGCCAAATGGAGTGAATTTACTGAATCTTAACCCTATGTGATCAAGTACATTAAGGGTAAGGAAAATGTAGTTGCGGATGCACTTTCTTGCATATGCATGCTTGTCACTAAACTTGAGTTGAATGTTATTGGCTTTGAGCACATAAAAGACTTGTATGCGAATGATCCTTCCTTTGCTACTCCTTATGCTAAGTGTTTGATGCATACATCTTGGGAACGATATTACATCAAGGATGATTATCTTATGAGAGTTGACAAACTTTGCATTCCCGAGTCTTCTCTTCGTTTGCTCCTTTTGCAAGAGGCTCATGGAGGCGGACTCATGGGACACTTTGGTCACGACAAGACATTCGCCACACTCTCCAAGAACTACTTTTTACCCAAGATGTTCCACGACGTCTCTCACTTCACCAACCGATGCTCCACATGTCGCAAAGCTAAGTCTAAAGCTCAATCCCATGGTCTTTACATGCCTCTTCCTATTCCGTATCAACCTTGGGAAGACATTAGCATGGATTTTGTACTTGGTTTGCCTCGAACTCAAAATGGAAATGATTCCGTGTTTGTTGTTGTGGACCGATTTTCTAAGATGGCACATTTCATTCCATGCAACAAGATAGACAATGCTTCACATGTTGCAGATCTCTTTTGTAGGAAAATCTTGCGCCTCCATGGAGTACCAAAGACAATCGTCTCTGACCGGACATCAAGTTCCTGAGCTACTTTTGGAAGACGCTATGCGCCAAGCTCGGAATCGAGCTCTTGTTCTCATCCGCATATCATCCTCAAACCGACGGCCAAACAGAGGTGACGAACTGTATGCTCTCCACTCTACTTCGCGTGTTGATCAAGAAGAACATCAAGGAGTGGGAGGCATGTATACCCATCGCCGAGTACGCCTACGACCGGGCAAGACATTCGACGACCAGCGAGTCCACTTTCGAGGTTGTCTACGGCTTCAACCCGATGTCCCCATTGGACATTCTACCTCTTCCTCTACAAGAGCGCACCAACATGGATGCGAGTGCACGAGCAAGCTACATCAAGAAGATGCATGAGAATACAAGGCACACCATCGAGCGCCAAGTACAACGACTAGCGACCAAGCTCAACATCAACAAGCAACCCATGATATTCAACATTGGAGATCTCATGTGGCTACACCTTCGCAAGGACCGCTTCCCCAATGAACGCAAGTCCAAACTTCTACCTCGAGTCGATGGACCCTTCAAGGTGCTAGCACGCTAAAACAACAACACTTACAAGATCGACCTACCAAGCGACAGGTACAATGTGAGCGACATCTTCAACATCAAAGACCTCTCGCCATACCATGGTGATGAAGATTTCGATCCGAGGTTGGATCTTTCCCAAGGGGGGGGGAGATGATGCGGAGCATCCCACGATCATCCCCATGGACACATCTACATCTCCTACAACACCACTTGGACCTATAACTAGAGCACGTGCAATAGCTCTCGAAACCGAGGTGACATCACTCCTCTCACAACTCCCTTTCAATTCACACGAGACATGGCTACTACCTCAAACGGAGACGCTTTGCATACTCAGGTACCAAGGAGTTAGCCATGGAGAAGCTAGGAAGCAAGGAGAACCGGAAGCGGAAGACATGCGTGAAGACGGAGAGGAAAAGCGCCAAGTCCCAGGCTGGCCGGACAATCCGGACGAGGGCCCGGACGATCCGGACAGAGCCTGGACTATCCGGACAGAGCCCAAATGATCCGGACCCCGGTCCAGACGATCCGGCTAAATCGCCCGAAGACAACCGAAGCTCCATCCCGAAGCCGGGCCATCCGAACGCCGTTCTGGATCATCCGGACCCCCAGCCGGACATCCGGACCTGCACCGCCACCGCGTGCGTCACCAGCTCATCCGGGCCTCCACCCGGACTATCTGGCTAGAGCCCGGATCATCCGGCTCCTCACCTGGATCATTCGGACCCTGCCTATGTGCGCGTGGTGGGCTGAGCCCATGTACCCCTTCGCCCCCTAGCCTATATATAGGACTCCTCCTCCTTTCGAGACTTAGTGTTGATTTAGCTCATTTGTGAGATAGAGCCTCGCTCATCCATCCGGATCTGCTCCTCGTGAGGGACTGACACCTCTTCGGAGAAGATCCACCTGGATTCAAGACCTCCATCCGGAGAAGACCATGAAGACCTCCTCACGGAGAAGAACTGTTACCCTTTGTACCGTCTCTTGTTGGATTTGGATCTTGTATTACCTCGTGCCTCGATGATCTAGCACATGTGTGACTTTGTTCTTGTTGGTTGAGTGATTTCTCGTGTTTTCTCTCGTTCCCCTCCTTGTGTTCTTCGTGTTCGTCGTAGGGATCCTCTCCAAACGTGAAAGATCGGCCTCTACGGTTCTACCCTACATCAAGATAGTTGTGGGTTGAGACCGATAAGGGTTAAAATCTTTCCATTACTTTTACTTTTTCCTTTTTGTATCTTTTTTGTTTTGTCCAATTTCACTACATTTATATTACTTTGTAAATTATAATTATTATAGTATATTTTACTTGTATTTTGCCAGTACTCACATACTTTGCATCGAAAGATATATTCCATATCATGAACATAATTATTATAAAACAAATTATTATTATTATAATTTTTCATGTACGTAAACGTTAAATTATGATACATTCCATATCATGAACACTTCTTTATAAAAAATATATGACACGTTTTACATTTATGGAACATTTACTTTTACTGCAAATCATTATTTTGTCATATAGAAACTACGTTTTATATGTGTGAGCACCTATTATTTAGGACCCTAATATTGGGCGATGGGCCCGTGGGGGGGAGCTCCCATCGGCAAGAAATTACCAATTAAGCAGTACTCTTTCAAAAATCACTACCATGTCTCCCGGCTACAACGAGGCGCACTGCATACTGCAGAGTTTTCCCTTTTTTTGTAGATTTGTTAATTCAAAACATTTTATCTTTTAAACCATGCGTCCAAATCTCGAACTGTTTTCACCATTGGATTCCTCGCGTCGAGGTCTTCAAAATTAGATCCCACGTTGATAGGTTTCGATAAAAAAATCACAAAAAAACCAAAAGATAAAAAATCGAGCCAGGAGCATGCCTTTTCCCTTTCCGAAGAGTCACAATTGTGCCTCTAGCGAAACAAAAATCCTTGCCTCCACGAGAAGTAAATTTGTGCTTCACGGGAAAAAAAGACGCTTCTTTTCCTTTTTCGAAGAGGCATGAATGTGCCTCTCGCAGAAACAAAACCTTGCCTCCATGGGAAGTAAATCCATGCCTCCCAAGGAAGAAAAATAAAATAAAATGTGTTTTGCCTCTCGTGGAAGCAAATCCGTGCATCCACGAGAAGTAAATTTGTGCCTCTTGCAGAAGAAAAAATGTGTTTTTTCTTTTCTGAGAGGCACGACTGTGCATCTCACGAAAGCAAATCCATGCTTCTCACAAAAAGAATGAAAAAACATTTTCCCCTTTTTCCAAGAGGCACGACTAGCCTCTTGCGGAAGCAAATGTTTGCCTCCATGAGAACCAAATCCGTGTATCTTGCAGAAAAAAAGAAGACACATTTTTTTCTTTTTTCAAAAGGTACGACCGTTCCTCTCACGTGAAGCAAATTCGTGCCTCCACAAGAAGTAAATCCGTGTCTCTCGCGAAAGGAAAAACACGCTTTTTCCTTTTTCGAGAGGCATGACTGTGCCTCTTGTGCAAGCAAATCTGTTACTTAATAAGAAGTAAATCCATGTGTCAGATCACTATCCAATTGACCTATGAAGAGAAACCCATTAAGATTCTCGAGTTTTCCATCCAAGTTACTTGCAGCGGAGTCATCAAGTTTTGCAAAATTTAGTGGAGCCATCATACCGAGAAGGCAGCCACCTGGGAGCGAGAAGAAGACCTCCGCAAGGACCACCCATACCTTTTTGCTGACCAACCCGAATCTCGAGGGCGAGATTCATATTAAGGGGAGTAGGTTTGTAACATCCCAATTTTCAATTTGGATGTTATTCATATATCATTCATATGCATCCATGATTTATGCATTTTGTTGCTTTGTTTTAGTTGCATTTTGATCGAAAAGACCTTAAGCAACTCAAGGACCAATTTGAGAGAGTTGGAGGTTTCACAAAAAATCCAATTTTGATTTATCAAACTTTGGTAATTGGATCAAATTGTTTTTCAAAATTGTTTTCCAATTATTTTAAAATAAAAAAAGAAGATAAAATGACTTCTTCAAAATCAGCAAAGGAATATTAGAAAATGAATTTTGATTTTTTTGGAGAGTTTATTTGATTTTTTATTCGCTAGTTTATTTATTAATTAGCGGAGTAATTAGTACTATAATGTTCCTTTATAGTTTAGGCATTTAGGCCCAGAAAAATGTTCACTAGGTCACTAATATGGCCATATTACTACGTGAAATTTTATGGTATTTTTAGGATATTATTTATATTTATTTTAGCAAGTTTTGTCTCTCTGAAAATCGTTTTAAAAAAAACTAGTTCGGGCCGACCGAGCTGGGCCGAGCCCAGCCCAGGTCGCTGACGCAAGTCGTCCCCGAGCCGGACTCCACTGGAGTCCGCCGCCACCAAAAGTCCGTCGCCGCCTCGCCTAGCCCCTTCCCGCAAGCCCGACCCCGCCCAGGCCCCTTTATATACCGCCGCCCTCTCCTCACCACCTCGAGCCGCACCACCGCAGCTGCACACCGCCGCCGCACACACGCGTCGCCGCCTGCGCCACTGCCGCCGCCGTCGCCAGCCACTGCCGGAGCCCCGCCCCCACCCGAAGCCGCCGCCGCCATTGAGTTCGCCGCCACCGTCACCTGAACCGCCTTGAACCGGTATAAAAAACCACCACCCCAGTCCAATCAGGTTTTTTTGGTTTTTCTTTTAGACCCGGTTTATTTTAACTAGTTTGGTTATCTAGTGAACGTTCGTTCATTTAGGTTTTGTAGCAAACAGATTCATTAGATTAGTCTCGGTAGCGAATGTTCGTTCGACATGATTTTTCTTTTTAATTTAATTTTCTGCCAGGGACCTATCCATAGTTTTATTTTACAAATTAGTCCCTACGCTTCAAACTAGCACAACTTTTTGCTCGTTTGTCCAAGTTGATGAAACCAATGCCAAAATCTTCAAAGAGATCTCATCTATCTAGTAAACCAACTTGAACATGTTTTTAAAAATTTAAAATTGGAGTTTAATTCATATTTGAATTTGACCTTGTTTTGTTCGCATCTTGAGTTTCGTAGCTCCGTTTTAGTTGATTCTTTTTGCAAATCGTAGCTAATCACTTGTACCTACTGTTAAGATATAATCCACATAAATATAATGCTGTTAAAATTTGTTTTCCATTTAGATTAGTTATTTGCTTGTTTTTGAGTTCTTTGGATCTTTTCTCGTTTTTTCGTTGCATCGTTTGCTTGAGTGCTTATGTATGCTATAGTTTGTCTACGCTAGATTTTCTGGAGTGCGAAGCTTGTTACTATGAATATCTAGAGTTTTCAATCATCAGCAAGGCAAGTTACACTTTGATCATACTTTTCAATACCCAGTTTTTACTATGCATTAGTTTTACCCCTCGAAGATTTGCATGAGTAGGATTGGGAACATGTGGTTTGGTTGTAGTACTTGAGGTAGGAACCTATTACCTTTGATCACCCCAGGAATGCATGATGCTCATATATTGCTTAGCCATGCTTGTAGACGGGGATTGGTTCGTGTGATTCATGACAGTTGTGAGAGATAACAATTTTGGACCACATTAAGGTGGCAACTTTAATACACATCTAGGTGGATTGGTTGGGGCACCTAGAGCAACCAGTGCTTGCCCATGGGAATCCTGGAGTACCCGTGTGATTATCCCTCGGTTCGCCACCCAGGCTCAAAGGGGTCATATGATATTTCATGCCTAGAAACTTCTGTGTGCAGCCACAAGCCATTATGGGCTCTGGCATAGTTGAGTAAGTTTTGTGAGCTCTTGAAGAGGTGGACTAGTGATACGTCTCCAACGTATCTACTTTTCCAAACACTTTTGCACTTGTTTTGGACTCTAACTTGCATGATTTGAATGAAACTAACCCGTACTGATGCTGTTTTCAGCAGAACTGCCATGGTGTTATTTATTATGCAGAAAACAAAAGTTCTCGGAATGACCTGAAAATCCGCAGAGATAACTTTTGGAAAATATAAAAAATACTGGCGAAAGAATCAAGGCTAGGGGGCCCACACCCTGTCCACGAGGGTGGAGGGCGCCCTCCCCCCTGGGCGCGCCCCCTTGTCTCGTGGGCCTCTTGATGCTCCACCGACCTCAACTCCAACTCTATATATTCCGTTTCATGGAGAGAAAAATCAGAGAGAAAGTTTCATCATGTTTTACGATAGAGAGCCGCCGCCAAACCCTAATCTCTCTTGGGAGGGCTGATCTGGAGTCCGTTTGGGGCTCCGGAGAGGGGGATTCGTCACCGTCGTCATCATCAACCATCCTCCATCACCAATTTCATGATGATCACTGCCGTGCGTGAGTAATTCCATTGTAGGCTTGCTGGACGGTGATGGGTTGGATGAGATTTACCATGTAATCAAGTTAGTTTTGTTAGGGTTTGATCCCTAGTATCCACTATGTTCTGAGATTGATGTTGCTATGACTTTGCTATGCTTAATGCTTGTCACTAGGGCCCGAGTGCCATGATTTCAGATCTGAACCTATTATGTTTTCATGAATATATGTGAGTTCTTGACCCTATCTTGCAAGTCTATAGTCACCTATTATGTGTTATGATCCGACAACCCCGAAGTGACAATAATCGGGATACTTCTCGGTGATGATCGTGGTTTGAGGAGTTCATGTATTCACTATGTGCTAATGCTTTGTTCCGGTTCTCTATAAAAGGAGGCCTTAATATCCCTTAGTTTCCACTAGGACCCCGCTGCCACGGGAGGGTAGGACAAAAGATGTCATGCAAGTTCTTTTCCATAAGCACGTATGACTATATTCGGAATACATGCCTACATTACATTGATGAACTGGAGCTAGTTCTGTGTCACCCTATTTTATAGCTATTACATGAGGAATCGTATCCGACATAATTATCCATCACTGATCCAATGCCTACGAGCTTTTCACATATTGTGCTTCGCTTATTTACTTTTCCGTTGCTACTGTTACAATTACTACAAAACTGCTATCTTTACTTTTGTCACTATTACCATTGCTATCATACAACTTGCTACTAAATACTTTGCTGCAGATACTAAGTTATCCAGGTGTGGTTGAATTGACAACTCAACTGCTAATACTTAAGAATATTCTTTGTCTCCCCTTGTGTCGAATCAATAAATTTGGGTTGAATACTTTACCCTCGAAAGCTGTTGCGATCCCCTACACTTGTGGGTTATCAAGACTACTTTCTGGCTTCGTTTCCGGGGAGCATATCTCTATTCTTTGAGTCACTTAGGATTTATATCTGTTGATCACTATCAGGAACTTGAAATAAGAAAGAACAAAGATTTTCCTCTCAACTACGAGGGGAGGTAAGGAACTGCCATCTAGCTCTGCACTAGATTCTCCTTCTGTTTTGAGTAAGCTTGCGACACCTAAACCTACTACTGCTATGAATTCTGATATGTCGCATGTTATTGATGATGCCACTTCTGCTATGCATGATACTTATGATGAAACTACTTCTGTGCTTGATACTACTTTGCCATTAGGTGAATTTATTAATGAACAACTTGCTAGGGTTAGAGAGAATGAAATTATTAATGATGATATTATTGAAGATAGTGATGATGAAAGTTCTCCCCCTGATTATGAATTGCCTGTTGTTCCTGAGGGTTACGTTATGGATGAAGAAGCTGCTAGAGCTCTTTTTGCTTGCAGAGATAGATATGATCTTAAGAAGTTATTAGCTAAATGGAAGCAGCAATCCCTTAATGCTAGAATTAAACCTGACCCCACTTTTGCTACTTCACCTATCTGCGTTACTGATAAGGATTATGAATTCTCGGTTGATCCTGAGATTATTACTTTGGTTGAATCTGATCCTTTTTATGGCTATGAATCTGAAACTGTTGTGGCACATCTTACCAAGTTAAATGATATAGCCACCTTGTTTACTAATGATGAGAAGTCTCGCTATTATTATATCCTTAAGATATTTCCGTTCTCATTAAAGGGTGATGCTAAAACTTGGTTTAATTCCCTTGATCCTAGTTGTGTGCATAGTCCCCGGGATATGATTTATTACTTCTCTGCTAAATATTTTCCTGCTCATAAGAAACAAGCTGCCTTGCGGGAAATATATAATTTTGTGCAAATCAAAGAAGAGAGTCTCCCACAAGCTTGGGGGAGGTTTCTCCCATTACTTAATGCTTTGCCTGATCATCCTCTTAAGAAAAATGAAATACTTAATATCTTTTATAATGGACTAACCGATGCTTCCAAGGACTACTTGGATAGTTGTGCTGGTTGTGTTTTCAGGGAAAATACAGTCGACCAAGCTGAATTACTATTGAATAATATGTTGACTAATGAAAATAATTGGACTCTTCCTGATTCAATTCCCGAGCCAATTGAGCCAACTCCTGAGCCTATTCCTAAACCAACTCCGAAGAAGAGGGGTGTTCTATTTCTCAGTCCCGAAGATATGCAAGAGGCAAAGAAATCAATGAAAGAAAAAGGTATTAAAGCTGAAGATGTTAAGAATTTACCACCTATTGAAGAAATACATGGTCTTAATATACCGCCCGTTGAAGAAATACATTGTCTTGATAACCGAACACATGTAGTAAAGGTAAATTCTCTCTATAGATATGATAAAGTTGAAATCCCGTTTACTAAATTTCATAGCCCATGCTTAGATGAATTTGATGACTTTATGGCTAGACAAGGAAGTTTTAATGCTTATGTTGGTAGGGAATTAAAGAATAATGCTTTCGAGATAGGACACTTGAGTGATTATATGGCTAGAGTTAAAGGTGATCTTAAACTCATTAGCAAATATGCTTCTATGGTTACTGTCGGTGTCAAAACCGGCGGATCTCGGGTAGGGGATCCCGATCTGTGCGACTAAGGCTAATGGTAACAGGAGGCAAGGGACATGATGTTTTACCCAGGTTCGGGCCCTCTTGATGGAGGTAAAACCCTACTTCTTGCTTGATTGATCTTGATGATATGAGTATTACAAGAGTTGATCTACCACGAGATCGTAGGGGCTAAACCCTAGAAGCTACCCTATGATGATTATGATTGTCCCTCTATGGACCAAACCTTCCGATTTATATAGACATCGGAGGGGGCTAGGGTTTACATAGAGTCGGTTACAGGGAAGGAAATCTAATATCCGGATCGCCAAGCTTGTCTTCCACGCAAAGGAGAGTCCCATCCGGACACGGGATAAAGTCTTGAGTCTTGTATCTTCACGGTCCAATAGTCCGGCCAAAGTATATAGTCCGGCTGTCCGGATACCCCCTAATCCAGGACTCCCTCAGTACCCCCTGAACCAGGCTTCAACGACGATGAGTCCGGTGCGTAGATTGTCTTCGGCATTGGAAGGCGGGTTCCATCTCCGAATACTCCAACGTAAACCTCGAACACTTAAATCGTGTCCGACTTTGCAAGGCAATTTTTACATGCCATTGTAGAGAGAATGATGTTCCACAAACGTAATCTGCTGACAACTTTAGACAACGTGGCATCACACCATGGTCAAGTCATTTTTCGAACCGTTTCAACACAGCTAGCCACCGCACATATTGCGAGGCGGTTTCCTCGACACGTCTTGTCGAAGCAGAGATCGTGTTCCCTTATCACGGGATCTTCATTAATACGGGCATGGGTAACTCAACCGTGGCGGTTGGAAAATAAGCGATTTCCTCAAGCAAGCGGGGAGGCCCACCGTTTTCGCCACCTCTATAAAGGGATAAGGATCTCCCATTTTTACCCATGCCTTCTTCTTCCCTCGTTCACCCATTCTTGCACCCTAGAGCTCCAGCGCCCTAGCTCTCGACTTCTCCGCACAACCAAACATGTCCGGAACAGGAGGCAAGTGGGTGGCTTCTTCCACCAAGGAGGAGCATATTCGAGGCTCCGGGCGGCCGGATACTTAGCTGCAGATATCACGCACCGACTGCCGGATGCAGGGCAGATCCTTCCAACTCCGGGACCCCACGAGAGGATCGTGTTCCTTGCCCATTTTGTCCGCGGACTGGGATTTCCACTTCATCCTTTTGTCCGTGGGCTCATGTTTTACTATGGGCTGGACTTCCATGACCTAGCCCCAAACTTCGTCCTCAACATCTCGGCGTTTATCGTCGTGTGCAAGGCCTTCCCCGCATCAAGCCCCACTTCGGATTGTGGCTACGAATCTTTTGCGTGAAGCCGAAGATCGTGAGCGGCCAGCAAGCGGAGTGCGGAGGTGCCATGGTGGTCAGGATGCCCAATGTTACCTGGCTCGAAGGCTCTTTCACGGAGACCGTGAAAGGGTGGCAATCGGGGTGGTTCTATATCACCGAGCCACGCGACGCCAACTGGGCGGCGGCCCCCGATTTCTGATCCAGAATTCCCATGCGGCTCACTTCCTGGGAAAAGAAAGGCCTGGCCTAGGGCAAACCTGCCGAGCTGACAGGACTTCAGAACTGCATTCAAAATATGATAGACAAGAGGATCAAACTTGTCAACATGGTCCAGGTCATGCTCTTCCGCCGAATCCTTCCATGCCAAAGACGGGCATTCAATCTATGGGAGTTTGATCCGGCCAAACACCAGACACTTCAAGAGCTTTACGGCACGACGCACAACGATGCATGGAAGGTGCTATTCAAGGCCTCCGAAATACCTCCTCCCACATCCGAGGACCGCGGACTCCATGCCACGCGGCTCCCTCGTCCGGTGAGTTCTCTGATCATTACCAGGTGTACCTTCCCCAGCATACTCATGGGAGGATTTTAAGTCATCATGTATATTTAACCAGGATTACATGGTGACGGTGGAGCGGGTCGACTGTCCGGCTCCACTGCCGGAAGATCCAGCTACCGCTCTCCTGACGGAGATGCTAGTCTCGGCGCCTTACAAGGTGCCGGAAAACAAAGCCGAGAAGAAGGCCCCGGGGACCAGGAAGGGTCTCCGGCGTAAGGTTGTACCGGACGCCTCGTCCAAAGACAATGAGGCACGCTCCTCCCATGAAGGGGAGGAGGAAAAGGAAAGGGCTGCCCCATCCGGGGAGGACGAAGGGCCTAAGAGGGTGGCCCCGGGGACCAGGAAGGGTCCCCGGCGCAAGGCCGTCATAGACTCGTCGCCGAGGACGACGAGGCAGATTCCTCCCGCGAAGGCGGGGGGAAATACGAGGAAATTCAGCCTCCCCGCACTGGGGAGGAGAAGAAAAGGAAAGCCGCCCCACAGGGGGAAGCTAGGACGCCCAAGAAGGGAAAGGTGTCCCTTCAGGATCACTCCACCACGGCCGCCTACAGTGAGGAGGAGTGGCTGCCCAGGGGCAAGCCCCTAGTAAGATCGTAAGTATCCGCACTCTGTTGTACTGTAGTGCGACTTAGCTTCATAGTTTGTTATAATGCTGAACACATATATGCAGTCCAGCCAGGGCCCATCCCGGGGTATCCTCTTTGGATGGGTCTTTGAGCGATTCAGCGATGAATTCGCTCCCGACGGCCACCTCCCCTCGGCCTGCAGATGACACGGAGTTGTGGTCCCAAAGGGCACCAGAGCAGGGGGAGGTGGATCTGGAGATGTCCCAAGGCGAAATTCCAGACGCCGGGCACAAGGGGAGTAGGATCCCCGCAGACTATGCGGATGAGAGCCGCAGCAAGCCAGGCTCCCAGCCGGACACTGGATCGAAACCTCCAAAGGTTCCAGATTCGGGTAGGAAGCCCCTCGCTAAGGAGGGCGAGCCGACCGTGCCGATGACTTCCATTATGACAGAGGCGTCGGATGGTCTGCTGGAAGTGCTTCACGACACTTCCATGGATGAAGAGCACCGTACTCTTATGAGTGCGGTGATTGAGAAGGTTCGGTCCGCCAAAAGCGGATTGACCGAAGCCTGCACCAGCCTCCTGACAAGCTTTGAGGTAAGTAATCAAAAGTGTGTGAAATTATCACCCGATAGACAATAGCCCCTGATACTCTGTTTGGTGTTCGGAACGAAAAGCCAAACGGATGGTCAACTCTAAACCGCAGGAGTCTAACAATAGGTGTCTATGTGAATAAGCAGGCAATGCTGCTTGTCGCTGCTGCCCGCACGGCCGAGGTCACCGGACTCAAACGAGACCTTGAGCAGGCCGAAGAGGAGCTCAGCCTCACAAAGAGGCGGCTCAAAGAGAACAAGGTGAGTGATACCCCATTCACATATCATATAGAGGAGAAAAAATTGGTGACACTGACAAAAAGCGTCATGATTTTGTAATAGGGGCCACGACCGAAGTGGCGGCCCTGAAGAAAGCGCTATTTGACGCTAAAGACAAGGCGTCCGCGGAGCGCATTGAGCGTGAGAAGCAAGATGCTAGGGTGGGCGAGGTGCAGCAAGAGCTCCAGGAGCTCGGCAAGAAGTTCGAGTCCTTGGAGCGTGACTTCAAGACGAAAGAGTCTGAGCTTGCGAAGGCCCTTTTGAGCACAAAAGACGCCAAGGCTGAAGCCCAAAAGGCCCAGCAGGAAATCCAGGCGGCCAAGAAGATAGTGGCGGGTAAGGCATTAATTATGCAAAGCAAGCATGTGGAGGAGACATTTCTTTTACTTACCCGAATTCGGAGCTCGTCAGGGGCATTCCCAGATCTGCCACGCAGCGTATCGGATGCCATGGAGTTCTACCGTGCCGAAGTGGGGAGCTCGACGGAGAAGCTGTTCTGGTCCCAGTATGCTGGAGTCGAACACCCGATGCCTCTGAGTGACCAATTGAAGCAATTGGTTGAACTCCACAGGGCGGCCGAAGTGGCCATGAAGGACTTCATAGTCCGGATGTGGCCTGGTGAGCCCCTGCGCGCCAGCTACTTCGGCCTTATAAAGCGGATGGTAAATGCCTGTCCACGGCTTGAAGTTATCAAGCGATCCATTTGCATTGAGGGTGCCCGCTGGGCCTTTGCCCGTGCGAAGATGCATTGGGCCAAGCTAGACGCAGAGAAGCTGGTGAAGGATGGACCGCCGGAGGGCAAGGCGCATCGCTACCCCGAGAAATGTTATGATGGCGTGATGAAAGGTGCTCGTCTCATGGCCGATGAATGTACCAAGGACACCATATTTGAGTGAATATACTCCTGTCGTTTTTGTAATATGAAAACGAGTTTGTTTGCGCTATATAGCGCTTTGTTGATTTAAAATATTACCTTTTGTGTGACTATTTATAAAATTATGAAAGTAGGCCAGTCGTCGGCTTCCGCCCCCACGTAACTAGTACTGGGGTGTTCGTGGAAAACCCAAACACTCTTTATCCAAATTTTTGGTCCCTGAAGGAGGTGTTTGGTGCAGTGCACGAGGCAATCAGACTATGCGGCTTTATAACTCTCAATTAGCCAGTGAAGTCTACAATTTTAAATTTCGGCGAAGCCCCTAGAATTTGGAAAGCCAAATTGGGGCGCTATATATGCCTAAATCGGACGAGGCCGATTCCTTGCATAAAGCGGAAAAAATCTTTAAGGATTTTAAGACCTCTCAAACAGTGACTAGCTCTCGCCGCATCATGACAGTCAGTTTTCGGCTTTCTCTACTGAGGTGCTCGTCCGGAAGAACCGGGACACAATCGCAGTAGTTCTCCCTGCGCTACCTTAGCCGATATAACGGAACTTAAGGCACCAAAACAAGGGAGCCGTGCAAACCCAACTATTGACCCAAGACATGATTCAGAGCTGATGCATATAATGCTATAAGTTTGGGGTGCCGCACTGTCAAAAGTGTTCGGACTTATCTTGCCGTATTACGGGGCGCCATAAGAAGCCCCTGGCAAACTGAACGTACCAAAGTGTATGGATTCAATATTAAATAAACATTTATCGAAAAAATGTGCAGATAGGAATAATAAGCTGACGCTATATATTATCTCCCATTGATGAATAAGACGTCTAAGCATATGTTTATAATTAATGCGTTGAGCAGAAGTAAATAGGACTATTTGACATGTCCTATCCAAGGGCGGGCCGCCTGCAGGTATATAAAATAGGTATAACGATTATTAACAGATACCACCTGAGTATTCCCTTTGTGAGCAAAGCCTTTTGCCTCCTTGGTTATCCTATGATAAGTCCGATGATCCGGCTCTCTGAGGATGCTGCCCGAAAGTAGGGTCCTGAAAGATAAAGGGGGTTATTAAAGTATGTTGCGGCTGAACCGCACTGTTGACCGCATCACTATTGCGCCTCCGCCCATGCCCATGGTATTTTGAGTGCGTAATTGTGTACGCGCGACACGAATGCTGCCTGAATGGGGATGGGGCGGAGGCCAGACTGCTAGTCACGCTCTTGGCGTGCCTGGCAATCCTGTTGCAGGGTACTCCGGACTCGCTTGACGGTGTTCGGGGTTGTTGTCGCCGGATTGGTGGTTTGCTGGAGAAGGTTGCTTTGTACTTCTGCCGCTAGGGCTGCAGTATGCTCTTCTGTATGGAGAGAGCGGTCCGTGTTTCCATTGACTGTTATAACCCCGCGAGGTCCTGGCATCTTGAGCTTGAGGTATGCATAGTGTGGTACCGCATTGAATTGAGCGAATGCGGTTCATCCAAGCAGTGCATGATAGCCACTACGGAAAGGGGCGATATCGAAGATTAACTCCTCACTTCGGAAGTTATCTGGAGATCCGAAGACCACTTCCAGTGTTATTGAGCCCGTGCAACGGGCTTCTACTCCTGGAATTACACCTTTGAAGGTGGTTTTGGTGGGCTTGATCCTTGAAGGGTCGATGCCCATTTTGCACACTGTGTCCAGATAAAGCAGGTTCAGGCTGCTGCCGCCGTCCATAAGGACTCGCGTGAGGTGGAATCCATCGATGATTGGGTCTAGGACCAATCCGGTTGAACCGCTGTCACGGATTCTAGTGGGGTGATCCCTACGATCAAAAGTGATCGGACAGGCTGACCATGGGTTGAATTTTGGGGTAACTGACTCCATTGCATAGACGTCCCTTAGTGCTCGCTTTCGTTCCCGTTTGGGAATGTGGGTGGCGTAGATTATATTTACCATTTTCACCTGGGGAGGAAATTTCTTCTGTCCCCTCGTGTTCGGACGCCGGTGATCCTCGTCATCGTCGCTGTGCAGCCCCTTGTCCTTGTTCTCGGCATTTATTTTACCAGTCTATTTGAACACCCAGCTGTCTCTGTTAGTGTGGTTTGCTGGCTTATCCGGGGTGCCGTGAATTTGGCAGGAGCGATCAAGTATGCGGACCAGATTGGACGATCCCTGATTGTTTCTTTTGAACGGCTTTTTCCGCTGATCGGATTTTGAGCCACTGAATCCAGCGTTGACTGCCGTGTCTTCAGTGTTATCGCCAATGTTCCGAGGCTTATGTCTGTTGCGTCGTGGCTTGCCATTATTGATGCGGACATCTGAAGTGCCGGAGTTTATTAGCGTGGTGCTACTGCGAGCCAACCAGCTGTCCTCGCCCGCGCAAAAGCGGGTCATGAGTGTCATGAGGGCTGATACGTCTCCAACGTATCTACTTTTCCAAATACTTTTGCCCTTGTTTTGGACTCTAACTTGCATGATTTGAATGAAACTAACCCGGACTGACGCCGTTTTCAGCAAAACTGCCATGATGTTGTTTAATGTGTAGAAAAGAAAAGTTCTCGGAATGTCCTGGAAATCCACGGAGGCACTTTTTGGAATTAATAAGAATTTCTGGGCAAAAAATACACCAGGGGGCCCACACCCTGTCCACGAGACAGGGGGCGCCCCCCCCCCTATAGGGCGCGCCCCCTATCTCGTGGGCCCCCTGGACCTCCACTGACCTCAACTCCAACTCCATATACTAACGTTCGGGGAGAAAAAAATCGGAGAGAAAGTTTCATCGCGTTTTACGACACGAAGCCGCCGCCAAGCCCTAATCTCTCTTGGGAGGGCTGATCTGGAGTCCGTTCGGGGCTCCGGAGAGGGGGATTCGTCGCCGTCGTCATCATCAACCATCCTCCATCACCAATTTCATGATGCTCACCACCGTGCGTGAGTAATTCCATCTTAGGCTTGCTGGACGGTGATGGGTTGGATGAGATTTACCATGTAATCAAGTTAGTTTTGTTAGGGTTTGATACCTAGTATCCACTATGTTCTGAGATTGATGTTGCTATGACTTTGCTATGCTTAATGCTTGTCACTAGGGCCCGAGTGCCATGATTTCAGATCTGAACCTATTATGTTTTCGTGAATATATGTGTGTTCTTGATCCTATCTTGCAAGTCTATAGTCACCTATTATGTGTTATGATCCAACAACCCCGAAGTGACAATAATCAGGATACTTCTCGGTGATGACCGTAGTTTGAGGAGTTCATGTATTCACTATGTGTTAATGCTTTGTTCCGGTTCTCTATTAAAAGAAGGCCTTAATATCCCTTAGTTTCCACTAGGACCCCGCTGCCACGGGAGGGTAGGACAAAAGATGTCACGCAAGTTCTTTCCATAAGCACGTATGACTATTTACGGAATACATGCCTACATTACATTGATGAACTGGAGCTAGTTCTGTGTCACCCTATGTTATAGCTATTACATGAGGAATCGCATTCGGCATAATTATCCATCACTGATCCATTGCCTATGAGCTTTTCATATATTGTTCTTCGCTTATTTACTTTTTCGTTGCTACTGTTACAACTACTACAAAAACCCAAAAACTATTATCTATACTTTTTGCCACCGTTACCTTTATTATCATACCACTTTTGCTACTAAATACTTTGCTGCAGATACTAAGTTATCCAGGTGTGGTTGAATTGACAACTCAACTGCTAATACTCAAGAATATTCTTTGGCTCCCCTTGTGTTGAATCAATAAATTTGGGTTGCATACTTTACCCTCGAAAGCTGTTGCGATCCCCTACACTTGTGGGTTATCAAGACTAATTTCTGGCGCCGTTGCCGGGGAGCATAGCTCTATTCTCTGAGTCACTTGGGATTTATATCTGTTGATCACTATGAAGAACTTGAAAGACGACAGGACTATGATTTTGCCCTCAACTACGAGGGGAGGTAAGGAACTGCCATCTAGCTCTGCACTAGATTCTCCTTCTGTTATTAGTAAGCTTGCGACACCTAAACCTTCTACTACTATGAATTCTGATATGTCGCATGTTATTGATGATGCCACGTCTGCTATGCATGATGAAACTACTTCTGTGCATGATACTACTTTGCCATTAGGTGAATTTCTTGATGAACAACTTGCTAGAGTTAGGGGGAACGAAATTATTGAAGATGCTATTATTGATGATAGTGATGATGAAGGTTCTCCCAATGATTATGAATTACCTGTTGTTCCTGAGGGTTATGTTATGAATGAAGAAGCTGCTAGAGCTATATTTTCTTGCAATGATAGATATGATCTTAAGAAATTATTAGCTAAATGGATGCAGCAGTCTCTTAATGCTAGGATGCACCTGACCCTGCTTTTGGTACTTCACCTATCTGTGTTACTGATAAGGATTATGAATTCTCTGTTGATCCTGAAATTATTAATTTAGTTGAATCTGATCCTTTCTATGGCCTTGAATCTGAAACTGTTGTGGCACATCTTACCAAGTTGAATGATATAGCCACCCTGTTTACTCATGATGAGAAGTCTCGCTATTTTTATATCCTTAAGATATTTCCGTTCTCATTAAAGGGTGATGCTAAGACTTGGTATAATTCTCTTGCTCCTGGTTGTGTGCGTAGTCCCCAGGATATGATTTATTACTTCTCTGCTAAATATTTCCCCGCTCATAAGAAACAAGTTGCCTTGCGGGAAATATATAATTTTGTGCAAATCAAAGAAGAGAGTCTCCCACAAGCTTGGGGGAGGCTTCTCCGATTACTTAATGCTTTGCCTGATCATCCTCTCAAGACAAATGAAATACTTGATATCTTTTATAATGGACTAACCGATGCTTCCAAGGACTACTTGGATAGTTGTGCTGGTTGTGTTTTCAGGGAAAGAACCATCGACGAAGGTGAAGTACTATTGAATAATATGTTGACTAATGAATATAATTGGACTCTTCCTGAGACAATCCCTGAAGTAATTCCTGAACCAATTGAGCCAACTCCTGAGCCTATGCCTAAACCCACTCCGAAGAAGAGAGGTGTTTTATTTCTCAGTCCTGAAGATATGCATGAGGCAAAAAAATCAATGAAAGAAAAAGGTATTAAAGCTGAAGATGTTAAGAATTTACCTCCTATTGAAGAAATACATGGTCTTAATATACCGCCTGTTGAAGAACCACATTGTCTTGATAACCCGACACAGGTAGTAAAGGTAAATTCTCTCTATAGATATGATAAAGTTGAAATCCCCTCTACTAAATTTCATAGCCCATGCTTAGATGAATTTGATGGATTTATGGCTAGACAAGAAAGTTTTAATGCTTATGTTGGTAGAGAGTTAAAGAATAATGCTTTTGAGATAGGACGCATGAGCGATAATATGGCTAGAGTTAAAGATGAACTCAAACTCGTTAGCAAATATGCTTCTATGGTTGCTACCCAAGCTGAGCAAGTACTTAAAGCTCAAAATGATTTGCTTGATGAATTAAATAATAAAAATGACTTTGCTGTTAGAGTGGCTACGAGAACTGGTAGAATGACTTAGGTACCTTTGTATCCTGAAGGCCACCCTAAGAGAATCGAGCAAGATTCTCAGAGAAACAATTTAGAGGCACCTAGTTCTTCTAAAAAGAAGAAAAAGAAAAACGATAGAACTTTGCATGCTTCTAGTGAACCTACTATAGACACACCTGAGAATCCCAATGGTATTTCTATCTATCATGTTGAAACACAATCAGGTGATGAACATGAACCTAGTGATAATGTTAATAATAATGTTCATGTTGATGCTCAACCTAGCAAAAACAATGAAGTAGAGATTGAACCTGTTGTTGATCTTGATAACCCACAATCAAAGAATCAACGTTATGATAAGAAAGATTTTGTTGCTAGGAAGCACGGTAGAGAAAGAGAACCATGGGTTCAGAAACCCATGCCCTTCCCTCCTAAACCATCCAAGTCAAAGGATGATGAGGATTTTGAGCACTTTGCTGAAATGATTAGACCTATTTTCTTACGTATGCGTTTAACTGATATGCTCAAAGTAAATCCTTATGCTAAGTATATGAAGGATATCATTACAATAAAAGAAAGATACCGGAAGCTGAAATTTCCACCATGCTTGCTAATTACACTTTTAAGGGTGGAATACCAAAGAAACCTGGAGATCTGGGTGTGCCAACTATACCATGCTCCATTAAAAGAAATTATGTTAGAACTGCTTTATGTGATCTTGGAGCCGGTGTTAGTGTTATGCCTCTCTCTTTATATTGTAGACTTGAATTGAATAAGTTGACACCTACTGAAATATCTTTGCAAATGGCTGATAAATCAACTGCTATACCTGTCGGTATTTGTGAGGATGTGCCTGGTGTGGTTGCAAATGTCACTATCTTAACGGACTATGTTATTCTTGATATTCCCGAGGATGATAGTATGTCTATTATTCTTGGTAGACCTTTTCTTAATACTGCAGGGGCTTTTATTGATTGCAACAAAGGCAATGTCACTTTTCATGTTAATGGTAATGAGCATACGGTACACTTTACGAGGAAACAATCTCAGGTTCATAGCATCAGCTCTATTGGAAAAGTTCCAACTATTATTATTGGAGGTTTTGAATTTCCTCTCCCTACTGTCAAGAAAAAATATGATATTCTTATTGTTGGGGATTTTCATATCCCCGTTGAGGTAACTTAGTGTTAATCGAAATTTCTCCGGTTCCGTGTTATTTGGAATGAGTTTGTTAACAAGACTTGATCAACCTTGTTAGTGGATTCATTTTGATGATCACGAGATGGATGAAACTAGAAGGCACAACCTTCTGTACCCTATTTTTACTTTCTGTTATTTAGAATAAATAAAGCAAAATAGTATTATCTGTCTGTTTTCTGAATTATTCGTGCAATAAAAAATAGTCCGAAAATAAAAGTGCTCCAAATGCCCTGCAAATTTAGTATGATTTTTTATGGAATATTTAAGGATTTTAGGCACTGAAATCACCGCAGGAGGGGCAAGCACCAAGCCACGAGAGTGGAGGGCGCGCCCCCCTATAGGGCGCGCCCCTGTCTCGTGGGCCCCTGGTGGCCCCCCTCCACTTATGCCAGGACCCACACACTTCATCTTCTACCCAAAAAAATCCCCATCCAGCTCAAGCACGAGTTCTAGCCCATTTTGCTGTGATTTTCGATCTCCTTACTCAAAGCTTCATTTACAAAACTGCTTTGGGAGATTGTTGCTTGGTATGTGACTCCTCCATTGGTCCAATTAGTTTTTGTTCTAGTGCTTTATTCATTACAAAATTTTGCTTCATAGGTGACCATGTTCTTGAGCTTGCATGTTCAACTTATGAGGTCCCAATCAATTCCAATACATGATATAGGCTCTAGGCACTTGTAGGAGTAGTTGCTACCAATCTTGTTTAGTTTTATTCACTTTTATTTTGAAGTTACTAAAATTTCAGAAAATGTTAAGGAAAATTTTGAGGGCTCTTCTAGCCAAGGCTCTCATGAAAAACAAGCCAAAGAGAAGGAAAAAGCCAAGTATAATCTTCCTCGCTTAGCGGAAGTACGGTCGTGTGAATGGCCATGCAATGATTTCTTGAAAGAAGCTAGAATTCATGAAGATTTTTATTCTTTGATCGAGACTGCAGGCCTCACCGGTTTCAGCAACGACCGAATCGACTAGTATCTCTTACTCACCAATACTTTTGTGCAAAACTTTTATTATTATCCTAAGAAGTCACCACCTGCAGTATCATTTCATTTATATGATGAATTCAAAGAAATGTCTTTACGTAATTTTTGCGCGGTATGTAGGATACCCTATGAGGGAGAATTAGAGGAACCTCATCGTGAAGATGTGGATGGCTTTGTTAAAACTATAGCTGTAGAGGAGCCAAAGAAGGGTTCCGAGGCAAAAGTCTCTAGCATACCCTTTCCTGTTTTATGCTACTTTGCCATATTTCCTAGTAGATGCTTGACTGGTCGTGGAAATAGTGGAAACTTGAGCGTTCCTGATATTATCGTTCTTCAACATGCCTTGCTTGGAGACAATACTTTTAGTATGGGCGCCGTTGTTGCTAAACGGCTAGCCCTGAATCGTACAAAAGGCCCCATATTTGGAGGTATCTATGCTTCACGTCTTGCTAGACATTTTCAGATACCCATTAGGCACCATGAGAAAGAGGAGACAGAATTGCCTCCTCACATTTTAGATTACAAGAGCATGGTAGCACACAAGTTTATTGTTGACAACGAAGATAGGATGCTCTTGTATAAACTTAGATTTAATAAGAAACACTTTGAGATTATTATTTTGCTTGCACCTCTGTTGTTTGATTTGCTTGCAGAACATTTTCTTGTCACACCGGAAGCGGTGAACAATCATCGAGCCCAAGCTTTTACTGCAGAACCTGAACATGAGCCGGAACCTGAACTGGACCCTTATCGTGCATCATCTGTCCAGTGGGATCCGAAGATGACCAGCCAGTGGTATCCTGATTACACCTCCCACTACACCGGGGAGAGTAGCGACGGTCCTTGGTACTAAACCAACTTAGGCCAAAAGCCTAAGTTTGGGGGAGTACGTATTTCTCACCGACTTTACATTCATGTTCACACACTAGTCGTCGGTGCTCACACTCTTTCATTGTATTATCCATGTTAATTTAAATTTCTTTTTCTCGCTTTCATCTTGTGTGTTTGATAAACCTTAAGAAAAAACCAAAAAAATAATTAGTTTAATTCTATGCTTGTAGTAGAATTAAAATGAAAACCCAAAAAGATTTCTAGTTCTTCTTCTTACTTGTTGGGAGCTTTCCCATGTAAATAGTTTTATTTTCTTTTCTTTCTTTTGGGGGTCGAGAAGACCATATTGAAAATGTTTAGTGGCTCTCATGTGCATGATTGTTTATTTTATTTAGAGCCCATATTACCTTGTCTTCTCTTTTGAGTTGAATGCTTGCAGATTCCAACTTAGTCCAATTAACGTGCACTCTTATTATTATACACATCGTTCGGTCATGCAAGTGAAAGCAATAATGACAATATATGATGGACTTATTGGGATGAGAAAAGCTGGTATGAACTCGACCTCTCTTGTTTTTGTAAATATGATGAGTTCATCGTTTCTGATTCAGCTTATTATGAAGTAAACATATTTGCAATGACATTTAGAGATTATAGTTGCTTGTGCCATGCTTGATTAGTTATGAGTTATAATGGTTTACCTTGTGTGCCAACATGCTATTAGAATGATTATGATGTGATATGATAGGATGGTATCCTCCTTTGAATGAATTGAGTGACTCGACTTGGCACATGTTCACGCATGTAGTTGAATCAAATTAACATAGCCTTCATGATATTTATGTTCATGGTGGATTATATCCTACTCATGTTTGTATTCGGTGTGAATTAATTTAATGCATGTTTATGACTGTTGTCGCTCTCTCAGTTGGTCGCTTCCCAGTCTTTTGCTAGACTTCACCTGTACTAAGCGGGAATACTGCTTGTGCATCCAAACTCCATAAACCCCAAAGTTCTTCCATATGAGTCCACCATACCTTCCTATATGCGGTATCTACCTGCCGTTCCAAGTAAATTTGTATGTGCCAAACTCCAAACCTTCAAATGAAATTCTGTTTTGTATGCTTGAGCAGCTCATGTTTCAACCAGGGCTGTCTGTATCTTCCATGCTAGGTGGGTTATTCTCAAGAGGAGTGGACTCCGCTCCTCATTCACGAGAAAATGGCTGGTAACCGTGATGCCCAGTCCCATGATCAAAAAGATCAAAACAAATCAAAATAATTAAACAAAACTCCCCCAGGGTTGTTGTTAGTTGGAGGCACTCATTGTTTCAAGCAAGCCATGGATTGATGCTTGTTGGTGGTGGGGGAGTATAAACCTTTACCATTCTGTTTGGGAACTGCCTATAATGCATGTAGTATGGAAGATACAACCATCTCATAGCTGTTGCGTTGACAGCAAAAGTATGCTGCTCAAAATGTTATTCAATCTCTATTTTAAAATCGAGCTCTGGCACCTCTACAAATCCCTGCTTCCCTCTGCAAAGGGCCTATTGATACGTCTCCAACGTATCTATAATTTTTTATTGCTCCATGCTACTTTATCTACTGTTTTGGGCAATATTGGGCTTTATTAACCACTTTTATATTATTTTTGGGACTAACCTATTAACCGGAGGCCCAGCCCAGATTTGTTGTTTTATGCCTATTTCAGTGTTTCAAGGAAAAGGAATATCAGACAAAGTCAAAACGGAACGAAATCAACTGGAGAAGTTATTTTTGGAAGGAAAGCCACCCGATGGACTTGGAGTGCACGTTAGGAGATACAGGAGGTGCTCATGAGGGTGGGGGGCGCCCACCCCCCCCCCCGGATGCGCCCCCTGCCTCGTGGGGCACCCGTAGCTCGTCCGACATACCCCCTGCACCCATATATACTCTCGTACCCTAAAACTTCCAGAACAGAAGATAGATCGGGAGTTCCGCCGCCGCAAGCCTCTGTAGCCACCAAAAACCTCTTGAAAGCCCTTTCCGGCGCGATGCTGGAGGGGGGACCCATCACCGGTGGCCATCTTCATCATCCCGGCGCTATCCATGACGAGGAGGGAGTAGTTCACCCTCGGGGCTGAGGGTATGTACCAGTAGCTATGTGTTTGATCTCTCCCTCTCGTGTTCCCTCTTTGGTACGATCTTGATGTATCCTGAGCTTTGCTATTGTAGTTGGATCTTATGATGTTTCTCCCCCTCTACTCTCATGTGATGAATTCAGTTTCCCCTTTGAAGTTATCTTATCGGGTTGAGTCTTTTATGAGAACACTTGAGGTATGTCTTGCCGTGATTATCTGTGGTGACAATGGGATATCATGTGCCACTTGATGTATGTTTTGGTGATCAACTTGTGGGTTTCGTGACATTGGGAACCTATGCATAGGGGTTGGCACACGTTCTTGACTCTCCTGTAGAAACTTTGGGGCACTCTTTGAAGTACTTTGTGTTGGTTGGATGAATCTGAGATTGTGTGACGCATATCGTATAATCATGCCCACGGATACTTGAGGTGACAATGGAGTATCTAGGTGACATTAGGGTTTTGGTTCATTTGTGTCTTAAGGTGTTATTCTAGTACGAACTCTTTTATAGATTGATCCGAAAGAATGACTTTGAGGTGGTTTCGTACCCTACCATAATCTCTACGTTTGTTCTCTGCTATTAGTGGCTTTGGAGTGACTCTTTGTTGCATGTTGAGGGCTTGTTATATGATCTATCTATGCTATTATTGTTGAGAGAACTTGCACTAGTGAAAGTATGAACCCTAGGCCTTGTTTCCTATCATTGCAATACCGTTTACGCTCACTTTTATCATTAGTTACCTTGCTGTTTTCATTATTTCAGATTACAAATACCTTTATTTACCATCCATATTGCAATTGTATCACTATCTCTTCGCTGAACTAGTGCACCTATACAATTTACCATTGTATTGGGTGTGTTGGGGACACAAGAGACTTTTTGTTATTTGGTTGCAGAGTTGTTTGAGAGAGACCATCTTCATCCTACGCCTCCCACGGATTGATAAACCTTAGGTCATCCACTTGAGGGAAATTTGCTACTGTCATACAAACGTGTGCACTTGCAGGCCCAACAACGTCTACAAGAAGAAGGTTGCGTAGTAGACATCAAGCTCTTTTCTGGCGCCGTTGCCGGGGAGGCTAGGTAAAGGGCACTCACTCACACCCCGTCAACTAAGGTCTTTTCTGGCGCCGTTGCCGGGGAGGTGAGTGCTTGAAGGTATATCTTTAGATCTTGCAATCGAATCTTTTTGTTTCTTGTTTTAGCACTAGTCTAGTTTATAAAAGAAAATTAGAAAAAAAAATGGAGTTAAGTATGTCTCATACGCTTCACCTTTTTAATATCTTTCGTGAGTATGATGGAATGGATAATTGTGCTCTAGTGCTAGAAGAAGAAATCTCTAAATTGTTTGGCACTAAATATTTGAATGATGAGCATGATTGCAATGTTGTTAGTATGAATTCTTTGAATATCCATGATGCTAATGATATGCAAAGCCACAAGGTTGGGGAAGCTATGTTTGATGAAGATGATATTTTTTGTCCCCCAAGCTTTGATGAGCAAATTTACTATGATGAAAGCATGTCTGCTATCTATGATGATTATTGTGATGACACGTATGCTTTAAAGAATAATGATAACCATGAAACTTGTCATCTTGATCCTAATTTTAAATCATATGATAGTTATTTTGTTGAGTTTGCTCCCACTACTATTCATGAGAAGAATTTTGCTTATGAGGAGAGTAGTAAATTTTCTATGCTAGTAGATCATGAAAAGAATGATTTAGGTGCTGGTTATATTGTTGAATTCATTCATGATGCTACTGAAAATTATTATGAGGGAGGAATATATGCTTGTAGGAATTGCAATAATGTCAAGTTTCCTCTCTATGTGCTTAAAATCTTGAAGTTATGCTTGTTTTACCTTCCTATGCAAGTTGATTATTGTTCCCATAAGTTGTTTGCTCACAAAATCCCTATGCATAGGAAGTGGGTTAGACTTAAATGTGCTAGTCATATGCTTCATGATGCTCCCGTTATGTTTCAATTCTTATCTTTTATGTGAGCATCATTGTCATCATCATGCCTAGCTAAAAGGCATTAAAGAAAAGCGCTTGTTGGGAGACAACCCAATATTTATCCTTACTGTTTTTGTGTGTACACATGATTATGCTACTGTAGTAATCATGTTTTATAGCTTTTGTTTCAATAAAGTGCCAAGTAAGACCTTTAGGATGGCTTACGGTGATAGTTGTGTTGATCCTGCTGAAATTCAGAAATTTTTGCACCCAGTAAATTAGTTTTGTTAATTCACATAAACGAGCTTCTGATCTGATTCTTTTTGCTCTGGATTGTTACACGAATTGCTTAGGACTTCCTAATTTGGTAGGAGTTTTGGAGTTCCAGAAGTATACGTTTGATACAGATTACTACAGACTGTTCTGTTTTTGACATATTCTGTTTTCTATGTGTTGTTTGCTTATTTTGATGAATCTATGAGTAGTATCGGAGGGTATGAACCATAGATAAGTTGGAGTACAGTAGATATTACACCAATATGAATTTATAATGAGTTAATTACAGTACCAATGTGGTGGTTTTGTTTTCTTTCACTAACGGAGCTTATAAGATTTCCTGTTGAGTTTTGTGTTGTGAAGTTTTCAAGTTTTGGGTAAAGATTCGATGGACTATGGAATAAGGAATGGCAAGAGCCTAAGCTTGGGGATGCCCAAGGCACCCCAAGGTAATATTCAAGGACAACCAAGAGCCTATGCTTGGGGATGCCCCGGAAGGCATCCCCTCTTTCGTCTTTGTTCATTGGTAACTTTACTTGGAGCTATATTTTTATTCACCACATGATATGTGTTTTGCTTGGAGCGTCATTTTATTTTGTTAGTATTAGCTTGCTGTTATTTAGAATAATTTTAGTTTCAATAAAGAAGTCAAGGATAGCCTTTGCCATGCTTATTTTGCTAGTATACATGTTGCTGTTTGAAAAACAGAAAGTTTACCGCTGTTGAAAAAATTCCCTAGAAAAGTCAAAGAGTGGTATAATGTTGAATCCTTTTTCATATTGATATCTGATAAATTTATTACAGTGGGAATTTTAGTTCATAATTTTTGGAGTTAGGGAAGTATGATGAATCTTGCATTCTTTTCAGACTGTACTGTTTTGGCAGATTGCTGTTATGTTTGCATTGTTTGCATATGTTTGCTTGTTTAATGATTCTATTTGAGGATAGGACTATTAACTATGCAGAGGCATTTAGTATGAAATTTTGAATAATTATTTAAGTGATTTGTTACAGTAGAAAATGATAAGGTTTTGCATTGGCTTATACTAACCTATCTCATGAGTTCTTGTTGAGTTTGTTGTGAATGAAGCTTTTGATAAAAAGAGAAACCATGATATGAGAGGAATTAAGGAGACACAAAAGCTCAAGCTTGGGGATGCCCAAGGCACCCCAAGATAATATTTCAAGAAGTCTCAAGCATCTAAGCTTGGGGATGCCCCGGTAGGCATCCCACCTTTCTTCTTCAACAACTATCGGTTAGTATCGGTTGAGCCTAAGTTTTTGCTTCTTCACATGAGTTGTGCTATCCTTGCAATGTAGTTTTCTTTAGCTTTGCTTGCTGTTTGAATAAAGTATCAAGATTGAAATTATTAAATGAGAGAGCCATACATAAATTTGAATTTGTTAGAATACTCTATGTGCTTCACTTATATCTTTTGAGCTTGATAGTTTTGCTCATAGTACTTCACTTATATCTTTTGAGCGTGATAATTTTTGCTCTAGTGCTTCACTTATATCTTTTAGAGCACGGTGGTGGATTTGTTTTAAAGAAACTATTGATCTCTCATGCTTCACTTAGATTATTTTGAGAGTCATTAATAGCATGGTAATTTGCTTAATATTAATATACTTGGTATTCAAGATATGTGAAACTTTCTTTTGAGTGCGTTGAATACTAAGATAAGTTTGATGCTTGATAATTGTTTTGAGATATGGAGGTGATAATATCAAAGTCGTGCTAGTTGGGTAATTGTGAATTTGAGAAATGCTTGTGTTGAAGTTTGCAAGTCCCATAGCATGCACGTATGGTTAAAGTTGTGTAGCAAATTTGAAACATGAAGTGTACCTGGCTTGTGCATCCTTATGAGTGGCGGTCGGGGATGAGCGATGGTCTTTTCCTACCAATCTATCCCCCTAGGAGCATGCACGTAGTACTTGATTTTTGATGGCTTCTAAATTTTTGCAATAAGTATATGAGTTCTTTTGACTAATGTTGAGTCCATGGATTATACGCAGTCTCACCTTTCCGCCTTTGCTAGCCTCTTTGGTACCGTGCATTGCCCTTTCTCACCTTGAGAGTTGGTGCAAACTTCGCCGGTGCATCCAAACCCCGTGATACGATACACTCTATCACACATAAACCTCCTTATATCTTCCTCAAAACAGCCACCATACCTACCTATCATGGCATTTCCATAGCCATTCCGAGATATATTGCCATGCAACTTTCATCATCATATTCATGACATACATTACTTTTGTCATATTGCCATTGCATGATCATGTAGTTGACATCGTATTTGTGGCAAAGCCACCATGCATTATTTTTCATACATGTCATTCTTGATTCATTGCACCATCCCGGTACACCGCCGGAGGCATTCATATAGAGTCATATCTTGTTCTAAGTTTCGAGTTGTAATCCTTATGTTGTAATCAATAGAAGTGTGATGATCATCATTATTAGAGCATTGCCCAAACAAAAAAAAGAAAAAAAAGAAAAAAAGAGAAAGGCCAAAAAAAAGAGAAAGACCCAAAAAAAAAGAAAATAAATAAAAAGGGCAATGCTACTATCTCTTTTTCCACACTTGTGCTTCAAAGTAGCACCTTGTTCTTCATGTAGTGAGTCTCATATATTGTGCTTCAAAGTAGCACCTTGTTCTTCATGTAGTGAGTCTCATAAGTTGCCTTTTTATAGTAGTGGGATTTTTTCATTATAGAACTTGGCTTGTATATTCCTACGATGGGCTTCCTCAAATGCCCTAGGTCTTCATGAGCAAGCGAGTTGGATGCACACCCACTAGTTTTCTTTTGTTGAGCATTCATAGCTCTAGTGCATCTGTTGCATGGCAATCCCTACTCCTCATGTTGACATCAATTAATGGGCATCTCCATAGCCCGTTGATTATCCTCGTCAATGTGAGACTTTCTCCTTTTTTGTCTTCCCCACACAATCCGCATCATCATATTCTATTCCACCCATAGTGTTATATCCATGGCTCACGCTCATGTATTGCGTGAAGGTTGAAAAAGTTTGAGATTATTTAAGTATGAAACAATTGCTTGGATTGTCATTGGGGGTATAGAAGTTGGGAACATCTTTGTGTGACGAAAATGAAGCATAGCCTAACTATATGATTTTGTAGGGATGAACTTTCTTTTGCCATGCTATTTTGAGTAGACATGATTGCTTTGATTAGTATGCTTGAAGTATTATTTTTTTTGATGTCAATATGAACTTTTGTCTTGAATCTTTCGGATCTGAATATTCATATCACAAGTAAGAAGAATTACATTGAAATTATGCCAAGTATCACTCTGCATCAAAAATTCATTTTTTATCATTTACCTACTCGAGGACGAGCAGGAATTAAGCTTGGGGATGCTTGATACATCTCCAACGTATCTATAATTTTTGATTGCTCCATGCTACTTTATCTACTGTTTTGGGCAATATTGGGCTTTATTATCCACTTTTATATTATTTTTGGGACTAACTTATTAACCGGAGGCCCAGCCCAGATTTGCTGTTTTATGCCTATTTCAGTGTTTCGAGGAAAAGGAATATCAGACGAAGTCAAAACGGAACGAAATCAACTAGAGAAGTTATTTTTTGAAGGAAAGCCACCCGATGGACTTGGAGTGCACGTCAGGAGATACGGGAGGTGCTCACGAGGGTGGGGGCGCCCCCTGCCTTGTGGGGCCCCCGTAGCTCGTCTGACGTACCCCCTGCACCCATATATACTCTCGTACCCTAAAACTTCCAAAACAGAAGATAGATCGGGAGTTCCGCCGCCGCAAGCCTCTGTAGCCACCAAAAAACCTCTCGGGAGCCCTTTCTGGTGCCCTGTCGGAGGGGGAACCCATCACCAGTGGCCATCTTCATCATCCCGGCTCTATCCATGACGAGGAGGGAGTAGTTCACCCTCGGGGCTGAGGGTATGTACCAGTAGCTATGTGTTTGATCTCTCTCTCTCGTGTTCTCTCTCGTTTTCCCTCTATGGCACGATCTTGATGTATCCCGAGCTTTGCTATTGTAGTTGGATCTTATGATGTTTCTCCCCCTCTACTCTCTTGTGATGAATTGAGTTTCCCCTTTGAAGTTATCTTATCGGATTGAGTCTTTTATGAGAACACTTGAGGTATATCTTGCCGTGATTATCTGTGGTGACAATGGGATATCATGTGCCACTTGATGTATGTTTTGGTGATCAACTTGGGGGTTTCGTGACATTGGGAACCTATGCATAGGGGTTGGCACACATTCTTGACTCTCTGATAGAAACTTTGGGGCACTCTTTGAAGTAATTTGTGTTGGTTGGATGAATCTGAGATTGTGTGATGCATATCGTATAATCATGCCCACGGATACTTGAGGTGACAATGGAGTATCTAGGTGACATTAGGGTTTTGGTTGATTTGTGTCTTAAGGTGTTATTCTAGTATGAACTCTTTTATAGATTGATCCGAAAGAATGACTTTGAGGTGGTTTCGTACCCTACCATAATCTCTACATTTGTTCTCCGCTATTAATGGCTTTGGAGTGACTCTTTGTTGCATGTTGAAGGCTTGTTATATGATCTATCTATATTATTATTGTTGAGAGAACTTGCACTAGTGAAAGTATGAACCCTAGGCCTTGTTTCCTATCATTGCAATACCGTTTACGCTCACTTTTATCATTAGTTACCTTGCTGTTTTTATTATTTCAGATTACAAATACCTTTATCTGCCATCCATATTGCACTTGTATCACTATCTCTTTGCCGAACTTGTGCACCTATACAATTTACCATTGTATTGGGTGTGTTGGGGACACAAGAGACTTTTTGTTATTTGGTTGCAGGGTTGTTTGAGAGAGACCATCTTCATCCTATGCCTCCTACAGATTGATAAACCTTAGGTCATCCACTTGAGGGAAATTTGCTACTGTCCTACAAACATGTGCACTTGCAGGCCCAACAACGTCTACAAGAAGAAGGTTGCATAGTAGACATCACCTATCTATTTACTTTTATGTTGAGTCATCACCCTTCTTATTAAAAGCACCCGCTGGAGAGCACACTGTCATTTGCATTCATTACTATTGGTTTATATTGGGTATGACTTGACTGGATCTCTTTTACCATGAATTACAATGTTTAGTCAGTCCTTGATCTTTAAAGGTGCTCTGCATTTATGTTTTGCGGTCTCAGAAAGGGCTAGTGAGATACCATTTTGTTATATCATGTTATGATTATTTTGAGAAAGTGTTGTCATCCGAGTTTTATTATTATGGCTCGCTAGCTGATTATGCTATTGATATGAGTAATTGTGAGACCTAAGTGTTATTGTGAGTATGGTTAGTTCATAATATTTGCTGAAACTTGAATGCTGGTTTTTCATGTTTACAACAACAAGAGCAAACAGAGTTTGTAAAAGTTTTTCTTTATCACTTTCAGTTTATCAACTGAATTGCTTGAGGACAATCAAAGGTTTAAGCTTGGGGGAGTTGATACGTCTCCAACGTATCTACTTTTCCAAACACTTTTGCCCTTGTTTTGGACTCTAACTTGCATGATTTGAATGAAACTAACCCGGACTGACGCTGTTTTCAACAGAACTGCCATGATGTTGTTTTATGTGTAGAAAAGAAAAGTTCTCGGAATGTCCTGGAAATCCACGGAGGCACTTTTTGGAATTAATAAGAATTTCTGGGCGAAAGAAATACACCAGGGGGCCCACACCCTGTCCACGAGACAGGGGGGCGCCTCCCCATTAGGGTCCTGCTCTATGGGGTCCTCAGGTGCCGAATTTTTTGTCGCCGAGGCTAATCTCGTCTTCGGAGGTGGTCATGTAGTTGTCCTCCTCCGGGTATCCGTCCGTCGCCTGTTCATCTGGGCTGACCTGCCCGTCTTCCTGTTCGGCCTGCTCGAAGGCATGCTGATCGGGGTTGTATTCATCTTCGGCACCATCCAAATTGTTTTCGTCTCCTGTGCCGGTATTGCTGTGGTGGGGCTTGGAGCAGCGCCGATGACGCCTATGCTTTGCTTTCTTCCTTGAGGGGTTATCCTCCATTGCCTCATCGCCATTGGTTTCTTTCGGAGTGTCCACCATATATATATATATATCATATGAGGAGGTGGTTGTCCAACGCCCCATGGGCGGTGGTTCCTGTTCTTCTCCTACATCTTCGTCCACAGCGTCGATGTCTTCAGAGTCGAAGTCAAGCACGTCGGTTAAATCATCGATCATGGCAATGAAGTGGGTGGTGGTTGGGCAACGAATTCCCTCGTCGCCTGCTTCCCACTCAAGCCGGACATAGTTCAGCCAAGAGTCTCCTGACAAAGAGAGGGACTTTAACGAGTTCAGCATGTCGCCAAAGGGCAAGTGCTGGAAGATATCCGCCGCGGTGAACTCCATTACCAGAGCCCAACCAGATTCAGCGGGCTCGGGGGCGCGCGGTCTGGAACCTACAGCCGGACACAAGTCCGGGGGTCTGGTGTCACAGGCTTCCTTGGGGATGGAGTCTGTGCTCGGCTCTACCGCCGATGAATGTGCGGCCTCCAGGGCGGGGTCCATCCACCCGTCCTCGGACGATGCGATCTGGCCCGGATTTAGGTCCGGAGCTCCTGCAGGTGCGATATCCCAAGTATTGTCCGACAGCAGGTCTAAGCCGTGCTCGTCGTGACTGTTCGACGCTCCTGGCGTAGGCCTGAATCCGTCAAATATCAAGTCTCTGCAGATATCGGCCGTGTAGTTTAAGTTTCCGAACCTGACCTGATGGCCAGGGGCATAGCTGTCGATCTGCTCCAGATGGCCAAGCGAATTGGCCCGCAGTGCGAAGCCGCCGAACACGAAGGTCTGTCCGGGGAGAAAGGTCTCACCCTGGACCACGTTGTTGTTGATGATTGAAGGAGCAATCGAGCCTTGCAGCGACGACACAGAGGAACTCTCAATGAAAGCACCAATGTCGATGTCAAAACCGGCGGATCTCGGGTAGGGGGTCCCGATCTGTGCGTCTAAGGCTAATGGTAACAGGAGGCAAGGGACACGATGTTTTACCCAGGTTCGGGCCCTCTCGATGGAGGTAAAACCCTACTTCCTGCTTGATTGATCTTGATGATATGAGGATTACAAGAGTTGATCTACCACGAGATCGTAGAGGCTAAACCCTAGAAGCTAGCCTATGATGATTATGATTGTCCCTCTACGGACCAAACCCTCCAGTTTATATAGACACAGGAGGGGGCTAGGGTTTACACAGAGTCGGTTACAGGGAAGGAAATCTAATATCCAGATCGCCAAGCTTGTCTTCCACGCAAAGGAGAGTCCCATCCGGACACGGGACGAAGTCTTGAGTCTTGTATCTTCACGGTCCAACAGTCCGGCCAAAGTATATAGTCCGGCTATCCGGATACCCCTAATCCAGGACTCCCTCAGTTACCACTCAAGTTGAGCAAGTACTTAAAGCTCAAAGTGATTTGCTCGATGAATTAAATAATAAACATGACTTTGCTGTTAGAGTGGCTACCAGAACCGGTAGAATGACTCAGGAACCTTTGTATCCTGAAGGCCACCCTAAGAGAATCGAGCAGGATTCTCAGAGAAATAATTTAGAGGCACCTAGTTCTTCTAAAACGAAAAAGAAAAATGATAGGACTTTGCATGCTTCTAGTGAACCTGTTGTGGACACACCTGAGAATCCCAATGATATTTCTATTTCTGATGCTGAAACACAATCAGGTGATGAACATGAACCTAGTGATAATGTTAATGATAATGTTCATGTTGATGCTCAACCTAGCAAAAATGATGATGTAGAGATTGAACCTGCTGTTGATCTTGATAACCCACAATAAAAGAATCAATGTTATGATAAAAGAGATTTTGTTGCTAGGAAGCACGGTAGAGAAAGAGAACCATGGGTTTAGAAACCCATGCCCTTTCCTCCTAAACCATCCAAGACAAAGGATGATGAGGACTTTGAGCGCTTTGCTGAAATGATTAGACCTATCTTCTTACGTATGCGTTTAACTGATATGCTTAAATTAAATCCTTATGCTAAATATATGAAGGATATCATCACAAATAAAAGAAAGATACCGGAAGCTGAAATTTCCACCATGCTTGCTAATTATACTTTTAAGGGTGGAATACCAAAGAAACTTGGAGACCCAGGGGTACCAACTATACCATGCTCCATTAAAAGAAACTATGTTAAAACTGCTTTATGTGATCTTGGAGCCGGTGTTAGTGTTATGCCTCTCTCTTTATAAAGTAGACTTGAATTGAATAAGTTGACACCTACTGAAATATCTTTGCAAATGGCTGATAAATCAACTGCTATACCTGTCGGTATTTGTGAGGATGTGCATGTTGTGGTTTCAAATGTCACTATCTTAACGGACTTTGTTATTCTTGATATTCCCGAGGATGATAGTATGTCGATTATCCTTGGTACACCCTTTTTGAATACTGCAGGGGCTGTTATTGATTGCAACAAAGGCAATGTCACTTTTCATGTTAATGGAAATGAGCATACGACACACTTTCCAAGGAAACAACCTCAAGTTCATAGCATCAATTCTATTGGAAAAGTTCCAACTATCATTATTGGAGGTTTTGAATTTCCTCTTCCTACTGTCAAGAAAAAATATATGATATTCTTATTGTTGGGGATGTTCATATCCCCGCTGAGGTAACCTAGTGTTATTCAAAATTTCTCTGGTTCCGTGTTATTCGGAATAAGTTTGTTAACAAGACTTGATCAACATTGTTAGTGGATTCATTTTGATGATCATGAGATGGATGAAACTAGAAGGCACAACCTTCTGTACCCCCTTTTTTTGCTATCTGTTGTTTAGAATAAATAAAGCAAAAATAGTATTATCCGCCTATTTTCTGAATTATCCGTGCAGTAAAAAAATATCCCAAAAATAAAAGTGCTCCAAATGCCCTGCAAATTTAGTATGATTTTTATGGAATATTTGAGGATTTTAGGCACTGAAAACACTGCAGGGGGGCAAGCACCTGGCCACGAGGGTGGAGGGCACGCCCACACCCCCTGGGCGCGCTCCCCTATCTCGTGGGCCCATGGTGGCCCCCCTCCACTTATTCCCGCACCCACACATTCCATCTTCTTCCCAAAAAAATCCCCATCCAGCTCAAGCACGAGTTCTAGCTCATTTTGTTGCGATTTTCGATCTCCTTGCTCAAAGCTCCATTCACAAAACTGCTTTGGGAGGTTGTTGCTTTGTATGTGACTCCTCCATTGATCCAATTAGTTTTTATTCTAGTGATTTATTCATTGCAAATTCTTGCTGCATAGGTGACCCTGTTCTTGAGCTTGCATGTCAAATTTATGAGGTCCCAAGTAATTCTAATGCATGATATAGGCTCTAGGCACTTGTAGGAGTAGTTGCTACCAAACTTGTTTAGTTTTATTCACTTTTATTTTGAAGATACTAAAAATTTCAGAAATTTTCAGAAAATGATTAGGAGATTTTTGAGGGGCTCCTCTAGCCAAGGCTCCCAGGATAAACAAGCTAAAGAGAAGGAAAAGGCCAAGTATAATCTTCCTCGCGTAGCGGAAGTACGGTCGTGTGAATGGCCCTGTGATAATTTCTTGAGAGAAGCCAGGATTTATGAGGACTTTTATTCTTTGATTTAAAATGCAGGCCTCGCCGACTTCCTCCACGACCGGATCGATCAGTATCTATTACTCACCAATACTTTCGTGCAAAACTTTTATTACTATCCTAAGAATTCACCTCCATTAGTATCAATTCATTTATATGATGCATTCAAGGAAATGTCTTTACGCAATTTTTGCGCGGTATGTAGAATACCCTTTGAGGGCAGATTAGATGAACCACATCGTAAAGATGTGGATGGTTTTGTTAACACCATTACTGTAGGGGATCCAAAGAAGGGTTCTGATGCGAGAATCACTAGCATACACTTTCCTGTTTTATGCTACTTTGCCATATTTGCTAGTCGATGCTTAATTGGTCGTGGAAATAGTGGAAACTTCAGTGTTCCTGATATTATTATTCCGTTCCATGCCTTGTTTAGTGATAATAGTTTTAGTATGGGTGTCGTTATTGCTAAACGGCTAAGCCTGAACCGTACAAAAGGCCCCATCTTTGGAGGTATCTATGTTGCACGCTTTGCTGAACATTTTGAGATACCTATTAGGCACTATGAGAAAGAGGAGACAAAGTTGCCTCTTTCCCTTTTAGATTACAGGAGCATGGTAGCGCATGAGTTTATTGTTCACAATGATGATAAGATGCTCTTGTATAACTTGAGATTTAATAAGAAACACAATGAGACTATTATCCTACCTGCGCCTCTATTGTTTGATTTGACTGCAGTTAATTATCTTGTCTTGCCGGAAGCGGTGTACGCTCATCGAGGACACGCATCCGCTCCAGAGCCGGAGCCGGAACCTCCATTGAACCCTTATCGTCCATCATCTTACCAGTGGGATCCGGAGGAGATGGATAGCCAGTGGTACCCTGATTACACCCCTCAGTACACCGTGGAGAGTAGCCGCGGTCCTTGGCAATAAACCAACTTAGGCCAAAAGCCTAAGCTTGGGAGAGTACGTATTTCTCACCGACTTTACATTCATGTTCACACACTATTCTAGTTGTCGGTGCTCATACTCTTTCATTGTATTATCCATGCTAGTTTAATTTCTTTTTCTAGCTTTCTTCTTGTGTGTTTGATAAACCTTAAGAAAAACCAAAAAAATTAGTTAGTTTAATTTCCATGCTTGTAGTAGAAATTAAAATGAAAACCCAAAAAGATTTCTCGTTCTTGCTTGTTGGGAGCTTTCCCGTGTAAATAGTTTTATTTTCTTTTCTTTCCTTTGGGGGTCGAGAGTAGAAGACCATATTGGAACTGTTTAGTGGCTCTCGTATGCATGATTGTTTATTTAACTTAGAGCCCATATTATTTGTCTTCTCTCTTGAGTTGAATGCTTGCAGATTCCAGCTTAGTCCAATGCACGTGCACTATTATTATTATACACATCGTTCGGTCGTGCAAGTGAAAGGCAATAATGACGATATATGATGAACTGATTGAGATGAGAGAAGCTGGTATGAACTCGACCTCTTTTGTTTTTGTAAATATGATGAGTTCATCATTCCTGATTCAGCCTATTATGAAGTAAACATACTTGCAATGACATTTAGAGATTATAGTTGCTTGTTCCATGCTTAATTAGCTATGACTTATAATGGTTTACCTTGCGTGCCAACATGCTATTAATATGACTATGATGTTGTATGATGGGATGGTATCCTCCTTTGAACGAATTGAGTGACTCAACTTGGCACATGTTCACGCATGTAGTTGAAACAAAATCAACATAGCCTTCACGATATTTATGTTCATGGTGGATTATATCCTACTCATGCTTGTACTTGGTGTAAATTAATTTTAATGCATGTTTATGACTGTTGTCGCTCTCTCAGTTGGTCGCTTCCCAGTCTTTTGCTAGACTTCACCTGTACTAAGCGGGAATACTGCTTGTGCATCCAAACTCCATAAACCCCAAAGTTCTTCCATATGAGTCCACCATACCTTCCTATATGCGGTATCTACCTGTCGTTCCAAGTAAATTTGTATGTGCCAAACTCCAAACCTTCAAATGAAATCCTATTTTGTATGCTTGAGCAGCTCATGTTTCAACTAGGGTTGTCTGTATCTTCCATGCTAGGTGGGTTATTCTCAAGAGGAGTGGACTCCGCTCCTCATTCACGAGAAAATGGCTGGTAACCGTGATGCCCAGTCCCATGATCAAAAAGATCAAAACAAATCAAAATAATTAAACAAAACTCCCCCAGGGTTGTTGTTAGTTGGAGGCACTCATTGTTTCAAGCAAGCCATGGATTGATGCTTGTTGGTGGTGGGGGAGTATAAACTTTTACCATTCTATTTGGGAACCGCCTATAATGTATGTAGTATGGAACATATCACCATCTCATAGTTGTTGCATTGACAATGAAAGTATGCCGCTCAAAATGTCATTCATCTCTATTTTAAAATCGAGCTCTGGCACCTCTACAAGTCCCTACTTCCCTCTGCGAAGGGCCTATCTATTTACTTTTATGTTGAGTCATCATCCTCTTATTAAAAAGCACCCTCTGGAGAGCACACTGTCATTTGCATTCATTGCTATTAGTTTATATTGGGTATGACTTGATTGGATCTCTTTTACCATGAATTACAATGTTTAGTCAGTCCTTGGTCTTTAAAGGTGCTCTGCATTTATGTTTTGCGGTCTCAGAAAGGGCTAGCGAGATACCATCTTGTTATATCATATTATGATTGTTTTGAGAAAGTGTTGTCATCCGAGTTTTATTATTATTGCTCACTAGCTGATTATGTTATTGATATGAGTAAACATGAGACCTAGGTGTTATTTTGAATATGGTTAGTTCATAATCTTTGTTGAAAACTTGAATGCTGGCTTTACATATTTACAACAACAAGAGCAAATAGAGTTTGTTAAAGTTTTTCTTTATCACTTTCAGTTTGTCAACTGAATTGCTTGAGGACAAGCAAAGGTTTAAGCTTGGAGGAGTTGATACGTCTCCAATGTATCTACTTTTCCAAACACTTTCGCCCTTATTTATTGTGTAGAAAATAGAAGTTCTCAGAATGACCTAAAAATCCACGGAGATAACTTTTGGGAAATATAAAAAATGCTGGCGAAAGAATCAAGGCCAGGGGGCCCACACCCTGTTCATGAGGGTGGGGGGCGCGCCGTCCCCCCTGGGTGCGCCCCCTGTCTTGTGGGCCCCCTGATGCTCCACCGACCTCAACTCCAACTCTATATATTCTGTTTCGCGGAGAAAAAAATTAGAGAGAAAGTTTTATCGTGTTTTACGATACGGAGCCGCCGCCAAGCCCTAATCTCTCTCGGGAGGGCTGATCTGGAGTCCGTTCGGGGCTCCGGAGAGGGGGATTCGTCGCTGTCGTCATCATCAACCATCCTCCATCACCAATTTCATGATGCTCACCGCCGTGCATGAGTAATTCCATCGTAGGCTTGCTGGACGGTATGGGTTGGATGAGATTTACCATGTAATCAAGTTAGTTTTGTTAGGGTTTGATCCCTATTATCCACTATGTTCTGAGATTGATGTTGCTATGACTTTGCCATGCTTAATGCTTGTCACTAGGGCCCGAGTGCCATGATTTCAGATTTGAACCTATTACGTTTTCATGAATATATGTGAGTTCTTGATCCTATCTTGCAAGTCTATAGTCACCTATTATGTGTTATGATCCGACAACCCCGAAGTGATAATAATCGGGATACTTATCGGTGATGACCATAGTTTGAGGGGTTCATGTATTCACTATGTGCTAATGCTTTGTTCCGGTTCTCTACTAAAAGGAGGCCTTAATATCCCTTAGTTTCCACTAGGACCCCGCTGCCACGGGAGGGTAGGACAAAAGATGACATGCAAGTTCTTTCCCATAAGCACGTATGACTATATTCGGAATACATGCCTACATTGCATTGATGAACTGGAGCTAGTTATGTGTCGCCCTATGTTATAGCTATTACATGAGGAATCGCATCCGACATAATTATCCATCACTGATCCAATGCCTACGAGCTTTTCACATATTGTGCTTCTCTTATTTACTTTTTCGTTGCTACTGTTACAATTACTACAAAACTGTTATCTTTACTTTTGCCACTGTTACCATTGCTATCATACCACTTGCTACAAAATACTTTTCTGCAGATACTAAGTTATCCAGGTGTGGTTGAATTGATAACTCAACTGCTAATACTTAAGAATATTCTTTGGCACCCCTTGTGTCGAATTAATAAATTTGGGTTGAATACTTTACCCTCGAAAGCTACTACGATCCCCTACACTTGTGGGTTATCAACTAGCAGATGTAGGGGAAAGTAGGTGTACCGGTCTACCCAGAGTAGAGAGTTAATGCTTCAGAAAGACTATGCCTCGATCTTTCGGTCATGGATGCGGTCGAGTCTTGTGGGGAAAAGTGTGCAACCTCTGCAGAGTGTATAAACTAATCATGGTTGGCCATGTCCCCGGTTATGGACAAATTGAGTATCTGGAAGTGGATATTTATGTTTATCTCATCACTCTATAATTAATGTATTGGGTTTAATGATGATGCTTGGTTAATTGTGGGATTTGAGTTGGAGGAACCTTCTCAATATTGGTAAAAACTTTGTAGTGAATAAAATTTATTCCTTTGTTGCAGGGAAAAATTAGCTTTATGCAAAAAATTAAACTTAGAGCCTCCACCAGCCAAATACGCATGTAGATATAGTTTCATTCATTTTCTCTACAATATAACTCTGCCAGCATATTCCATGTGCTGACCTAAATGGCTGCAACATCTCATGTTGCAGACTTTACCGACGAAGAATAAGGTGCGCTAGGTCGTTGTCATGCTCTCAACTATGCCGTTGGAGTTTGATGGACTCATTTATCTTTGAAGCTTCCGCAGTTATTTTGTTTAGATGGCCTTCAGCCATATTATTTGTGTAATAAATACTCTTTATGAGGACCTCGATGTAATAAGTGTGTGATTGAACTCTGTTATAATTCCTCGAGTAATGTGTGTGTCAGCATACCGATCCAGGGATGACACTTAAGCACAGAGACTTAGGTCCATTGGGATCATGGTCGCTACAAGATGGTATCAGAGCACACGCTGACTGTAGGACGCGACCACTAGGAAAAGCCACAGGATACCCTTCTCTACTCATTTGAAATCCTCCTCTATTTCTACTCTATAGATGTCGGACCCCAGGAACAAGTTCACTCAGTCGGATGATGACACCCCTTTCGGACGACACCTAAAAGAAGTCACGAAGTACCTGAACATCGGACTACCAAGCTTCACTGGAACCTTCACTGCAACCTTACTAGAAGAGGAGCACTGGAGGATCAAAGTTCGTGTACCTGGGAGGACATTTGCACCAACAACTGAGCCCATTGAGTTTACCTTGGATGCACCAACTTGGAGCTTGGGAAAGAGCATGGCAGCCCACATCACTTTTGGACGCATTTGTGAGGTGTACAAGATCTTAAAGACACCGTCTACCAGATATGTGGACGCCGAGATGAGCAATGGGAGATGATTCGTACCAGGAAGGATGGATCTATTGCAACATACATTCAGGAGATGGATCAACACATTCATCGATATGAGAACCAGATGTGTGCTATCATGAAGAAGAACAAGAAGGTGATGAAGAGGAATATCAAGCCAGAAGAGGAACTCAAGTCAACCCGTGATGGATATGAAGAAGAAATTGTTGTGCTACTAGAGAAGCATGAAGACCTGAAGAGGAGACTAGGAATGCCCGTGGTGAAACCAAAACCAGAACCTGAAGTGGATATTCGTTCAGAGGACTACATCATATTAGATGACACCGACACAGACAGTGATGATGATAATGACAGTGATGATGATTACGAAGATGAAGCTGGAGCTGATATTATGGAGTCTTCCACCGATCAAAATTTCTAGACGACCACCCTGTTATTAGTAGTATTCTTCCAAGTAGTTAGAATCGATCATTTTGTAATAGTAGTTTAGATCGTTTGTGTGAATCTTGTTTGAATTGAGTAGTGTGAATTGAATGTATTTGCCTCATATGCATATGGGTAGTGAAATCTCTCATAGACCTTATTCTATTCTGTCTTCTCACCCCCTCTAACCCATCAGATGCCTCTGAGACGTGACCCCGTATTCAGTTTCCCGCCGGAGCTCACCCAGTTGATCCAACAGCAGAATGCCTTGATGCAGATGATGATCCAGAACCAAGGCAATAACAATAACAACAACAACCCACCTCCTCCACCCCCTGTTGACAACCTAGCCCGTTTTCTGAGGTTGAATCCATTGGTGTTTTCTAGCAGCACCGAGCCAATTGTTGAAGATGATTGGCTCCGCAAGATTGGGAGGGAGCTGACCACTGCTGGATGCACGGATGCGGAGAGAGTGCGCTTTGCTGCACATCAGCTTGATGGACCCGTAGCCTCTTGGTGGGAGAATTTCACCACCACTTATCCCATTGCTGCAATTACATGGGATCAGTTTCAGCAGGCCTTCCGCACCGCACATGTTTCAGCTGGAGCCATGAGTTTGAAGAAGCGTGAGTTCCGCAACTTACACCAAGGGAGTCGTACAGTGGGGCAGTATGTGGATGAGTTCAACAAGCTAGCACGCTATGCCCCAGATGATGTGGCCATAGATGCCGCGAAGCAAGAGAAATTTCTTGAGGGACTCAATGATGAGCTGAGTCTGCAGTTGATGGTGGCAACCTTCAACAACTACCAAGATCTAGTAGACAGGGCCCTCATGATTGAAGGAAAGCAGCAGCAGATAGATAACCACAAGAGGAAGTATGGACAGGGGAAGTATAATTCTAGAGAGCAGCAGAAGCCTTGCTATTCCCCGTACTCGGGAGGACACACTCATCATAACCATGGAGGCCATTCGCACAATGGAGGAAGTTTACACAACCACAGCGGCCCTAAGAATGGTAATGGGAATGGAGGAAGCAACAGTCAGAGCCGTTCCAACCCCGCGACACCTGCCAAGAAGGATCTGAGTCACATTACTTGTTTCAAGTGCAGGAAGACCGGACACTACGCCACTGAATGTTCTGCAGCAAATAATGGGAATGGCAATGGAAGTTCTGGAAATAAGCCCAACCCTTTCACCAGAGGTTAGGTGAACCACGTCAGTGTGGAGGAGATTGAGGAGCAACCCGACGCAGTTGTCGGTAAGTTTTTGATTAATGCATTTACAGCCCTTGTACTTTTTGACACTAGTGCATCTCATTCATTCATATCAAGGGGATTTGTGGACAAGTTTAATTTGCCAACCATAGCCCTTAAGTCACCTATGTTAGTGAGTTCCCAGGAGCAGAGTATATGGCTAGTCGGGGATGTTATCAGTTGCCAATAACCATAGGTAGACACGTTTTCCCCACCGACCTTATTGTCCTTGAGTCACAAGGATTGGATGTGATCCTATGCATGGACTGGTTATCCAAGTTTGAAAGAAACATTGATTGTGCTAGCAAATCGATTCTTCTCACCACCCCAGAGGGAAAAAGGATCAAGTATGTGTCTAGGCATGCGCTGAGGAGAACTCAGGTGAATTCCCTTTCGGGAGTTGTTCAGGAGGAAGTACCAGTTGTGAAGGATTACCCCGACGTATTTCCAAAGGAATTACCAGGCATGCCACCAGATCGAGACATTGAGCTTTTGATCGGGTTGTTGCCAGGCACCGGACCAATATCAAAGAGACCATATCAGATGCCCGCCAATGATCTGGAGGAAATTAAGAAGCAGATTAAGGAGCTATTGGAGAAAGGTTATATTCGACCAAGCTCATCACCTTGGGGAGCCCAGTGCTTCTAGTTGAGAAGAAGGATGGATCTTTAAGGATGCTTGTGGATTATCGTGCACTGAATGAGGTGACGATCAAGAACAAATACCCTCTGCTGATGATCAATGATTTGTTTCACCAGCTGCTGGGAGCTAAGGTTTTCTCCAAGATCGATCTTCGATCAGGTTATCACCAGCTAAAGATCCGAGAGCAGGATATACCTAAGACAGCTTTTACCATGAGGTATGGGCTATATGAGTATATGGTTATGTCATTTGGTTTGACTAATGCCCCTCCTTTTTTATAAGTATGATGAACAAGGTGGTCATGGAGTTCTTGGACAAGTTTGTTGTGGTGTTCATTGACGATATATTGGTCTACTCGAAGAATGAAGAAGAGCATAAGGAACATTTGCGCTTTGTTCTCGAGAAGATCAGGGAACATCAGTTGTATGTCAAGTTCAGCAAATGTGAATTTTGGTTGAAGGAAGTTGGATTTCTCGGACATATTATATCAGGAGAAGGAATAGCAGTACTGTTGGGGAACGCGGTAACTTCAAAAAAAATCCTATGATCACACAAGATCTATCTAGGTGATGCATAGCAACGAGAGGGGAGAGTGTGTCCACGTACCCTTGTAGACCAAAAGCGGAAGCGTTTTATCAACGCGGTTGATGTAGTCGTACGTCTTCGCGATCTGACCGATCCTAGCACCGAACATACGGCACCTCCGTGTTCTGCACACGTTTAGTGATACGTCTCCGTCGTATCTATAATTTTTGATTGTTCCATGCCAATATTCTACAACTTTCATATACTTTTCGCAACCTTTTATACTATTTTTTGGGACTAACATATTGATCCAGTGCCCAGTGCCAGTTCCTGTCTGTTGCATGTTTTATGTTTCGCAGAAACACCATATCAAATGGAGTCCAAACGGGGTAAAAACGGACGGAGAATTATTTTGGAATATTTATGATTTTTGGGAAGTAAAATCAATGGGAGACGGTGCCCGAGGCGGCCAGGAGATAGGGGGCGCGCCCCAGGGAGGCAGGCGCGCCCTGGACTCTCCTGGACCCCCCGTGAGGCAGTTGACGCTCTTCTTTTTCCGCAAGAAAGCTAATTTTATGAGAAAGATCTGGGCGAAAAATTCACCCCAATCGGAGTTACGGATCTCCGGATATAAAAGAAACGGTGAGAGGGCAGAATCTGGGAACGTAGAAATAGAGAGAGACGAAGAGATAGATCCAATCTCGGAGGGGCTCTCGCCCCTCCCAAGCCATGGGAGCCAAGGACCAGAGGGGAAACCCTTCTCCCATCTAGGGAGGAGGTCAAGGAAGAAGAAGAAGAAGGGGGGCTCTCTCCCCCTTGCTTCCGGTGGCGCCGGAACACTGCAGGGGGCCATGATCATCACCGCGATCTTCACCAACACCTCCATCATCTTCACCAACATCTCCATCACCTTCCCCCTTCTATCTACAGCGGTCCACTCTCCTGCAACCCGCTGTACCCTCTACTTGAACATGGTGCTTTATGCTTCATATTATTATCCAATGATGTGTTGCCATCCTATGATGTCTGAGGAGATTTCCATTGTCCTATCGGTGATTGATGAATTGCTATGATTGGTTTGAGTTGCATGTTTTATTATTGGTGCTTTCCTATTGTGCCCTCCGTGTCGCGCAAGCGTGAGGGATTCCCGCTGTAGGGTTTGCAATATGTTTATGATTTGCTTATGGTAGGTGGCGTGAGTGACAGAAGCACAGACCCGAGTAAGTAGGTTGTTTGCGTATGGGATAAAGGGGACTTGATACTTTAATGCTATGGTTGGGTTTTACCTTAATGATCTTTAGTAGTTGTGTATGCTTGCTAGAGTTCCAATCATAAGTGCATATGATCCAAGAAGAGAAAGTCTGTTAGCTTATGCCTCTCCCTCAAATAGAATTGCAATAGTGATTATCGGTCTAGTAACATAGTCAATTGCTTAGGGACAATTCCACAACTCCTATCACCACTTTTCCACACTCGCTATATTTACTTTATTGCTTCTTTATCTAAACAGCCCCTACTTTTTATTTACGCATTCTTTATATTCTTGCAAAGCTATCCAACAACACCTACAAAGTACTTCTAGTTTCATACTTGTTCTAGGTAAAGCAAACACTAAGCGTGCGTAGAGTCGTATCAGTGGCAGATAGGACTTGAGAGAATATTTGTTCTACCTTTAGCTCCTCGTTGGGTTCGACACTCTTACTTATCGAAAGAGGCTACAATTGATCTCGTATACTTGCGGGTTATCATTCAGCTCGATAACGTCCCTCGTACTCTTGATCCAGTTGAGGCTGAGGGAGAGTTTCGTCAGCACGACGGCATGGCGAGGGTGAAGATGAAGTTACCGGCGCAGGGCTTCGCCTAAGTACTCCGACGATATGACCGAGGTGTATATCTGTGGGGGGGGCACCGCACACAGCTAAAAGATCAACTTGTGTCTCCTAGGGTGCCCCCTTCCCCACGTATATAAAGGAGGGGAGGAGGAGGCCGACCAAGAGGGGAGGCACGCCATGGGGGGAGTCCTACTAGGACTCCAAACCTAGTAGGATATGGCCCCACCTTTCCTATTCCAAGTGGGAGAAGGGGGGAAGGAGGAGGAGGAGAGAAGGAAGGAGGGGGGTGCCGCCCCCTCCCCTCGTCCAATTCGGATTGGGGCAAGGGGGCGCAGGCCACCTCCTGGCCGACCCTCTCTCTTGTCCACTAAGGCCCAATAACTTCCCGGAGGGGGTTCCGGTAACCCCCGGTACTCCGAAACTTATCCGAAATGACCCAAACCATTCTGGTGTCCAAATGTAGCCTTACAATATATGAATCTTTATGTCTCGAACATTTCGAGACTCCTCGTCATGTCTGTGATCTCATCCGGGACTCCGAACAAACTTCGTTACATCAAAACACATAACTTGTAATACAAATCGTCAACGAACGTTAAGCGTGCGGACCCTACGGGTTCGAGAACAATGTAGACATGACCGAGACATATCTCCGGTCAATAACCAATAGCGGAACCTGGATGCTCATATTGGCTCCCACATATTCTACGAAGATCTTTATCTGTCAAACCGCATAACAACATACGTTGTTCCCTTTGTCATTGGTATGTTACTTGCCTGAGATTCGATCGTTGGTATCATCATACCTAGTTCAATCTCGTTACCGGCAAGTCTCTTTACTCGTTCTATAATACTTCATCCCGCAACTAACTCGTTAGTTACAATGCTTGCAAGGCTTATAGTGATGAGCATTACCGAGAGGGCCCAGAGATACCTCTCCAAAACACGGAGTGACAAATCCTAATCTCGATCTATGCCAACCCAACAAACACCTTCGGAGACACCTGTAGAGCACCTTTATAATCACCCATTTACGTTGTGACGCTTGGTAGCACACAAAGTGTTCCTCCGGTATTCGGGAGTTTCATAATCTCATAGTCTGAGGAACGTGTATAAGTCATGAAGAAAGCAGTAGCAAAGAAACTGTAACAATCATGATGCTAAGCTAACGGATGCGTCATGTCCATCACATCACTCTCCTAATGATGTGATCCCGTTCATCAAATGACAACACATGTAGGAAACATAACCATCTTTGATTAATGAGCTAGTCTAGTAGAGGCATACTAGGGACAATATGTTTTGTCTATGTATTCACACATGTACTAAGTTACCGGTTAATACAATTCTAGCATGAATAATAATCAATTAACATGAAATAAGGAAATAGATAATAACTTTATTATTGCCTCTAGGGCATATTTCCTTCAGTCTCCCACTTGCACTAGAGTCAATAATCTAGATTACATAGTAATGAATCTAACACCCATGGAGCTTTGGTGCTGATCATGTTTTGCTCGAGGAAGAGGCTTAGTCAACGGGTCTGCAACATTCAGATCCATATGTATCCTGCAAATCTCTATGTCCCCCTCCGACACTTGATGATGGATGGAATTGAAGCGTCTCTTGATGTGCTTGGTTCTCTTGTGAAATCTGGATTCCTTTGCCAAGGCAATTGCACCAGTATTGTCACAAAAGATTTTCATTGGACCCGATGCACTAGGCATGACACCTAGATCGGATATGAACTCTTTAATCCCGACTCCTTCATTTGTTGCTTCCGAAGCAGCAATGTACTCCGCTTCACATGTAGATCCCGCCGCGGCGCTCTGCTTGGAACTGCACCAACTGACAGCTCCTCCATTCAATAAAAGTACGTATCTGGTTTGCGACTTAGAGTCATCCGGATCAGTGTCAAAGCTTGCATTGATGTAACTGTTTACAACGAGCTCTTTGTCACATATATAAACGAGAAACATATCCTTAGTCCTTTTCAGGTATTTAAGGATGTTCTTGACCGATGTCCAGTGCTCCACTCCGGGATTACTTTGGTACCTCCCTGATACGCTTATAGCAAGGCACACATCAGGTCTGGTACACATCATTGCATACATGATGTCGGATTTAGGGTTTCGGAAAAACCCTTGAGGTTCAAACACTAGGGTGCGCACGAAGATTTCCCCCTAGCGAATCTCGCCCTCAGCCTCGCCGTGATCTCTAAGCTTAGCTTGATGAACTCATAACACAAGAGACACAAGATTTATACTGGTTCGGGCCACCATTGTGGTGTAATACCCTACTCCAGTGTGGTGGTGGTGGATTGCCTCTTGGGCTGATGATGAACAGTACAAGGGAAGAACAGCCTCCTGCGGAGAGGTGTTCTTGTGCTTGGTGGGTGCGAGGATGAACTGAGTTCGTTTCCAGTCTCCTTTCTACTGTGGTGGCTAGTCCTATTTATAGAGGCCCTGGTCCTCTCCCCAAATATTGAGAAGGAAGGGGGTCCAACAACGGCCAATTTGAAAGGGGACAACTAGTACGAGCTATCCTGACTAAAGGTGGTCTTCGCATGTCAAAGGCACTGGTGGTGATGCCGTATTGGGCTCCATGATGACCTCCGTCCTTCCGTCCTGCTAGTCTTGGTCTTGTTGCACCGATATCGAAACCTTTGCATGATGCCTCGGTACTCCGCGCCTGCGCTTGCCCCCTTAGCACCAAAGGGGAAACAAGGACACTGCGCGCTAGCGCCCGCCTGGCCTTGGTCGTCATGGCTTGTGTCACGGGAACCTCACGAGGTACCCCCTGCCTTGATCTCTCCGCCCCCTCGCAAGCCTGCCTGGTGAGGCCGCTCCTGAGGAAGCCTTGTGCCATCCACCTCGCGAGGCTTGGCCCCTCGCGAGGGTCTTGAGTGTTGGCTGACAAAGATGGGCCGTACTAGGCTGCTGGTGGAGCCACACCGTGGGCCGCAGGCAGGCAAGTCTGGGGACCCTCGTTCCCAGAACGCCGACCGTAGCCCCCCAGGCCCAAGGTGCGCTCGGACTTGGCTTACCGGCGAAGCCAAAGGGCAAGTGCGGAGCGCCGCGGGCCCCAACAACCTGCAGCCTTGGTCAACGCGTGGTGACTAATTAGGCGTGGGTGTCTCCGCTTCCCCATGCTGCTCGGCAACTACCCGACTTGATGAGTCCCTGCTGCATGCAAAAAGGGCTATCATTACCTGCGATCGTCGAGGTGGACGGTTGGCCTCCCTTGGGCTATAAATGAGGAAGGGTGAGAGCCCTCGTCGCCCATTTCTTCCTGCTCCGCCTGCTTCTTCTTCCCTGCTCCACCTCTAGTCTTGACACCAATGGCGCCGATCCGTAGATTCTCGGCCGAAGAGAAGGGGAAGGCTCCCCAGGACGGACCCGATCCGCTCCCGCCGAAGAAGAGGCCGGTTCACCGTCGTGGAGAGGTCATGAGGCTGGAGATGACGAGGCCTTGGTGCGAGCGGCCACCTCCTGGGTGCCCACAACCCTAGTGCGCCCCAGCCGAGGGCTCCGAAGAAAGGGGCAGCGAGTGGTGCCGCCCGCGCCGCAGCCACGATCGGCGCATCGTGGTGGCGCGCGCCGTCGCCCTGGAGTCCACGCCGCAGACTCCTCTTGCGAGCTCGTGCTGCTAGCGGCAATTCCTCCAGGCACCTGGATCTGCTTCCCTTCGTTCTTCTCCACCGAGATGCTGCCGAGGGGGCCTCTCGAGCTTTGGCAGCACGCCGATTGTGCCGCCCCAGCGACCGGAGTGGAGGTTGAAGTCATTCCCTCGGGGAAGATCTTCATGACTCGAGGCTGGGGCGAGGTTGCCCGGGTCTGCCGAACGGGGGGCACCCTCGCGATCCATTTTGAATACGATGGCGCCTCCACGTTGTCCTTCAAGGTATTCGATGCGGAAGGCCGCCGCCTGGAGTGCTGCCCCGGAGGGGGCAGTCAAGGTATTGACGCGGCAGGGGTTGGGCCTGTCGTCCGCTCCTCCAGCGGCTCCTCCGGCAGCAGCATCAACGCCTGGGAGTCCGGCGACTCTCCCGAACTCTATGAGACTCTGGAGACGAGCGACAACAGCTACGCACCCCCAAGTTCTCTCCGCGCCCGGAGCAAGGCGGCGGCATCGGGCCGTCACCGCCGCTGATCTGGATGGGGTTGGCGCCTGTCTCCCGTGGCCCATTGTTGATGATGGCATCGGCCACGAAGACGGTGTAGTTAGGGCTCCTCAAAGTTCTTTTCTTTTGTTCCCTACGAGGAATCGAGAAACACCCCGCGGGGGCGTGTAAAGGGTATGCGATGTCTTTCATTAATGTTATCCTTATTATGAAATTGTGCGAGTGCTTGTCCTGTCCCGGCTTGGTTCCCCCTTTCTAACCTCGTGACGACTTGGTGCTCTACACTGACAGGTCCTGGTCCCCAAGCAGGCTGCAGCCGCCACTGGTGTGCCAGGTCGTGATGTCGTGGTCAAGGCCAGGAGGTGAGCGGCCCAAGGTCTAGTAAGAGCCCCTGAGACGCGATGCTCAGGAGGTCCCCTTTAGCGCGCAAGCAGCCGCCGAGAGGTAGGAAAGGAAGGCAACGTTGCCGCCACGGGGCCGCACCAAGTGAGAATTTCGCGTCCTAATGATTAGTTGTTCCAAGCGCGAAACTTATCTCGGTAATCTAGAGTCGTTCCCTTGCGTTGCGCCAGACTTGTGCATCGGCAGCCGTGGTGCAGCTAGGTAAGGCCCATGCGAGCCTTCCCCTTCTTCCCCGCACTCTCCTTCGTGCTCTACGCCTCAGGTCCCGGCTCTTGAGCAAGCTCAGCCGCCGCTGGTATGCCAGGTCGCGATGTCGTGGTCAAGGCCAGGGGGTGAGGGCTATAGAGCCAGTAAGAGCTCCTGAGTCGTGATGCTCAGGAGCCCCCCTTTTAACGCGCAAGCGGATCGCATGGTAAAGAGAGGGAGCTCGTGGTGCCGCCCGTTGTAGACCTCATGAGGTTCATGCAAATCATCACGAGAAAGGCACGGGTTGCTATTATGATTGTCGGCCGGCCACTGGTTGCTCCGAGAGAAGGGTGAGGGCACTGAGGGCCTGGTGAAGTGACACGCGCGGGGCATGCCGCGGGCCAGAGCTCGACCGCTCAGATTTGTCGGCGTTGCAGGGACGGACCCGTGCGCAAGCACCATGCCAGCGCGAGCGACTCCTGTGGTAGGTGGCAATCAAGCAGGTGATAATCACAGGTAGATCAGGCACGAAAGGCAATCAACTTAGGTAAATGCAGAATGGATACATGCCACTGGGTCTGACCCAAGCGGCTTGGGGATGATGCATCCCGAGGGGCGCCCCCAACAAGGTAGGCCAAAGACATAAAAAGAGATACATGCCGCGGGGACGGACCCATGCGGCCTGGCAATGATGCAGCCCCGAGGGCGCTCCCGGCTGAAATGAACTTGGGAGATGTCACCTGGTTCTGTTGTAGAGGGGGTGTTGGGGCAGCTGAAGGTGCGCGGTGAAGGGACTGACCCTCATGAGCCACTGGGGCCCTGAGCCTCAGGAAGCTCTGGGGTCCAGGTGGTTCTTTGAGGACAGTCTCCATATCTGCTAGGATCGCGTGGTGCCTGGCCTCCTGAGCCGCCAGGATGTTGTGTAGGTGATGCTGGTAGGTAGCAGTCGTGTTCGTCAGGCCGAAAGGCCATGCGAACGTAGTTGTGCGGCGGACCCTCGCAGCGTCCCACGCGCGAACGCCAGAAGCGCTCCTGAGATGCAGCTTGGTTGAGCCCTGGGACGTCGATGCAGATGCACAGCCCACCATCCTCGCCTGGATGGGGAGCCACGCCAGGCGAGCGGCGATCGCCGCACACGGCCCTCGCTTCCTGAAGCTCCTAAGTGGTCTTGGCTATGAACTCCTGAACGTTGGGCTTTCCACGCCCTGTGTCTTCCTGAGGGAAACGTGACGCGAAGCACGCCTCTAAGTGGTGCCCGAGCGCCTCCCTCGTGATGTTGGTGAGTCCTGAGGCCCTCCAAAAGAGAGCCCCTGAGCCCTGCCCGAGGAGGGCGCCGGGCGCGCCTTCCTATGCGATGGAAGGAGGCGCCCCAAGCACGGGCGCTGATCCTAACGCGGCACCACCCAAGGCGCCGACCTCCTGAGGCCCTGTGCGGAGCGGTTGCTTCTTCTTCTTGGGGATGGCCTCAGGAGGGTTCTCTCCCTTGTCGTCTGGGTTATCGATTGCTGCAGCTTGGAAGGCATGCTCGAGGGAGCACACCGCATCTCTCTTCGCAGGGGACTGTGATGATTCCTCCGCTTCCTGGCATCTTGAGGATGTTGTAGCCATGGTGGGTCACTGCCATGAACTTGGCCAGGGCTGGATACTCGAGGATGGCATTGTACGATAGGTGGGTGTGGGCGACGTCAAAGTCGATGAGCTTTATGCGGTAGTTGTCACGCTGTCCGAAGGTGACAGGGAGGCGGACCTGCCCTATCGGGGTGGTGGAACCGTCGGTAACTCATGAGAAGGGCTTGGTGGGCTGAAGTTGATCGTGTGGCACTTAAAGGTTGTCGAACATCTCAACGGACAGGACGTTAAGCCCTGCGCCGCCATCAATGAGGGTCTTGGTGACTTGCACGCTGGTTATGACGGGTGAACAGAGCATCGAGAGAACGCCAGTAGTAGCTGCACACTTGAGTTGATCTGTCAAGCTGAAGGTGATGGCGCACTTGGACCACCTGAGCGGGCGTGTGGCCTCGAGCCTGGGGAGGTATGCATTCACCTCACGAGCAAACTGCTTGAAGATACACTGAGAGGCTGGGGCCTGAGCCCCGCCCAAGATGCAAGCGATAGCACGTGGCTCCTGGAAGCCCCCAGCCCCCTCGTCCTGATGATGGTCGTCATTCCTTCTTGGCGGCAGCGGCAGCGAAGGAAGGCCTGCGTTCTCCTGGGGGCAGTCCTCGCGAGGCTGATCCCTCCAGGCGCCCTCGCGAGGCTGGTCCTGCCAGTGATCCTCACGAGGTCGGTCACGCCACTCCTGGCAAGGGCCGCGGTCGTCCCATCGTCCTCCTCCATGTTCTCCTCCTCGACCATAGCCCCGGTCGTTGCGCTTGGGGCGTCGACCGAAGCGTTCTTCTTGAACGGCCCTAAGCTCCTGGCAATCGTTGGTGTTGTGGGTGTGGAGGTTGTGGTAGGCGCAGAATGGTCGGCTGCCCTTGGACGACTCCGGCTGGTCCCTGCCGCACTTCGTGTCTGATTCCGCCGCGAGCACGGCCACTCCCTTGCGCTTCACGTCCTTGGCCTTGGTCTTCTTTTCTTCCGGGTCGACAGCTAGGAGCTCGAGGAGGGAGAGGCGTCCCTCTTCAGCTCTTGCGCACTTGGTCGCCAGGTTGAACAACTCTAGGGATGTGCACAACTCCTCGTGGATGGCGAGCTCCTCCTTCATCTTGACGTCACGGACGCCATCAGAGAGCACTAAGATGATGGCCTCGTCTGTCACCTTGGGGATCTTGAGGCGGACGCAGTTGAAGCGCTGGATGTATTTCTGCAGGGTCTCTCCGAGCTGCTGCCTGATGCGGCGCAGATCTCCCGTGGCCGGGGGGCGGTCGCGAGTGCCCTGGAAGTTGGCGATGAAACGGCTACGCATCTCGTCCTAGGAGGAGATCGAGCCGGGAGGCAGGTTCAGGAGCCACGAGTGGGCACCATCCTTGAGCGCCATGGGAAACCAATTCACCATGACTTTCTCGTCGCTATTGGCCGCCTCGATGCTCAGCTTGTAGAGCTGCAAGAACTCCGTGGGGTCGAGGGTGCCGTCATAGCAAGGAGGCAGGTCCGGCTTGAACTTGCCCAGCCAAGCGACGCTACGCAGCTCGGGGGTGAAGGCGCGGCAGCCTGCTGTGGTCATCGGGGGCGCCTTTTTGAGGCCGGGGGACTTCTTGACAGCTTCCTTCTTCTTGCGCGGGCGCCGGACGCGGTGGGTCACGCCCAGGGGTCGCGTGCCTTGGCACCAGGGCGCCGTCTTGGGGCAGAGGTGGCGGAGGCACTCCATGAGCCACGTCTCCCGTACCTGGCGGAGGGCGAGGTAACAAGAGGGATGGCACGTGAGAGCCCCCTGCAGTGCTGACGAGCTCGGTGATGCGAGCGAGCCATTCCTTGTAGAGATCATCGATGGGGCGGTAACGTAGGAGCTCACGTGCCATAAGCAGCACGGCCTGCGTGTCTGTGGGGGCGCGACGAGCATGGGATGATGAGCCGGCTGGGGTCAGCGACGGAGTGGCGGTGCGGCCGTCCCGCCACACCGAGGGGTGCGACGAGGATGCTTGCTGCTCGTTCCCTGCCGGGCCGGTGGCGGCGTTGGCGGTAGGCGACGGAGAATGACGGGGAGGTCCGCCGACAGGAGCCGTCTGGGCGACGCGCATGGCAAGAGAGGCCCGACACTTAGCGCGGGCTCGGCGGGCGTCAGACATGGATGCGGCGAAGCGATGGGACATGGACCAGCGGAAGGAAGACTTCGGCGCACCCGTACCTAGCATGCCAAATGTCGGATTTAGGGTTCCGGCAAAGCCCTTGAGGTTCGAACACTGGGGTGCGCACAAAGATTTCCCCCTACCGAATCTCGCCCTCAGCCTCGCCGCGATCTCTAAGCTTAGCTCGATGAACTCACAACACAAGAGACACAAGATTTATACTGGTTCGGGCAACCGTTGTGGTGTAATACCCTACTCCAGTGTGGTGGTGGTGGATTGCCTCTTGGGCTGATGATGAATGGTACAAGGGAAGAACAGCCTCCTGAGGAGAGGTGTTCTTGTGCTTGGTGGGTGCGAGGATGAACTGAGTTCGTTTCCAGTCTCCTTTCTACTATGGTGGCTAGTCCTATTTATAGAGGCCCTGGTCCTCTCCCCAAATATTGAGCGGGAAGGGATCCAACAACGGCCAATTTGAAAGGGGACACCTAGTACGAGCTATCCTGACTAAAGGTGGTCTTCGCCTGTCAAAGGCTTTGGTGGTGACGCCATCTTGGGCTCCACGATGACCTCCATCCTGCTGTCCTGCTAGTCTTGGTCTTATTGCACCGATATCGAAACCTTTGCCTGATGCCTCGATACTCCGCGCCTGCGCTTGCCCCCTTAGCACCAAAGGGGAAACGAGGACACTACACGCGCTGGCGCCCCCCTGGCCTTGGTCGTCATGGTTTGCGTCAAGGGAACCTCACGAGGTACCCCCTGCCTTGATCTCTCCGCCCCCTCGTGAGCCTGCCTGGTGAGGCCGCTCCTGAGGAGGCCTTGTGTCGTCCGCCTTGCGAGGCTTGGCCCCTCGTGAGGGTCTTGAGTGTTGGCTGACGAAGACGGGCCGTACTGGGCCGTTGGTGGAGCCACGCCGTGGGCCGCAGGCAGGCAAGTCTGGGGACCCCCGTTCCCAGAACGCTGACACATGATAGAACCTATGGCTGAAGCATAGGGAATGACTTTCATTTTCTCTCTATCTTCTGAAGTGGTCGGGCATTGAGTCTGACTCAACTTCACACCTTGTAACACAGGCAAGAACCCTTTCTTTGACTGATCCGTTTTGAAATTCTTCAAAACTTTATCAAGGTATGTGCTTTGTGAAAGTCCAATTAAGCGTCTTGATCTATCTCTATAGATCTTGATGCCCAATATGTAAGCAGCTTCTCCGAGGTCTTTCATGGAAAAACTCTTATTCAGGTATCCCTTTATGCTATCCAGAAATTCTATATCATTTACAATCAACAATATGTCATCCACATATAATATTAGAAATGCTACAGAGCTCCCACTCACTTTCTTGTAAATGCAGGCTTCTCCAAAAGTCTGTATAAAACAATATGCTTTGATCACACTATCAAAGCTTTTATTCCAACTCCGAGAAGCTTGCACCAGTCCATAAATGGATCGTTGGAGCTTGCACACTTTGTTAGCACCCTTTGGATCAACAAAACCTTCTGGTTGCATCATATACAACTCTTCTTCCAGAAATCCATTCAGGAATGCAGTTTTGACATCCATCTACCAAATTTCATAATCATAAAATGCGGCAATTGCTAACATGATTCGGACAGACTTAAGCATTGCTATGGGTGAGAAAGTCTCATCGTAGTCAACTCCCTGAACTTGTTGAAAACCTTTCGCAACAAGTCGAGCTTTGTGGACAGTAACATTACCGTTAGCGTCAGTCTTCTTCTTGAAAATCCATTTATTTTCTATGGCTTGCTGATCATCAGGCAAGTCCACCAAAGTCCACACTTTGTTCTCATACATGGATCCCATCTCAGATTTCATGGCATAAAGCCATTTCGCGGAACCTGAACTCATCATCGCTTCCTCATAGTTCGTAGGTTCACCATGGTCTAGTAACATGACTTCCAGGACATGATTATCGTACCACTCTGGTGTGGATCTTACTCTGGAAGCCTACAAAGTTCGGTAGTAACTTGATTTGAAGTTTCATGATCATCATCATTAGCTTCCTCACTAATTGGTGTAGGAATCACTGGAACTGATTTATGTGATGAACTACTTTCAAATAAGGGATTACCTTATCAAGTTCTACTTTTCTCCCACTCACTTCTTTCGAGAGAAAGTCCTTCTCTAGAAAGGATCCATTCTTAGCAACAAATATCTTTCCTTCGGATCTGTGATAGAAGGTGTACCCAACAGTCTCCTTTGGGTATCCTATGAAGATGCACTTCTCCGATTTGGGTTCGAGCTTATCAGGTTGAAGTTTTTTCACATAAGAATCACAGCCCCAAACTTTAAGAAATGACAACTTTGGTTTCTTGCCAAACCACGGTTCATAAGGCGTCGTCTCAATGGATTTTGATGGTGCCCTATTTAAAGTGAACGCAGCCGTCTCTAAAGCATAACCGGAAAACGATAGCGGTAAATCAGTAAGAGACGTCATAGATCGCACCATATCCAATAAAGTACGGTTACGATGTTCAGACACACCATTTAACTATGGTGTTCCAGGTGGCGTTAGTTGTGAAACTATCCCATGTTGTTTCAAATGAAGACCAAACTCGTAACTCAAATATTCTCCTCCATGATCAGTTCGTAGAAACTTTATTTTCTTTTTATGATGGTTTTCCACTTCACTCTGAATTTTTTTGAACTTTTCTAATGTTTCAGACTTATGCTTCATTAAGTAGATATAACCATATCTGCTCAAATCATCTATGAAGGTAAGAAAATAACGATACCCGCCACGAGCCTCAACACTCATTGGACCGCATACATCCGTATGTATTATTTCTAATAAGTCAGTAGCTCGTTCTATTATTCCGGAGAACGGAGTTTTAGTCATCTTGGCCATGAGGCACGGTTCGCAAGCACCAAGTGATTCGTAATCAAGTGATTCCAAAATTCCATCAACATGGAGTTTCTTCATGCGCTTTACACCGATACCACCCAAACGGCAGTGCCACGAATAAGTTGCACTATCTGATGGGGAACATAGTAATAATTTAAAATTTTCCTACATGTCACCAAGATCAATCTAGGAGATTCTAGCAACGATAGAGAGGGAGGGAGTGCATCTTCATACCCTTGAAGATCGCTAAGCGGAAGCGTTACAAGAATGCGGTTGATGGAGTCGTACTCGTGGCAATTCAAATCGCGGAAGATCCTATCTAGCGCTGAGTGGACGACGCCTCCGCGTTCAACACACGTACAACCCGGGGATGTCTCCTCCTTCTTGATCCAGCAAGGGGAGAGGAGAAGTTGAGGGAGAGCTCCGGCAACACGACAGCATGGAGGTGGAGCTTGCGGTTTTCCTGCAGGGCTTCACCAAGCTCTACGGAGGAGGAGGACGTGTTGGAGGAGGGAGGGGCTGCGCGAGGGGAAGGGTGTGGCAGCCCTCCCACCCCCCACTATTTATAGGGGAAGGGGGAAGGGGCCGGCCCCCCTATATCCCATCTACAAGGGGGGCGGCTGCCAAGGGGGGGACTTGCCCCCCAAGTTTGGTGGGAGGCGCCCCCACCCCCTAGGGTTTCCAACCCTAGGCGCCTTGGGCCCTTGGGGGGCACACCAGCCCACTAGGGGGCTGGTTCCCACCCTTGTTCAGCCCATTAAGTCCCCCAGGGCAGGTGGCTCCACCCGGTAGACCCCCGGACACCTTTTGGTGGTCCCGGTACAATACCGATAACCCCCAAAACCATTCTGGTGACTGAAACTGGACTTCTCATACACAAATATTTACCTCCGGACCGTTCCAGAACTCCTTGTGACATAAGGGATTTTATCCGGGACTCCGAACAACCTTAGGCAACCACATACAATTTCCCATAACAACTCTAGCGTCACTGAACCTTAAGTGTGTAGACCCTACGGGTTCGGGAACCATGCAGACATGACCGAGACATCTCTCCGGCCAATAACCAATAGCGGGATCTGGATACCCATGTTGGCTCCCACATGTTCCAGGAAGATCTCATCAGATGAACCACGATGTCAGGGATTCAATCAATCCTGTATACAATTCCCTTTGTCCACCGGTATGTTACTTGCCCGAGATTCGATCGTCGGTATCCCCATACCTCATGCAATATCGTTACTGGCAAGTCTCTTTACTCGTTCTGTAGCATGATCCTGTGACTAACTCCTTAGTCACATTGAGCTCATTATTATGAAGCATTACCGAGTGGGCCCAGAGATACCTCTCCGTCATACGGAGTGACAAATCCCAGTCTTGGTTCATGCCAACCCAACAGACACTTTCAGAGATACCTGTAGTACACCCAAAGCATTCCTATGGTATCCGGGAGTTGCACAATCTCATGGTCTAAGGAAATGATACTTTACATTAGAAAAAGCTCTTAGCAAACGAACTACATGATCTTGTGCTATGCTTAGGATTGGGTCTTGTCCATCACATCATTCTCCTAATGATGTGATCCCGTTATCAACGAGATCCAATGTCCATGGTCAGGAAACCACAACCATCTATTGATCAACGAGCTAGTCAACTAGAGGCTTACTAGGGACATATTACGGTCTATGTATTCACACATGTATTACGGTTTCTGGTTAATACAATTATAGCATGAACAACATACAATTATCATGAACAAGGAAATATAATAATAACCATTTTATTATTGCCTCTAGGGCATATTTCCAACACTATCATTATCAACTTTGCATCTTTTGGCTTCAATATTATGAATATGTGTATCATCACTATTGAGATTCAAGCAAAATAGACCACTCAGCAAGGGCGCATGACCATAAAAGATATTACTCATATAAATAGATCAACCATTATTCTCTGATTTAAATGAATAACCGTCTCGTATCAAACAAGATCCAGATATAATGTTCATGCCCAACGCTGGCACCAAATAACAATTATTCAGGTCTAAAACTAATCCCGAAGGTAGATGTAGAGGTAGCGTGCCGACGGCGATCACATTGACCTTGGAACCATTTCCCATGCGCATTGCCACCTCGTCCTTAGCTAATCTTTGTTTAATCCGTAGTCCCTGTTTCGAGTTGCAAATACTAGCAAGAGAACCAATATCAAATACCCAAGCGCTACTACGAGCATTAGTAAGGTACACATCAATAACCTGTATATCAAATATACCTTTCACTTTGCCATCCTTCTTATCCTCCAAATACTTAGGGCAGTTCCGCTTCTAGTGCCCAGTCCCTTTGCAGTAGAAGCACTCAGTTTCAGGCTTAGGTCCAGACTTGGGTTTCTTCTCTTGAGCAGCAACTTTCTTGCCGTTCTTCTTGAAGTTCCCCTTCTTCCCTTTGCCCTTTTTCTTGATGGTCTTGTTTACCATCAACACTTGATGCTCCTTCTTGATTTCTACCTCCGCAGCCTTTAGCATCACGAAGAGCTCGAGAATAGTCTTGTTCATCCCTTGCATATTATAGTTCATCACGAAGCCTTTATAGCTTGGTTGCAGTGATTGAAGAACTCTGTCAATGACACTATCATTAGGAAGATTAACTCCTAGCTGAGTCAAGTGGTTATGGTACCCAGACATTCTGAGTATGTGTTCACTGATAGAACTATTGTCCTCCATTTTGCAGCTGTAGAACTTGTTGGAGTCTTCATATCTCTCAACTCGGGCATTTGCTTGAAATATTAACTTCAACTCTTGGAACATCTCATATGCTCCATGACATTCAAAACGTATTTGAAGTCCCGATTCTAAGCCGTAGAGCATGGCACACTGAACTATTGAGTAGTCATCAACACGTGTCTGCCAGGCATTCACAATGTGTGCAGTTGCTGGCGCGGGTGGTACACTTAACGGTGCTTCCAGGACGTAATTCTTCTGTGCAGCAATGAGGATAATCCTCAAGTTACGAACCCAGTCCGTGTAGTTGCTGCCATCATCTTTCAACTTAGCTTTCTCTAGGAACGCATTAAAATTCAAAGGAATGGTCATGGGCCATTGATCTACAATAACATAGACATGCAAAATAACTATCATGACTAAGTTCATGATAAATTAAAGTTCAATTAATCATATTACTTAAGAACTCCCACTTAGATAGCCATCCCTCTAGTCATCTAAATGATCATGTGATCCAAATCAACTAAACCATGTCCGATCATCACGTGAGATGGAGTAGTTTTCAATGGCGAACATCACTATGTTGCTCATATCTACTATATGATTCACGTTCGACCTTTTGATCTCAGTGTTCTGAGTCCATATCTACATATGCTAGGCTCGTCAAGTTTAACCTGAGTATTCTCCGTGTGCAAAACTGGCTTGCACCCGTTGTATGTGAACGTAGAGCTTATCACACCCGATCATCACGTGGTGTCTCGGCACGACAAACAGTAGAAATAGTGCACACTCAGGGAGAACACTTATACCTTAAAATTTTGTAAGGGATCATCTTATAATGCTACCACCGTACTAAGAAAAATAAGATGCATAAAAGATAAACATCGCATGCAATCAAAAATATGTGACATGATATGGCCATCATCATATTGTGCTCATGATCTCCATCACCGAAGCATCGTCATGATCTTCATCGTCACAGGCGCGACACCTTGATCTCCATCGTAGCATCATTGTTGTCTCGCCAACTATTGTTACTATGACTATCGCTACCGCTTAGTGATAAAGTAAAACAATTACATGGCGATTGCATTGCATACAATAAAGCGACAACCATATGGCTCCGGCCAGTTGCCTATAACTTTGTTACAAAACATGATCATCTCATACAACAATTTATATCACATCACGCCTTGACCATATCACATCATAACAAGCCCCGCAAAAACAAGTTAGACGTCATCTACTTTGTTGTTGCAAGTTTTACGTGGCTGCTACGGGCTTCTAGCAAGAACCGTTCTTACCTACACATCAAAACCACAATGATTTTTCGTCAAGTGTGCTGTTTTAACCTTCAACAAGGACTGGCCGTAGTCAAACTCGATTCAACTAAAGTTGGAGAAACAGACACCCGCCAGCCACCTATGTGCAAAAGCACGTCGGTAGAACAAGTCTCATGAACGTGGTCATGTAATGTTGGTCCGGGCCGCTTCATACAACAATACTGCCGAATCAAAGTAAGACGTTGGTGGTAAGCAGTATGACTATTATCGCCCACAACTCTTTGTGTTCTACACGTGCATATAACATCTATGCATAGACCTGGCTCTGATAACACTGATGGGGAACGCGGTAATTTCAAAAAAAATCCTATGATCACGCAAGATCTATCTAGGTGATGTATAGCAACGAAAGGGGAGAGTGTGTCCACGTACCCTCGTAGACCGAAAGCGGAAGCGTTTTATCAACATGGTTGATGTAGTCGTACGTCTTCACAATCCGACCGATCCTAGCACCGAACGTAGGACACCTCCGTCTTCTGCACACGTTCAGCTTGATGACGTCCCTTGTACTCTTTATCTAGTTGAGTCTGAGGGAGAGTTTCGTCAGCATGATGGTGTGGCAACGGTGATGATGAATTTACCGGCGCAGGGCTTTGCCTAAGCACTACAACGATATGACCGAGGTGTATATCTGTGGAGGGGGGCACCGCACACAGCTAAAAGATCAACTTGTGTCTCCTAGGGTGCCCCTTCCCCACATATATAAAGGAGGGGGAGGAGGAGGCCGGCCAAGAGGGGAGGCGTGCCTTGGGGGGAGTCCTACTAGGACTCCATAGGTTTGGCGCCCCCCTTTCCTATTCCAAGTGGGAGAAGGGGGAAGGAGGAATAGGAGACAAGGAAGGAGGGGGGCGGTGCCCCCTCCCCTTGTCCAATTCGGATTGGGGCAAGGGGGGCGTGCGCCACCTCCTGGCCGGCCCTCTCTCTTCTCCACTAAGGCCCATGAGGCCCAATAACTTCCTGTAGGGGATTCCGGTACTCCGAAACTTGTCTGAAATGATGCGAACCATTCCGGTGTCCAAATGTAGCCTTCCAATATATGGATCTTTATGTCTCGAACATTTCAAGACTCCTCGTCATGTCCATGATCTCATCCGGGACTCTGAACAAACTTCGGTACATCAAAACACATAACTCATAATACAAATCGTCATCGAACGTTAAGCGTGCGGACCCAACGGGTTCGAGAACTATGTAGACATGACTGAGACATATCTCCAGTCAATAACCAATAGCGGAACCTGGATGCTCATATTGGCTCCCACATATTCTACAAAGATCTTTTTCGGTCAAACCGCATAACAACATACGTTGTTCCCTTTGTCATCGGTATGTTACTTGTCCGAGATTCGATCGTCGGTATCATCATACCTAGTTCAATCTCATTACCGACAAGTCTCTTTACTTGTTCCGTAATACTTCATCCCGCAACTAACTCATTAGTTACAAATCTTGCAAGGCTTATAGTGATGAGCATTAGAGGGCCTAGAGATACCTCTCCGAAACACGAAGTGACAAATCCGAATCTCGATCTATGCCAACCCAACAAACACCTTCGAAGACACCTGTAGAGTACCTTTATAATTTCCCATTTATGTTGTGACGTTTGTTAGCACACAAAGTGTTCCTCCGGTATTCGGGAGTTGCATAATCTCATAGTCTGAGGAACGTGTATAAGTCATGAAGAGTAGCAAAGAAACTGTAACAGTCATGATGCTAAGCTAACGGATGTGTCATGTCCATCACATCATTATCCTAAAGATGTGATCCCGTTCATCAAATGACAACACATGTCTATGGTTAGGAAACATAACCATCTTTGATTAATGAGCTAGTCTAGTAGAGGCATACTAGGGACAATATGTTTTGTCTATGTATTCACACATGTACTAAGTCTTCGGTTAATACAATTATAGCATGAATAATAAACATCTATCATGAAATAAGGAAATAAATAATAACTTTATTATTTCCTCTAGGGCATATTTCCTTCAAGTAGACCCTACCAAGGTTGCATCTGTCACAGAGTGGTTGGCACCCACCTCAGTTCGAGAGATCAAAAGTTTTCTCGGACTTGTAGGTTATTATCGGAGATTTATTGAGAAGTTTTCGAAAATCGCGAAGCCTATGACGGAGTTATTGAAGAAGACACCAAGTTTAAATGGACCGAGGAATGTGAGGCCACTTTTCAGGAGTTGAAAAAACGTTTGGTTATAGCCCTAGTGCTGATTATCTCGAACATACGCAAGGATTTCCAAGTTTATTGCGACGCTTCTAGTTAGGGACTTGGAGGCGTTCTTATGCAGGAAGGAAGAGTTGTTTCATATGCCTCACGACAACTTCGACCTCATGAGTTGAATTATGATACGCATGATTTGGAGTTAGCAGTAGTAGTGCATGCGCTCAAGACATGGAGATACTTTCTCATCGGAAACCGTTATGATGTTCACACGGATCATAAGAGTTTGAAGTATATCTTCACGCAGAAGGGGTTAAACCTCAAGCAGAGGAGATGGTTGGAGCTCGTAAAGGATTATGACATGAGATTGCATTATCATCCAGGAAAGGCCAATGTCGTAGCAGATGCGTTGAGCCGCAAGAGTTATGTTAACACGCTCATAACCGGAGGATTACCTCAGGAGTTAGCCGACGACCTTCGAGAACTTCGCTTAGAGATAGTTCCGAGAGGTTATGTTGCGGTACTGGAAATTCAGTCCACTTTGCTGGGAAAGATCCGAGAAGCCCAGAAGACAGACAAGGAGATTGCACAGATAAAGGAAAGGATGAGTAAAGAAAAGGCTAAAGGTTTTCATGAGGATGAGCATGAAACTTTATGGTTTGAGGATCGTATCTATGTGCCTAATGACCCCGAGATCAGGAAGTTAATTCTTCAGGAGGCTCATGATTCGCCTTACTCGATTCACCTAGGCAACACCAAGATGTATTTGGACTTGAAGGAGAGTTTTTGGTGGACATGAATGAAGAAGGATATTGCAGAGTATGTAGCAGTGTGCGATGTATGTCAGAGAGTTAAGGCAGAGCATCAGAAACCAGCAGGGTTACTTCAGCCTTTGCCGATACCCGAATGGAAGTGGGATAAACTTGGCATGGATTTCATCACCGGATTACCCAGGACCCATTCAGGCTATGATTCTATCTCGGTTGTAGTTGATCACTTGACCAAGGTAGCCCATTTCATCCCCGTGAAAACAGATTATACAAGTGCTAAGTTGGCGAAGATATACATGACCAGGATCGTATGTCTGCATGGAGTTCCGAGGACAATCGTATCAGATAGAGGAACACAGTTTACTTCAAAGTTTTGGAATCAGTTGCACGAAACTTTGGGTACCAGGCTAGAGTTCAGTACAGCCTTTCATCCGCAGACAGATGGACAGATCGAGAGAGTCAATCTGATTCTGGAGGACATCTTGAGAGCTTGTGCACTAGAATATGGATCTAGTTGGGATGATAATTTACCCTATGCAGAGTTCTTCTATAAGAACAGTTACCAAGCCAGTTTGAAGATGGCCCCTTTCGAAGCTTTGTATGGAAGGAGGTGCAGGACACCATTGTCGTGGGATGAAGTTGGAGATCGACAGTTGTTCGGACCAGATTTAATCAGAGATTCTGAGGAGAAGGTTAAGTTGATTCGAGATAGACTCAAAATAGTCCAGTCCAGGCAGAAGAGCTATGCAGATACCAAACGCAAGGAGGTAACCTATGAAGTCGGTGATAAAGCATATCTTCGTGTATCCCCACTTCGAGGAGTTAAGTGATTTGGAGTCAAAGGAAAGCTAGCAACATGATTTGTGGGACCATACAGAGTTTTAGAACGTATGGGAGAAGTTGCTTACAAGTTGGAATTACCCGAAGGTTTGTCAGGAGTTCATGATGTGTTTCACATTTCCCAGTTGAAGAAGTGTCATGCAGAGATGGCTGATATTCCTCTGAGAGATACAGTGCCACTGGAAGCGATTCAGTTGGATAGTGATCTGACCCATGAAGAGAAACCTGTTAAGATTCTCGAGTTTTCCAGCCGAGTTACTCGCAGCAGAGTCATCAAGTTTTGCAAAGTTCAGTGGATCCATCATACCGAGGAGGAAGCCACCTGGGAGCGAGAAGAGGACCTCCACACGGACCACCCACACGTTTTTGCTGACCAACCCGAATCTCGAGGGAGAGATTCATCTTAAGGGGGGTAGGTTTGTAACATCCCAAATTTCAATTTGGATGTTATGCATAGATCATTCATATGCATCCATGATTTATGCATTTTATTGCTTTGTTTTAGTTGCATTTCGATCCAAGAGACCTTAAGCAACTCAAGGACCAATTTGAGAGAGTTGGAGGTTCCACAAAAATAATTCAATTTTGATTTATCAAACTTTGATAATTGGATCAAATTGTTTTTCAAAATTCTTTTCAAATTATTTTAAAATAAAGAGATAGGATAAAATGACTTCTTCAAAATCAGCTAAGAAATATTGGAAAATGAATTTTGAATTCTTGGAGAGTTATTTGATTTTTTATTAGCTAGTTTATTTATTAGTTAGCGGAGTAATTAGTACTATAATGTTTGTTTCTAGTTTAGGCATTTAGGCCCTGAAAAATGTTCACTAGGTCACTAATAAGGCCATATTGCTACCTGAATTTTCTGGTATTTTTAGGATATTATTTACATTTATTTTAGCGAGTTTTGTCTCTTTGAAAATCGTTTAAAAAATAGTTTGGGCCGACTGAACTCGGCCGAGCCCAGCCTAGCCGGCCCAGGCCTCCGACGCAAGTCGACCCGGAGCCGGACTCCGCCGAAGTCTGCCGCCACCTCACCTCGCCCCCTCCCGCAAGCCGCGACCCTGCCCTGGCCCCTTTATATACCGCCGCCCGACCCCCTTTCCTCTCCACCTCGAGTCGCGCCGCCGCAGCCGCACACCGCCGCCGCACACACGCGCCGCCACCCGCGCCACTACCATCGCCGCGTCGCCACCACAAGCCACCGCCGGAGCCCCGCCCCCACCCAAAGTCGCCGCCGCCGCCCGAACTGCCGTGAACCGGTATAAAAAACTGTCACCCCGGTCCAATCCGGGTTTTTTCGGTTTTTCTTTTAGATCCGGTTTATTTTAATTAGTTTGGTTATCTAGCAAACGTTCGTTCGTTTAGGTTCTGTAGCGAACAGATACATTAGATTACTATCGGTAGCGAACGTTCGTTCGATAGGATTTTTCTTTTTAATTTAGTTTTCTGCCAGGGACCTATCTGTAGTTTTATTTTTACAGATTAGTCCCTACGTTTCAAATTAGCACAACTTTTTGCTCGTTTGTCCAAATTCGATGAAACCAATGCAAAAATCTTTAGAGCGGTCTCATCTATCCTGTAAAGCAAATTGAACATGTTTTTGAAAATTTAAAATTGGAGTTTAATTCAGATTTGAATTTGACCTTGTTTTGTTTGTATCTTGAGTTTCGTAGCTCCATTTTAGTTGATTCTTTTGTGCAAATCGTAGCTAATCACTTGTACCTGCTGTTAAGATCTAATCCACATAAATATAGTTTTGTTAAAATTTGCTTTCTGTTTAGATTAGTTATTTCCTTGTTTTTTAGTTCTTTGGATCTTTTCTCGTTTTCTCGTTGCATCGTTTGCTTGTGTGCTTATGTATGTTATTGTTTGTCTATGCTAGATTTTCCGGAGTGTGAAGCTTGTTACTACGAATCTCTAGAGTTTTTCGATCGTCGGCAAGGTAAGTTACACTTTGATCATACTTTTCAATACCCAGTTTTTACTATGCATTAGTTTTACCCCTCAAAGATTTGCATGAGTAGGATTGGGAACATGTGGTTTGGTTGTAGTACTTGAGGTAGGAACTTATTACCTTTGATCACCCCGGGAATATACGTTATGCTCATATATTGCTTAGCCATGCTCATAGACAGGGATTGGTTCATGTGATTCATGACAATTGTGAGAGATAATAATTTTGGACAACATTAAGGTGGCAACTTTAATACACATCTGGATGGATTGGTTGGGGCACATGGAGAAACCAGTGCTTGCCCATGGCAATCCCGGAGTACCCGTGTGATTTTCCCTCGGTTCACCACCCAGACTCAAAGGGATCATATGATATTTCATGCCTAGAAATTTTCGTGTGCAGCCACAAGCCATTATGGGCTCTGGCATAGTTGAGTAAGTTGTGTGAGCTCTTGAAGAGGTGGACTAGCAGATGTAGGGGAAAGTAGGTGTACCGGTCTACCCAGAGTAGAGAGTTAATGCTTCAGAAAGACTATGTCTCGATCTTCCGATCATGGATGCAGTCAAGTCTTGTGGGGAAAGTGCACAACCTCTGCAGAGTGTATAAACTAATCATGGTTACCCGTGTCCCTGGTTATGGACAAATTGAGTATCTGGAAGTGGATATTTATGTTGATCTCATCACTCTATAATTAATGTATTGGGTGATACTTGGTTAATTGTGGGATTTGAGTTGGAGGAACCTTCTCAATATTGGTAAAAATTTTGTAGTGAATAAAATTTATTGCTTTGTTGCAGGGAAAAGTTAGATTTATGCAAAAAATAAAGTTAGATCCTCCACCAGCCAAATATGCATGTAGATATAGTTTCATTCATTTGCTCTACAGTGTAACTCTGCCAGCATATTCCATATGCTGACCAACACGGCTGCAACGTCTCATGTTGCAGACTTTACCGACGAAGAATAAGGTGCGCTAGGTCGCTGTCATGCACTCAGCTATGTCGTTGGAGTTTGATGGACTCATTTATCTTTGAAGCTTCCTCAGTTATTTTGTTTAGATGGCCTTCCGCCATATTATTTGTGTAATAAATGCTCTTTATGAGGACCTTGATGTAATAAGTGTGTGGTTGAACTTTATTATAATTCCTCGAATACTGTGTGTGTCAGCATACCGATTCAGGGATGACACTTAAGCACAGAGACTTCACTCCATTGGGATCGTGGTCGCTACATGATTAAATTTACCAAATTTTGCCACGTGGGCATTACGAAAAGACCTAAATATTGTTATGTGTAGGAAGACAAAAAAAATGTCATGTTGTAATTTAAAAATAAATTGACATGTGCGTGTAATAAAGATGAATGGCAACATTAGAAAGACTCCCCTATAAGAATAGGGATTTTTGTTCTTTCGAACATGGCAAATAATCGAGATTCTCGAAAAAAATTCTAATGACAAAATGATTTAAAAAATGATTTGGCTTCACATACATAAAGTTGTTTAACCATTCATGTTCGCCAAACCGCTTTAGTCCAAGTGGTAAGTGTGTCGCCACTCCTGCAGGCAGTAGCGGAGCTTGGGACTAAGCTTTGGTGGGGGCAATGGGCCAAGGAGGGCAAAATTATGAGATATGTGCTGATTTTTCAGGATTCATGGCCCAATAATAGCTAATCAACGATTTCTTCATGAGCTGGGGGGGCAGCCCAGGATGGCCCCCACGAAGCTCCACCACTGCCTGCAGGAGGTCGCTTGTTTGAGACCCCCACCCTGCACATGTGCCTAGTATTTTCTTGGAGAGGACAAAGGATAGGGTGTTCGTCACGACAATATTTATATCGAACACTTATGAAAAGCTGACGTGGTATAGGGCTTGCGTCTCGATTTGCGCTAGAGAATCGAAAGGTAATCAGCATGTCTGTTGGGAAAACATCTCCAACAGACATTTTCTGGATATCATTTTTTATTTTTCTATCACCACATATTTTTCCCTCTTCTAAACTAATTTATAACATCAATAAAAAGTAAGTATGATATTCAACTTTTTTAGAACTTCATTTCATAATGGTTCACGCTAGATAAACCTCTTTAGGTGGTGAGGCTCTTATCGCTATAAGCTCCCAGGAAATGAGAGCTTCTGGTGCATCGGGGCTATGTAGGCAGTAAGTTTTTTTCAGGAAAAGTTTGTGTAGGCGGTAAGTGGGTCTGGTTTTGGGATGGTCGATTCTCTTCATCGCTATTGCCATCGCCACCTGTTCCTTCTTCTATTCCCAGCATCACTCGCCCTTCCTCTTGCCGTCTGCGACCCCAACACGCCGCGGCGCGCCGCGCCCTCCCCAAGGGAGAGGAGCCTAAGCCCATCTAGATGTAGTAGCCCAACCCAACAAATGACGAGGTTCTTCATCGAGCGAAGCGACTGGGAGCGATCGATCCAAATCAATCAATTTGGTCGTTCCCCAACCCCCCACTACTGCCAAGCCCTAGCGCCGCCGCCGGGCGCCTCCTCCAAATCATGTGCATCTCTTGCAACTCCTATTGCCGGTGTTAATCGTCTACATACCCGGGCATATTCACCGTCGTTCTGGACCGAGCACCGTTGTTGTTCCATAGGTATGGTTCCCAATGTTGTTCTTTTCCTATTGCCCAGCCAATCCCCACCACCATTTTTCTTGATTCAACATTTTGATTCGCGGCGGCTAACCATGTGCGCAGGAGGCGATGGAAGGGTGTGGGGATGCTGCATCAACAGAAGATATTTTTTCCATGCCATTCGACATAGGAGAAGTGATGGACCTAGATGACCCAATGGACACGAGACCACGGTGCTCGATGGTGAGCCGGACAAATCCAGCGGTGGTGCCGACTGCCGAGGATTGCCGAGGATGCACGTGAGGTACGCTAGTGAGGTTGTTGGAGCAGAACAATGGCAACAGCTCAGCTGGCTTTTCTGGCTACAAGGAGGTAATCCAAAGAAATATATGTCCCAGCCAATTTCTTTTTCCCTTATCCTGTACTGATCATCTATGTACGTGTGCATAAAACAGAACTGGTGTATGTAAGGATAGTTCTTGTCAGTGTTAATCAGTAGTTCAGTACCACTCTTCTTCCATGTGTTTTAATCATCTCTGTAGTCTGTATTTGTGCACAAAACGGAACCTCAGCCAATTGTGTGTTTAGTTTATCATGTACAACTTGCAGATGTACTAATCATCTTTCTACATGTGCATAAAACTGAAACCATGGGCCTAAGCCGATCCAAATCAATCGATTTATGTCTTTTCATTTTTTTTTAATAATTGAATTCCATAAGTTTTGGTGAGTAGACTTACATTTTGTTAAAAAAAATAGACCTTAAATGTTCGCCCTGCCAGATGTAAATTGCTACATTCAGATTCCCTGTTGTGATGTTGCTGAATCTTCTGTTATGCATCATATATCTAATACTATGTTGGAAATAAAAAATCCTTTCCCAGCTGTAATTTCCTTCCATATATGTTTATTTCGAAAATGTATCCATGTTTTGTTAATTAGTAAGAAGATTCCAATCGCCGGATGCAAAGGCCAGGGTTTTCTCCTTCCCAAAACAAAGATTCTTAAGTGAGGACTCACGAGAACTATCTTTTGTTCCCCTACCTTCCATTATTGATTTATCTGTGGAAGTTCCGACAAGCAAGAACCTTATTTGTATTTATCGTGCTTTGATCATGCATTTTTTGATCGATAATTAAACCAGTAAGGTTTTCATGAATGCATCTTCGTGGTTTTTGCACAGCTATCCCCTCTAGATAGATAGCACATTGAATAACAATGGTGGGAACTCTAAACATTTGTGTATGTCAACCAAAGACGTAAACACAAAAGAAGTTTGCGATCCTTATATGATTTCGGTTGACTTTTGTGCAACTGATTCATGCTAAACAATTGGGATGTCATTTTGGTGATCTTGTTGAAGATTTGGTTGGAAAAGCAAGACGACATTTTGCTTGTAGAGTCTATCCTTTGGTTGGAGCTGTACGACCAAAAATTTCAAGGCTTATTGGATTATTGGAAGAACTTGTGTTGTCAATGTTATAGTGTCGCGTATTTGATTTTTGTAGGCACCAAATTGGAATCCCTGGGGCTGCTTTAAATCTGCTTTTGATTCGTTTTTCCCTAGTGATGTGATACCGTTTACACTTTTGTAGGCACCAAATTGGAGCCGTTGTGTCTCCTGTTTTCAAACCTGTCTTAGTGAGCCAAGTCAATCTGGCATTGTGCATTTGCAGATGTTCCAAGAATTCAATTACTCAAGCATGGCAAGTAGTGAAAAGGTTTATTTGCTATTTTACAATTATCATTACCTATTTTTGATAAATATGCTAAACGCGTTAATGTTATCTCAGACTAGCATTTCACAATACTCTATTGACTGAAAATGGGTGTGTGTCTTGCCTCTCTGCTTGTGGATACTATTGCATTGCTAGCGGACTGTTAATAGTAATAATATGTGATTCGTTGCATGCTAAATCTTTTCTGTTGTTATGACTGGTTCATACATGTGGCTTCCTGAAGTTGTTGATATATGTTTTCACCTGTGTACTGTGACCTATCCTATAGATTGGAGGAGCCAGTAAATTTGAAGTTAGCGAGGATGGAGTAACAGATGCACTTAATGCCCAATAAAGCTACTATTGAAGAGGGTATCGTGCCAGGTACTACACCATGTAAACTTTGAATATGGCTTTGAATAGTTTTTGGTGTTCATTGATCCTAGCAAATTTATACTCCCTCCATTCATCAATATAATATGTTCTAAAAAAATCTGCATTGGATGTATATAGACACGTTTAGCGTGTTTGTTCACTCATTTCAGTCTGTATGTAGTCCATTTTGGAATATCCAAAACATCTTATATTTATGAATGGAGGGAGTATCTTGCTTTTGGTGTTCATTTCTCCTATTCAGTTTGTATCTTATGCATTACTATCCTGAGAATATGGTTCATCTTTAATGGTTATGCAGGATGTGGTGGTGTTACCCTTCTATATGCATCAAAGGCTTTCGATAGATTGTGTCCTCCTGACAAAGGGTATTTTAGAGGTTGCAGATGACCCCTTCGAGAACCCATGTAAATGCCAACATTGTTCACTCTTAACCAATGTCAACTAGCTACCAACAATATTTATCTATGCTATATGCAGCCAAATAGATGTTTGTTTTGTTAGATAGGTGTGCAGTAGGAAGAGTGTGGATCGGAACTACTATTCTAACTTTTTGACTCAGAACTTCTAAATTTGTTTTCCTTTTATGCACTACCTAAGATGTACTATCAGTATTATTCTTGGTTGGTCATGTTTAAATATTTGTGTGATGTTTTTTCCCTAGCATGCTCCAGATATTATCAGATTTCAGAGGAATGAACTAAAATTGTATAAAAAGGTGTAACTGATAGATCATGGCAGGACTTCCTGGCGCGGCAAAGCACGCGTATCCATCTAGTTTACTGCTAAAGTTGGCAGCTTTTCTAGCCCAGTGTAACTTTATTTATACTCGACGATCATTATATGTACAATGTTTCGTATCCAGGATTCAAGAAATTACAAAGCAACTCTTACAACAAGAACTATAATGAAAATTACTGGAGACATCTTCTCCATAATATGATATCAACTCGTAATATATTGCAATTGGACCGGAAGACATACATTGTCACTCGTTCAATCTCACGATCTTAATTGCCAATAAGGGTTTTCTAAAGATTCCATGAGTCGCCCATCCGAAAAAGAAGGAAAATTGTGCGCGATGAATGGACTTGAGCTGGGATAATCCCCTAGAGGTGGTGGATATCGACCAATAAGATCTTCACCATATTGGTGAATTTCACCTCAAACAAAAAAACAACAAAAGAAACACAACACAATTATATAGACATCGGATTCACTTAATCGGTTCTAGTAGAACGCAATAATTTTTCCTCCATGGTACCACCACGATAAAAGAAAAAATAATTTTATTAGCAAATGTACCATGCTCGACATTAGAAAGACTCTTCTTTTTACATGGTAATATGTGTCTCATTTATATCATAACAATTAGTTAAGCCATAGACACGCCGACCTGGCAATACTGAAAAGATAGCAGATCGTTAGCCTTTGCACCAAGGAACACCAGCCAAGAATTAAATTATAATTAAGACAAAGAATCCTCTGAGATTGACACCAACACTCGTCACCTGCCTCTGGCATCACCACAACAGCCACCACAGAAAAAGATGACGGACCACCTTCACACCCGAGCTCGAAGCGTCTCCATTGCTGATATGCAGCTCTATGGACCTCCAAGGTGGCTCACCAAAAGCAAACACATTACGTTAAATGAATTAGACTGTAGCAACACCCAGACACACCATCAAACTCTAGATCTGGCACCGCCACACGACTAACATGTCAGAAGAGAAAACCATACATGCCATCGATGAACCACGAACCCAACACGCGATCCACCATCTTCCAGATGCTGCTGATGCAGATCACAGTCTGCATCCACTCCTGGACTACCTCCCAAGCTCTGTGTCGGCTCTAGAGCAAACATCGTCGTAGCGGCGGAGCCCAAGGACACATGTCCACCCGGGACACTAGAAAGACTCTAAAAAAGACACCCACGTGCACTTGCACCTCTTTCGTATTTTGTGTGTGGAGAAAATGCATGTCTTCTGTATCTTTCCTACATTAAAATGCATAATATTCTATTGGCCATCCCTTTTTTCATCTACCCTCTCCATCCCACCACCTTCATTTTCTGGTTTGTTGATATTTTCTGTTGGTTTTCCCTATGAACCACCTTAGCTGGCCCATGCCTTATTTAATTTCAAAATAAAATCATCCTTCTTTTAGAAAGTATGCTTGTATTCAAATCACAAAATAATACAAAGTCCTTGACCCGTACAAGCACACACTAACACATGCATAAAGAGCCAGAATAACAAAGAACACCCTAAAACAACTTATAAAACACGAAGTTCTCCAAAGCTCTGTGAAAGTGCAACTAATCCTCGGGTGGTTTTGGTGATTAATAACAACATATAAGTCATTGATCTAATTCTCATTGATAATAGATTTCAGAGAAGATCAATTATTGGCATAGCAAGGATTAGTGATCATGGACCCATCAAAATGCTAAGGACAAAGTTTGACAAAGCTCCAAGACTCTACATTTTTGGTTAAGTGATCCAAGATCACAATGAGTCCATAGGAAAGCCAATACTATTGAAAGGGGATGAGCTTTTGGTCATGACTCAATTGCTCAAGTGCTTACTGGTATTGCTCCAAAATCCTCAACTACTTCTCCACTGCACTTTCATCTAAAACCCTAAAGTCCATCTCGGTCCCACCGAAAAGTTCCTATCCAGACCCACTGGGATGACTCATACACTGCCACATGCCAAACCCTAACATTTCGGTACAGCCAAAATAGATCTCGGTCCCACCGAGATGGCCTGACCAAGTTTCTGTAGTGAAGTTGTTTCATTTCACAATTACCGAGTTGAAACGATCAGAATTACTAAAATAAGTTCTTGCCTAGACATTGCAGTTCGGTCACACCGAGCCATTCTGATCGGTTTCACCAAAAATCCTAACAGTCAAGTCTTTTGCACTAGTCGGTTCTGATAACCCACAAGTATAGGGGATCGTTTATAGCCTTTTTTGATAAATAAGATTGTCGAACCCAACGAGGAGCTAAAGGTAGAACAAATATTCCCTCAAGTTCTATTGACCATCGATACAACTCTACGCACCTTAATGTTTGCTTTACCTAAAACAAGTATGAAACTATTTTGTAGGTGTGATGCTAGAACTACTTTGCAAGAATAAAACTAGAGTAAATTGCAAGATAATGAAGTTAGTTGTTTAGTAAAAAGTGTTTTGTCACAGAAGAAAGTTATTTGTCCCCGGGCACTACAAAAAAAGACACATTCATGACATTTTGGCCCGAACGGAAAAAAATTCTGTCATGCTTATGACACTTCTATGACGATAATTGTGACAAAACCACGTATCATCATAGATGTGGTGGGCTCCTACTTCTATGACAAAAATCATGATAGAAAATGGCCTTTCGTCCTGTGCGTGCCGGGGACGCACCTGCATGACATTCTTTGGGCCGTCCATGACGAAAAAATCATGGTAGAAGCAAGGGCGAGGAAAATTTTGGGGAGTTCCCGGTTACGGTGGGTGGTCGGGGCCGAGCGATGCACTGTGGTTTGCGCGTTTTTCTTGTATGTAGGCGCATGTGTTTGCGAGGCGTTGGCTCTAACTGAACCTGAGGAAGGCGTTTCCTTACTAAACCCGAGTGATTCCACTAGCTACATTATTGAACCTAAGAGATCGATCTCTTGGCTGTTAACTGAACCCGAGCGTTTCCATCGCTACTGCTGCTAACTGAAGCCGATTGAACCAGCTGCCTCTTGATGAACAGTGACCGTTGTTGGGGGTTGGACAAACAGTTCCCGATGGGGCTTGGATGAACAGGACCCCGTGGTCGTAGTAGGCCGTAGCTGCTAGATGAACATGACTCCGATCGAGGAGGCCGCCACACCTGAGCCAGTTGGGGGTGGATGAACAGGCCCCCATGGAGGGCTGGTTGAACAGTAGCTGGTGGAGGTTGGATGAACAATAGCCCGTGGAGGAAGGAGGAAGACGCGATGGATGAATAGTAGCAGGTGGATGTTGGAGCGAGGCAGTCGACGGTGTATGAACAATAGCCCGTGGAGGCTAGAGCGAGGCAGTAGACGGTGGATGAACAGGATCCCATTTCGAGCGTAGGCGCTCCAACAGAATTCCGTTTCCGCTGTTTTGCATCCTGATGAATAGGACCCCGTTTCGACCGTAGGCACTCAAATACTAGTCTGTTTCCTCCGTTTTGCGGTACGCCAGACCCTTCCGATGAACAGGGCCCTGTTTCGACCATATGCGGTCAAACAGAAGGTCGTTTCCTCCGTTCTGCGGTACGTCAAAGCTCGTTTTGGTTGTTCTGTCCAAGATGGTTGGCTCCTGATGAACACGACACATTTCTTTGCCTCCCAATGAACACGTCGCAGTTTCTCCATTCTGACCCAACCGGTTGGCTTCCGATGAACTATGGTTCGTTGCCTCTCCATGTACACGAGCATTGGCCGTACATATGCGCGAGTAGGCGTTCGAGACCCTGCCCATATGTACGTACGTGGCCGTATTTTTTGCCGTGTGGCTGTAGGTACGCGTACACGATTTAGACGGGACTGCCTGAACTGCTACATCGGGGACTCTACTACGACACATGCCGCTACTTACTCGGCCATTGTTCGTCCTTGCAGAGAGACCGATCAACCACTATATACATACACATTCGCGACCAGGCAGACAACCCTATGTACGGTTCGACTGGGTGGGTCTCAGCTGTCAGGAAGGATAAGGAGGCACTCCCTTGTGTGCGAAAATATATGTGGTGGGTCCCAGCTATCAGGGGGAGGAATCATATTTTTTGTGCATAATAAGGAGGCACTTCCTTACGTGCGAAGATGTAGCTGGTGGATCCAGCTGTCAACCTCACGGTGTACAGTCATCTTCCAATGGCCGTCGTTCGTCGACAACATTGACCACGCCACACCGAGAGCACCAAGGCGGTGGACGATAGCGAGGCCTGCTAAGGGAACAATGCGGAGACGAGGAAGACGGGGCAGTGGATGCCCACACGGAGGGGAGTACGAGGGTTCATTGGTTCCGCTTTGGTGTGAGGCTGCCGTCGCCGGAGAATAACACGAGGTGCGGGTGAGTAGAGGGAAGGCCTGGCCAGTGGTGGGATTAGGGTGGGGCAGTGAGGCCTGCACGGCAGCATTGCCACCCACGGGAGCAGGAGCAGGCGGTCCTGCCGGTGCTGGTTTGGGCGGATGGCGCAAGAAGGTCAGAGGTTGAAGAAGTAGCACGGCTGTTGGATTAACATCCAACGGTCCAGCTGCTAGAATCATTTGTTGACTAAGTTGACAAAGTCCTGCATATGCGTCACCTTAGTAGGCCCATAAGTCAGTCAGCAAATCCATCGGGTCCCAGCTGTCATCGGGAGGAATAGTCTTTTCGCATATAAGGAGGCACTTCCTTTTGTGCCAAGATTTTGCCAGTGGGTCCCGCTGTCAGCAGGAGCAATAATTTTTTCGCGTAATAAGGAGGCACTTGCTTGTGTGGGTCCCTAATGTCAGCGTCTCCACTTACATCCCTCTTCCGATGGCTATCGTTTGTTAACCATGTTGACCACACCGCGCCGAGAGCACCAATGCGGTGAATGACAGCGAACCCCAAGAAGGGAACGACTCTGAGTTGGTGAAGCCACAGTAGTGGATGCTCATGCTGAGGGTAGTACGAGGTCTGACTGGTCGTTTTGGGGTGAGGCTGACATCACCGGAAAATAACAGGAGGTGCGGATGGGTAGAGGGATGGCCTGGCCAGCGGTGGGAGTAGGGTGGGCCGATGAGGCCTGCACGGCAGCACAGCCGGCCACGGAAGGAGGAAGCAGGCAGTCCCGCTGGCGCTGGTTTGTGCGGCTGGAGCAGGAAGATCAGAGATTGAAGAAGCACGACGGCCGTTGGATGGACATCTAATAGTCATTGCTCTCTTGTGTTGTTGGCACAACCTTACATACACATCAACATTTTTTTAGGAAAGCGTACGCGTCAACCTATAGTAGGCGCACAAGTCAGCCTCAAATATGCGAAAACAGCATACAGCCCATCTGCCATTATTTGTAATAATTTACAGTCCATTTGCTAATTCTTAAGGATATTTTTGGAGCCCGTATTCTTTTTGTTAGCATTACAGCCCATATTGTGGCCACGGTTAAAAAATACTATGAAATTTTGCATATTTTGGTGTGGTCCGAACTGTTTTTAATCTCGAAATTTTGAGTCACATTCAAACTAATTTGAAAAATAATTTATATCAATACAAAATCCAAATAATTGTCCACACATAAAAATTAGTGGAATTTAAAATCTTGAAATGAAAAAAAATGGAACTAATTGCCAGTTTGCTGTGTTTTAAAAATGTACACAGCCCATGTATCATTACTGATAGACCATTTTGTGCGCAAGCCGAATGAAACTATCCTCGTCTTGAAAGATTTACAGCCCAGCAGGGCTGACAAAAGCAAGTAGGCCTCGGTTGGGTATTTTGCAAAAGAACAAAAAAACCGGGATAGCTATTTTCAGAAAGAAAAAAAACCTACTGGGCTGGTCTTGTGGTAAACATAAAAAAAGCTGGCAAGACTGGCCAGAGTGCCCCGCACAGCCCAGTTGACACCCTGCTCCGTCTCAAAAACAAAATGAATTGGGCGAGCAGCTGGGTCCTTGGTGTCAGCCGCTCATTGTGCAATTCTCTCGTTTATTGACTATGTTGACAATGGCATGGGACCCGGATGTCAGAAATCCATTAGAAGGAACCATTTTTTTGGCTTGAAATAAGGAGGCACTTGCTTGCGTACTGCCATGACCCTGGTGGGTCCCTGCTGTCATCCTCTCCACATACAATCATCTCCTAGTTGTGTACGCGTCAACCTAGTACGCCCGCAAGTCAGCCTCTAAACCCATGGCGGACAAATATAACCCATTTAAAAAAATAACAGCCCATTCCATACGTTCAAACAGAAAGTTCAACATTCAGAGCAAAGTAAGAGGTCTAATCCAGATATAGAGTACTAAACTTCCACGTTGACAACCATCAAAGCCAAGTTAACTATCTACTCCCACTAATACTTTAGTGTACAAGTACTAACTTACTCTTAGCTAACTAGAAGATGTCAGCCGCCATCTGCCATACATGCTAAATGCCAGCACCGACATCCTCCTCCTCACCTCGAACTTGCCAGAGGTGCGATAGAGCTCGTTGCTCGAGCGCGTTGGCCCTTTCCATGCCGTCGTGGTCCACCGAAGCTTCGGCTTCTAAGCGGGAAACCCACTTGACGAGCTGGTAGTAAAATTTGGCGTCACGAACGCGTGCGTGCCTGACAGCCTCCAGGGCTATTTTTCGGGCGCCCCCCCACGAAGTCGACCCAGTTGCGAGCACTCTACTCGCGACTCAGAGTGTTAGTGTGCTACTGCTCCATGCCCCGCTAGCAGCACAAATCGATGATACGCTGCTCCTCCGCCAGGCGGTCATGCTCCAACAAGTCCTCATACTCCGCATTGCCATCTAAAGACCGATAGAATGCCTCCTCCCTCCGTCTGCCTTCCGGTGAAAAACCGAACACTAGTTCCGGCAGTGACCGCCTCCGGCGTCACCTATTGCGGACGGGCGGGGGCATGAAGGACATGGCGAGAGCAAGGGCAAGTGGCGAGCGATGTCGGACTGGTGGTGGCTTGTGAGGATAGGGCGAGTTGGGTGATGGTGCCACCGGAGAACGCAGGGAACCACTAATTATAGGCGGAAGGTAGGTGAACCAGCATGTCACGGGAAACACGACGGACATCGCGGTCATTGGAATTCAATGCATAAGCTGGCATGGCTTAGCACGCCAGCTTGCCGTGGAAAACTAGAAAAACTAAAATTATGACTGTGTTGTCCCGTCCCCTCCCGTCAGTGGTGCGTCCCGTCCGTTCTGGGTCGCACATCGGCATGACGGTCAAATGAGTGCACCTGATTCATCCAGATGAGGTACGTGTGTGATCCGCTGGTTATTCATGTAGGATCGAGTCGGTCGGATAGTGCACGTGTAGGATCACAATAGCTGATGAACGTTTGCTAGGAGATGAGGCACTTGCGAACATATTTGCTGGCAGTTTCTTTCGATTCGCATGGCATTTTCTTCGGAACAGCATTCAGTTTCTTCAGAGGTAGGAATTTTTTATTCAAAAAAGTGCCACCTTTGTATCTTCCTCGCAACTAAAACTATTAGGAGCGTATTAGTAGGCTAGCTAGTGATCGATCAGTAACTTGTAAACACTGAGCGGACAGAATTAAGGAACTGCTAGTAACTTGTAACACTGAGCACACAGGAATAAGGATCATTTTTTTGAAACGAGAGAAATAAGGATCATGTTGTGCATAGTAGTAAGAGCCGATCCGTAGGAAGAGCCGATCCGTTCGAAATGTTCACACGAGACTCGTAGGCATGGCTTTGTAATATGTTCCCATTAATAGCCCAAATTCACAACCAACTAGTACGATTCCCATGCATAAGATCAACATGTTAATGCATCTCAATGGTTCACAAATCATATACAATATGTAGCTCCTAAAGCAAAGATCAAGAAAAAACATATGTTCTTGCTATAACATTGATGCTCTCTGGGCCAACATTCAGTACAGAGTGAAATACAAATTTGATTATGAAGTCTACATATCCACTTGCAAACGTAAGTGGTTTCACCAAAAGATGGAACCATGAGAGTGAACCACACATGATGGAGGAACATCCACTGAAATATGAGTTAGTCATCTGTCAATCACACGGCGAGACTATTTTCGGAATGCAACTTTAACTTTGGCAAAAGGATGCCCATTGGATAATCAGAACAAAGCAATGAAGCACCTACTGTTGTCCAATAAATAGTACAATACTACTTTTGTGCAGTCCATGAAGTGACTATCCAATCTTTCCGTGCCTATTTTCAAATGGCACTACATGCAGTGACTATACTATTCTCTTGTGCAGTTCCACTAAAATTGAGGTCACTTTGTTTGTTCACCAAATAGCAACTGTCAAACATCTGTTTGCACAAATATCAACCAACTAGTTAACATATACCCCACCTTGTATTTTTGGTTTAAACATGCCTCTGCTAGTCGTTCCGCTTAGCATCTGTCATATGTTGCACTGTACAACTTGGTACTGAACTAATTTGCTGGTACAGAGCAGAAATATAGCGCCTATTCTTCATCAGACTAAGGATATACATGTTTGCAACAACCAAAATTGAGCATCCAATCATTGAATCATGTCCAGCACCACCAATGTAGGTCCACCCTGACAATAAATTTACATGCAAACCACTAATACTACTATCTAATGACAGTACAAAAACAGTAGCAAGATAGTAGCAAACCATAGTGCCACCAATTGGATATAACTGTTTGGAAAGAAAAAATGCTCAAAATGTTGAACCATTTGGACTTCTTGTGCAGTTCCACTAATATCGAGCATCCCTGTTTGCATAGATATTGAAAGTGTGATTACTATAAAAGTGGCACTAGTTGAAGCATAGACTCACAAATATAAGATCCAATTTCTTAATGGGAAAATGTAGCAAGACTGTTTCTAACCACCTGTTTGAAGGAATAAATAAGGCAACAACGGCCGATGTCAGGAAGTCATACATATTAGTTTCCGAAAGATTGAACCATTCCTGACCTTTCCTCTTCTTTTAAGCATTTTGTGCATTCAACTAAAATAAAATGCCATCACCACCTTGACAATTCGGTGACACTGTACAAAAAAAACTTACCATTACATCATCATGTCAGGTATGTAATCGACGGGCAATAGAGACAAACATGCAGACCTCCTCCGATGACATAATGAACATTAATTTTAGTAAAGGTGTGACTAGCTTCGCCGGCATAATTTGAATGAACTCTACACCCTCGGTTCCTTAATATAAGACGTTTTTCCAGTTCAATTTAAAGTACCCAAACGTCTAGTATTTAGAAAAATAGGTAGTAGTTTTCTTGAGCACATATCTAGGAAAGCTTGCCACACCTTATATATGTCTATATGCTAATGCAACACCAGTCGAATAGTACACATATACACTAATCCAGTGGCTAGTGCAAGAGTAGAGTAGTTTTTTATTACGGGGTACAATCCAATGGATTTACTGCTCATATTGCCATAAGCTAGCACTGGAAGATTTCTATAAGCATTAACTATACAAAATCTAATGGTAACAAGTTTCAGCACTAGTATACTGGCTGTGCAACAGCACTAGACCAAATACAAAATTCTGAAGGTAACTAGCATTATTAACTAATGACAGTATAAAAAATTGCAAACCATGTACTTTCAAGGTAAATATCATTTCAAACTCGAGGGGGCCTCAAAAATTGCTATCCCAATCTTGATAATCGATCAAACATAAAAACTTGATCAAACGAATCAAGAAAACAATAGGAGGAGGAGGTGCCCACTCTTGACCTTTCCTTGTCTCTTCATAATTTTTTGTGCAGTTTAACTGAAATAAAATGCCATCACCGCCTTGGCATTTTGGTGACACTGTACATTTTTCTACTTATCATAACATCATGAAGTGAGGTATGTAATCTATAAGCATTAGTAGTGCAAAAAACTGAAGGTAGTAACAAGTTTCATCGTTGGTATACTAGATGTGGAAAAGCATTAGAATGCCTTAGCTCAAAAATCTTTAATACATCCACTATCAAGAGCTAACCCTGAAATAATCCAGTGACATTAAATGGCATTGCTTAAATTTATCGATGGCATTAGACTTAATGCGGCATTAGTTAAATGTGGCAGCACTTTAGCAGTAGCATTGCTTGATTTTACTGGTGGCATTATACAAACATAAAAAAAGTGGCAATAAGATCATGGGGAGGCCCATTCAGATAGTGGGTGCACCACTACTATGTACCTCCACAGACACATAGGGTGGCGAGGGAGGGATGGTTGCCTAGAGCAACAAATATCCAGGCAGCATATGTGGATTACATCCCATTTTTGTTCTCTTTAGCCACCTTTTTCCTATGTGAGGACAACAAACCGATCGACCTGGTCATTCTCTAGTGCGTTGTCATGCCTTTCTACCCTTTTTCAACCAAGAGACAAGAGACTCGTTCCATAGCTACTGGTTTTCCCCTTTGTTGGGGAACATAGCATGCAATTTCAAAAAAAATCCTACGATCACGCAAGATCTATCTAGGGGATGCATAGCAATGAGAGGGGGAGAGTGTGTCCACGTACCCTCGTAGAATGAAAGCGGAAGCGTTATGTTAACGCGGTTGATGTAGTCGAACATCTTAAGGATCCAACCGATCTAGCACCGAACATACGGCACCTCCGAGTTCAGCACACGTTCAGCTCGATGACGTCCCTCGAACTCCTAATCTAGTAGAGGGTCGAGGGAGAGTTTCGTCAGCATGGCGGCGTGATGACGGTGATGATGATGTGATCTGCGCAGGGCTTCGCCTCAGCACTACAATGATACTATCAAAGGAGTAAATGGTGGAGGGGGGCACCGCACACGGCTAACACAATGTTGTCCTTTGGGGTGCCCCCTGCCCCCGTATATAAAGGAGGGAGGAGGAGGCCGGCCACCAGGGGCGCGCCAAGGGAGGGGGGAGTCCTACTAGGACTCCACTCCTAGTAGGAATCGCCCCCCCTCCCTCTTTTTTCCTTCATAGGAAGGTGGAAAGGGGGAAGGAGAGGGAGTAGGAGAAGGAAAGGGGGGTGGTGCCCCCTTTCCCTAGTCCAATTCGGCCTCCTCCCTTGTGGGGGGGGGTGCACAAGCCCCTTGTGGGCTGGTTAGCCTTCCTCCCATGGCTCGTATGGCCCATATCTTCCACCGGGGGGTTCCAGTAACCCTTCCGGTACTCCGGTTTGTACCCGATAAACTTCGCAACCCTTCCGGTACTCCGGTTTGTACCTGATACACTCCGGAACCCTTCCGGTGTCCGAACACCACCTTCCAATATATCAATCTTTACCACCCAATCATTTCGAGACTCCTCGTCATGTCCGTGATCTCATCCGGGACTCCAAAAAAACTTCGGTCATCAAAAACACATAACTCATAATATGAATCGTCATCAAACGTTAAGCGTGCGGACCCTATGGGTTCGAGAACTATGTAGACATGATCGAGACACATCTTTGATCAATAACCAATAACGGAACCTAGATGCTCATATTGACTCCTACATATTCTACGAAGATCTTTATCGGTCAAACCGCACAACAACATACGTTGTTCCCTTTGTCATCGGTATGTTACTTCCCCGAGATTCGATCATCGGTATCTTCATACCTAGTTCAATCTCGTTACCTACAAGTCTCTTTACTCGTTCCGTAATGCATCGTCCCGTAACTAACTCATTAATCACATTGCTTGCAAGGCTTATAGTGATGAGCATTACCGAGAGGGCCCAGATATACCTCTCCGATACACGGAGTGAAAAATCCTAATCTCGATCTATGCCAACCCAACAAACACCTTCGGAGACACCTGTAGAGCATCTTTATAATCACCCAGTTACGTTGTGATGTTTGATAGCACACAAGGTGTTCCTCCGGTATTCGGGAGTTGCATAATCTCATAGTCAGAGGAACATGTATAAGTCATGAAGAAAGCAATAGCAATAAAACTCAACGATCATTATGCTAAGCTAACGGATGGGTCTTGTCCATCACATCATTCTCTAATTATGTGATCCGTTCATCAAATGACAACACATGTCTATGGTCAGGAAACATAACCATCTTTGATTAACGAGCTAGTCAAGTAGAGGCATACTAGGGACACTTTGTTTTGTCTATGTATTCACACATGTACTAAGTTTCCGATTAATACGATTCTAGCATGAATAATAAACATTTATCATGATATAAGGAAATATAAATAACAACTTTATTATTGCCTCTAGGGCATATTTCCTTCAGTCTCCCACTTGCACTAGAGTCAGTAATCTAGTTCACATCGCCATGTGATTTAACACCAATAGATGGCATCGTTATGTGATTACACCCATGGTTCACATCGCCATGTGACCAATCCTCAAAGGGTTTACTAAGGTGTGATCATGTTTTGCTTGTGAGAGAAGTTTATTCAACGGGTCTGTCACATTGAGATTCATATGTATTTTGCAAATTTCTATGTCTACAATGCTCTGCATGAGCTACTCTAGCTAATTGCTCCCACTTTCAATATGTATCCAGATTGAGACTTAGAGTCATCTGGATTGATGTAAAAGCTTGCATCGACATAACTCTTTACGACGAACTCTTTTAGCACCTCCATAACCGAGAAATATTTCCTTAGTTCTCTTAGGTAACTAAGGATAACTTTGACCTCTGTCCAGTGATCCACTCCTGGATCACTATCGTACCCCCCTTGCCAAACTCATGATAAGGTACACAATAGGTCTGGTACACAAGATAGCATACTTTATAGAACCTATGGCTTAGGCATAGGGAATGATTTTCATTCTCTTTCTATTTTCTTTTGTGGTCGGGTTTGAGTCTTACTCATCTTTACACCTTGCAACACACGCAAGAACTCCTTCTTTGACTATTCCATTTTGAACTACTTCATAATCTTGTCAAGGTATGTACTCATTGAAAAATCTTATCAAGTGTCTTTGATCTATCTCTATAGATCTTGATGCCCAATATGTAAGCAGCTTCGCCAAGGTCTTTCATTGAAAAACTCCTTTCAAACTCTCCTTTATGCTTTCTAGAAAATTCTACATCATTTCCGATAAACAATATGTCATTCACATATACTTATCAGAAATGTTGTAGTGCTCCCACTCACTTTCTTGTAAATACATGCTTCACCGCAAGTCTGTTTAAAACTATATGCTTTGGTTAACTCATCAAAGCGTATATTCCAACTCCGAGATGCTTGCACCAGTCCATAGATGGATCGCTGGAGCTTGCACACCTTGTTAGTACCTTTAGGATCGACAAAACCTTCTGGTTGCATCATATACAACTCTTCTTTAAGAAATATCCATTTAAGGAATGTAGTTTTGACATCCATTTGCCAGATTTCAAAAAATATGGCAATTGCTAACATGATTCGAATGGATTTAAGCATCGCTATAGTTTGAGAAAATCTCATTGTAGTCAACACCTTGAACTTGTCGAAAACCTTTTGCGACAAGTCGAGGGGGGTGGAAACAAACACCTATAGGGATCACAGGAAGCCCTTCTATGTTCGGCGGGGAGAGTAGCTACACGAAGAGCAGGTCTAGCAGTCAGCACAAGGGGATTTTTACCCAGGTTCAGGCCGCAAAGATGCGTAATACCCTAGTCTTGCTTGTGTGGATATATGTTTTCTTGAGCTTTTGAACTAGCTGCGGTGCATGCATAGTCCAAAAAGTCTGAATCCTCTCTCAGTACGCCTTGGTCTTCCTTTTATACGTAAAAGGGGTTGCCACAGTGGCACACAGGAGGTGGAAAGCGAGCTACAGTGTCTGAGCTTATCGCTCGGCACCGTAGGAGAAACGCATTTAATGCACTGCCTACGTGCCATCTTACTTTATCGGGGATGACAACAGAAGTCGTCCCGTCCGTCGCCGCACCTCCTTGCTTCGACACGCGTCTAGGCTGACGAGGCATGCAATGCCACGTTGGCTAGCTAGCTGCTGTGTTGGCGCGATGGTAGAGCCTCCACGAAGATCTTCATGCCACCACGCAGGCACCTGCTTAGTTGGCACGCTGGTCATCGCACTGGACTGGTGGTGAGGCGACGAATCCTTGCCGGGCACGGGCCTGGCCATGGCCCAGCAATTGTCCCTGGCAAGGCTTGCCGTGGGCCTTAGAGTCATCCCTGGCAAGGGTCTTGCCGGGGGTCTTTGTCTTCTGGTCCCACGTGGACTCACAGGCTATCAATCTTCGTGAAGATCTGCATGCTACCATGCATGCGTTCCCAAATCTTGGTCTTAACATTGTTGATGGGGTCAAAACTCTCAGCCTCAAGGGTGATGGGCTTGCTGGTGCTGTGTAGGTTGCCCCGGCAAGGATGTTTCCAGGGGAGGTCTAGCTCATCTTCTACTCCTTGTTCCTTGACTTGAGTATCTGCCTTGGTAGTCTTCGTGTTTTATCTTCTGCTGCACTGACGGGCCCGGCCACAGGTGTGGCTACAACTGCCCGTGCACAAGTAAGAGGTACAGAAGAGCCTGTACTTTTGTACACTGATAGGAGGCCCCCGGCCTGGGCCACACATAAGCGCAAGGTGTAGTTGGGCCAGGCCCAAAGCAGTGCGCGGGCACGCGTGGCAGATACTTAACTTCCACGATCTCTTTGCCAGTTGTGCTTCCCCATGATCCGCGTTGAGTGCGTGACGTGGGGGTCGTGCGTGGGGTGGCTGCAGCATGCCTGCATCACTTCATAGTTAATGGTAAAAAAAAGGGCGGCCCGCGCCTTCCCCATAAAAGAGGAATATGTAGGAGCGCCGCTCATTTACCCCCTCCACCCTTCCCAATCTAGGAACCGCCGTTCCCCTCTTCTTCCTTGAGCGAAAAACAGAGCCCCACGTCTCTGCTTGCCTCCGTCGCGCCCCCATTGTCTCTCGATCCCCCGCCTCTTCTCAGTCGCCATGGCGCCTGAGGGAGTCCTGGATTAGGGGGTATCCGGACAGCGGACTATACACTTTGTCCGGACTATTGGAGCGTGAAGATACAAGACTCAAGACTTCATCCCATGTCCGGATGGGACTCTCCTTTGCGTGGAAGACAAGCTTGGCGATCCGGATGATAGATTTCCTTCTTTGTAACCGACTCTGTGTAAACCCTAGCCTCCTCCGGTGTCTATATAAACCGGAGGGTTTAGTCCTTAGAGACACAATCATAATCATCATAGGCTAGCTTCTAGGGTTTAGCCTCTACGATCTCGTGGTAGATCAACTCTTGTAATACTCATATCATCAAGATCAATCAAGCAGGAAGTAGGGTTTTACCTCCATCGAGAGGGCCCGAACCTGGGTAAAACATCGTGTCCCTTGCCTCCTGTTACCATTAGCCTTAGACGCACAGATCGGGACCCCCTACCCGAGATCCTCCGGTTTTGACACCGACATTGGTGCTTTCAATGAGAGTTCCTTTGTGTCGTCGCTTCAAGGCTCGATGGCTCCTTCAATCATCAACAACAACGCAGTCCAGGGTGAGACTTTTCTCCCCGGACAGATCTTTGTGTTCGGCGGCTTCGCACTGCGGGCCAATTCGCTTGGTCATCTGGAGCAGATCGACAGCTACGCCCTTGGCCATCAGGTCGGATTCAGAAACTTGAACTACACGGCCGATGTCCATGGAGACTTGATCTTCGATGGATTCGGGCCTACGCCCGGAGCGCCGAACAGTCACGATGAGTACGACTTAGACCTGCTGTCAGACAATACTCGGGATATCGCACCTGCAGGAGCCCCGGACCTAAATCCGGGGCAGATTGCGTCGTCCGAGGATGGGTGGATGGACCCCGCCCCAGAGGCCGCACACTCATCGGCAGAAGAGCCGAACACGGACTTCATCCCCAAGGAAGCCTGTGTCTCTGGACCCCTGGACTTGTGTCCAGGGGTAGGTCCCAGACCGCGCGCCCCTGAGCCCGCCGATTCTGGCCGGGCTCCGGTAATGGAATTTGCCGTCGTGGATATCTTCCAGCACTCGCCCCTTGGCGACATGTTGAACTCACTAAAATCTCTCTCTTTGTCAGGAGACTCTTGGCCGAACTATGTCCGGTTCAAGGGGGAAGAAGGCGACGAAGAAATTCGTTACCCACCCACCACCCACTTCATAGCCACTGTCGACGACGTAACAGACATGCTTGACTTCGACTCTAATGACATCGACGGTATGGACGTCGGCGCAGGAGACGATTCAGAACCACCACCCATGGGGCGCTGGACTGCCACCTCATCATATGATATATACATGGTGGAGACGCCAAAGGAGGACGATGGCTATAAAATGAAGGACAAAACCCTCGGATAAAAGCCAAAACATCAGCGCAGACGCCGCTCTAAGTCCAGCCAATATAAAAATAGCGATAACAGCGCCCGAAGGATCGACACCCCATACAACTCCAAAGGCAACAACGACCATATGGACCTAGCAATGGAGCAGGACGAGCCAGGTCACGCTGAACACAGCCCGGAACAGACACCCGATCATAGCGATCCCGAGGGCCAAACCCATCAACCCGCCCTGGGAGAGGAGCGAAGCCCGGACGACGATGCATTCATCATCCCGAAAACACATTTGGAACGAGATAACCTCCACAGAAAGCTCATGGCCACTGCGAGAAGTCTAAATAAGCAGAAGCAAAGGCTTAAGGCCGCCCAGGAAACGCTCAATCTCAGATGGAATACAGTGCTAGACACTGAAGAAAAATACGACGACGATCGCCGCACAAAGAGCTATCCTAAGCACAAGCTGCTACCAGAATTCGATGATGAGGCTGTTCCACCGAAGAACAATACGGCCAGCAGGCCGGACAAACCACTTTGTAACCGCAACAAAGCAGCCATTGACGCCGCACACGATTTATGCGAGTTACTGGACAAAAGGGCCGGCGCGACTAGGTCCATCTACGGATCTAGAGGACACGCTCTGGCAAAGGATTATGGTCACCAAAACGATCATACTGATCGAGTACTAGTTCAAAATCAACACCGGACACAACAACAGTCGACAGCATGCCAAAACATGTCCAGATACTGAGGAGCTGCTCACCCTCTGTGCTTCACCGACGAGGTACTAGACCACGAATTTCCACAGGGTTTCAAACTCGTGAACATAGAGGCATACGATGGAACGACAGACCCCGGAGTCTGGATTGAGGATTTTATCTTGCATATCCACATGGCTCGTGGGGACGACCTCCACACAATCAAATACCTTCCCCTCAAGCTGAAGGGACCAGCTCGGCACTGGTTGAAAAGCCTCCCCGAAAATTCAATCGGAAGTTGGGAGGAACTCAAGGATGCCTTCGGGGCCAATTTTAAGGGACCTATGTCCGACCTCCGGATGCGGACGATTTAAGTCACATAATTCAACAGCCCGGAGAGTCCGCCCGCAAGCTTTGGAACATATTCCTCACTAAGAAGAATCAAATTGTTGATTGTCCGAATGCCGAAGCCCTAGCGGCCTTTCAGCACAGCATCCAGGACGAATGGCTCGCCAGACACCTCGGCCAAGAAAAGCCAAGGACAATGACAGCCCTAAAAAGCCTTATGACCCGCTTTTGCGCGGGTGAAGACAGCTGGTTGGCCCGTAGAGGCACCAGCGACCCAAGTACATCCGAAATAAGGGATGGCAACGGGAAGCCACGGTGCAATAAAAATAAACGTCGAAACAAGGAAGAAAGTCCGGACAACACAACGGTCAACACCGGATTCAGGGGCTCTCGACCCGGTCAACAAAAGAAGCCATTTAAAGGCAGCAAAGAAGGACCATCCGGTCTAAACAAAGTCCTGGACAGACTGTTCCAAATTCATGGCACCCCCGGAAAACATGCGAACCACAGTCATAGAGAATGTTGGGTCTTTCAGCAGACCGGCAAATTAAATGCCGAACACAAGGGAAGGGAAACACCAAGTGAAGATGAGGATGAGCCTCGCCAGCCGAACACTGGGGGACAGAAAAAAATCCCACCAGAGGTAAAAATAGTAAACATGATCCACGCAACTCACATACCCACGAGAAGGCGCGAACACGCGCTCAGAGACGCATAAGCTATAGAGCCCGTCGCCCCCAAACTTAACCACTGGTCGGCCTGCCCGATCACATTCGATCACAGGGACTACCCGACTATTACGCGGCACGGAGGATCAACTGCCTTGGTGCTCGACCCAATAATCAACGGATACCATCTCACTCGCGTCCTCATGGACGGCGGCAGTAGTCTTAACCTAATATACCAGGACACTGTCCGCAGGATGGGGATAGACCCATCCAGAATCAGCCAAAGTAACACCACCTTTGAAGGGGTGATACCAGGCATCGAAGCCTGCTGCAGGGGCTCCCTCGTATTAGAGGTGATATTAGGCTCCCCATGCAACTTCAGAAGCGAAGAACTACTCTTCGCCATCGCCCCCCTCCAAAGTGGTTATCATGCATTGCTCGGGAGAACGGCCTTCGCCCGCTTCAACGCAGTACCGCACTACGCCTACCTTAAACTTAAGATGCCCGGTCCACGTGGCGTCATCACCGTTAACGGAAATTCAGAGCGTTCCTCGCTCGCGGAAGAGTATGCGACGGCTCTAGCAGCCGGACTCTAAGCGGCCGCTAATATCAGAATGCATGATTGGTCGTTAAGCCCATGAACACGGTTAGACGAGTCCGGCAGCCCAGATAAACTTGAGATGGGGGCCATACATGTAATCCCATAGAGGACACCAGGGGCTATAGATATTTAATAAAGCCCCGCTGTTGGCTTGACCTTGTTAACAGGCCAATGTCTTACACTTTTACTACTCATCGCACGCTTATGTCTTACTCTTCTAAATGAGTTTTTATTTTTGCAGACACCATTCGTGCAATACCCTCCCAGGACACGGCACAACAGAGACAAAGGCGCAGACGTGCAGCAGGGCCCCGCTCAAAGGTTTCTCTTTAGATTAAGCCCATGTGTAAACCTTTTTTATTGTCTCTTGTTGTTTACACATCCCATGGGTACTACACCCACAAAGGATACTGCCGTTATTGGCATTTCGCCACGACGGACCAATGCACGTACCTGGAAATAGGGGGTTCATAATGAAGGGCGTTACTCAGCCTAGTATATATTACAAAGTCCGAATACCTTCGGGAGTGTTCGGCGTCGCGAGTTTGGCCTTATATGCATCAGCTCCAAATCATGTCTTTGGCCAAATGTTGGGTTTGCCCGGCTCCTGGGTTTGCCGCCTTACGTTCCATTCTTATCGGCTAAGGTGGCCAAAGGAGAACTACTGCGATTGTGCCCTAGTTATTCCGCATGAGCACCTCAGTAGAGAAAGCCGAAAACTGACTGTCATGATATAGCGAGAGACTGTTCAACCACTCGAAGACTTATTGGAATCTTTAGGATTCCTCCGCATTAACGAAGGACCGTTTCCCGGTCATGTACATATGCGCCCGTATTCGGATGCACGCGAAAGTACCAGGGGCTACAAAGTAGCCCCACCATCAAACTCCTATGGCTAAGTGAAGGTGTTACAGCTATATAGTCCGGTTGCCTAGTTCAACGTTCGATCACCTCCTTAATGGACCAAGACGTTGGATCAAGTGTGATTATGCATATTATCGCGAACACCCCTGCATTGCATGCTGGGGGCTGAAGCCAACAACTGCTAACTTTCAGATTACATATATCCATAAAACGGCCGCACAGGAGGCACAATAACACTTTTGGGCAAAAAGTATAAACATAGCCTTCATAATTAAAATAGCATTGTTTTTACAATGAAACGATCCGTCACTCGAACATGATATTCTTAGAGCACTGAGCCTCTATTAAGTGAGCACCCTCTGTTACCTCCTCCAAATAGTGCTCGACCGGATCCTGGCCTCCCGCCGGATTCTGGGTCGCAATGATGGTGGCTTCCATATCTGTCGAATATGCTTTAACACGGGTGAGGTTGTCCCGGATTAGGGGGTGTCCGGATGACCGGACTAGGACCTTTGGTCAGACTCCTGGACTATGAAGATACAAGATTGAAGACTTCGTCCCGTGTCCGGATGGGACATTCCTTGGCGTGGAAGGCAAGCTTGGCGATACGGATATGTAGATTTCCTCCCATTGTAACCAACTCTGTGTAACCCTAGCCCTCTCTGGTGTCTATATAAACCGGAGGGTTTTAGTCCATAGGACGAACAACAATCATACCATAGGCTAGCTTCTAGGGTTTAGCCTCTCTGATCTCGTGGTAGATCTACTCTTGTACTACCCATATCATCAATATTAATCAAGTAGGAGTAGGTTTTACCTCCATCGAGAGGGCCCGAACCTGGGTAAAAACATCGTGTCCCTTGTCTCCTGTTACCATCCGCCTAGACGCACAGTTCAGAACCCCCTACCCAAGATCCGCCGGTTTTGACACCAATATTGGTGCTTTCATTGAGAGTTCCTCTGTGTCGTCATCTTTAGGCCCGATGGCTCCTCCGATCATCAACAACGACGCGGTCCAGGGTGAGACTTTTCTCCCCGGACAGATCTTCGTATTCGGTGGCTTTGCACTGCGGGCCAATTCGCTTGGCCATCTGGAGCAGATTGAAAGCTATGCCCCTGGCCATCAGGTCAGATTTGGAAGTTTGAACTACACGACAGACATCCGCGGAGACTTGATCTTCGACGGATTCGAGCCACGGCCAAGCGTGTCGCACTGTCATGATGGGCATGATCTAGCTCTCCGCCGAACAGCGCCCTGGAGGCCGCCCCAGTGTCCGCTCCGGCCCTTAGTTCGGAGCCGACTGCACCAATTGAGGACGGGTGGCTGGACACCGCCTCGGGGGCTGCAATCTCCACGGCGATCGAGCCGAACACCAGCCTTGTCCTTTGCAAAGCTCGTGACTCCAAGATGCCGGATTCCTTTCCGGACTCCGAACCTCCCGCGCCCCTACCGATTGAACCCGATTGGGGGCCAATCATGGAGTTCGCCGCCGCGGACATCTTTGAGCATTCGCCCTTTGGCTACATTCTAAATTCACTAAAGTCTCTCTCTTTATCAGGAGAGCCCTAGCCGGACTATGGTCAGCAAGGTGGGGATGCGGACGACGAAGAAGTTTGAAGCCCACACACCACCCACTTTGTAGCCACTGTCGATGATTTAACCGACATGCTTGATTTCGACTCCGGAGACATCGACGGTATGGACGATGATGCAGGAGACGAACAGGAATCAGCGCCCAAAGGGCACTGGACAACCACCTTATCCCACGAGGTATACATGGTGGACACACCTAAAAGAAGCGACGACGAGGAACAAAGGGACGCAACGAGGGATCGCTCCCTCGACAAGCAATCAAAGCGGCGGCGTAAGCACTGCGCCAAACCCCACCTTGACAAAAATCCAGCCAACGAGCAGGGCAAACCGGCGGACGACGAACATGCCATCGAGAAATCATCCGAACATGGCAATTTGGGTAAACAAACCGAACAACCCGTCCCCGGTGAAGATAATAGTCCGGACGACCTCACGCCGGACAAATTGCTGGAGCAGAAGAACCTCCACAAAAGGCTCGTCGCCACTGTGCGTAGCCTAAAAAAGCAGAAGCGGAAGCTCAAAACAGCGGAAGATGCACTCAGAATTAGATGGGGCAAAGTACTCAACACTGCAAACAAGTACGGCGATAGTCGTCACACAAAGAGCTATCCGAAGCAGAAATTACTGCCGGAATTTGATGAGGAGGCCTTAGAGCCCCCGCAATCAAAAAATAAAAAAGATACCCAGTCGGATAAAAAAAACCATGGCCAACATAGAGCGGCAAGGGGCGCCGCACTCAAGCTGGCACACGATCCGCACAAGGATTCGCATCAAAAAGATGGCCCGGCCAGATCTATCTACAAGCCAAGAAAGCAAGCTCTAGTAAGCAATGCCACGCAACAAGTACCCGAACATCACGGCATACCCAAGTATACGGGTGCCGCACACCCCCTATGTTTCACTGATGAGGTGCTGGACCACGAATTTCCAGCAGGATTCAAGCCCGTAAACATAGAGGCATATGACAGAACAACAGACCCTGGAGTCTGGATTGAGGACTATATCATCCACATACACATGGCTAGAGGAGATGACCTCCACGCCATAAAATACTTACCCCTAAAGCTCAAAGGGCCAGCCCGGCATTGGCTTAAAAGCCTTCCCGAAAACACCATCGGAAGTTGGGAAGAGCTCAAGGATGCTTTTCGGGCAAATTTTCAAGGGCCCTATGTCCGACCTCCGGACGCAGACGATCTAAGTCATGTAACTCAACAACCCGGAGAGTCAGCCCGGAAACTCTGGAACAAATTTCTTACTAAAAATAACCAGATAGTCGACTGTCCGGACGCCGAAGCCTTAGCAGCCTTCAAACACAGCGTTCGAGATGAATGGCTCGCCAAACACCTCGTCCAAGAAAAGCCAAGAACAATGGCCGCATTGACAAACCTCATGACCCGCTTTTGCGCAGGAGAGGACAGCTGGTTGGCAAGAAGCAGCACCAGCGACTCAAGTACATCCGAAGTCAAGGATGGAAACAGGAAACCACGGCATAGCAAGGACCAACGCCGAACCAAGGGAAACAGCCTGAAGAGCGCGGCAGTCAACGCCGGATTCAAAAGCTCTCGGCAGAATCAGAAAAAGCTGCCCCTCAAGGATAGCAGGGATGAGCTATCTAACCTAAACAACATCTTGGACAAAACATGTCAAATCCATAGTACTCTCGGGAAGCCTGCAAACCATACCCACAGAAATTGTTGGGTCTTCAAGCAATCCGGCAAACTTAACGCCGAACACAAGGGGCTCGACATACCAAGCGAGGACGATGACGAACCCCACAAGCAGAGCACCAGAGAACAAAAGAAATTCCCACAAGAAGTCAAAATGGTAAACTCACTTCACGTGACAAAAGGGAAATACAGAGTGGCGCCTATAGAGATACACGCCATACGACATGTTCCAGAGGAGTCCGGCCACTGGTCGTTACAACCAATCACATTCGGCCACCAGGATTACTCTAGAAGTATCCGAAACGCGGGCAGGACTGCCTTGATACTCGATCCGATAATTGACGGACTCCACTTTATAGAAGTCCTAATGGACGGCGGCAGTGATCTAAACCTGCTATACCAGGACACAGTCCGCACAATGGGGACAAACCCAACAAAAATTCGCCATGGCAACACTTCCTTTCAAGGGGTAATGCCAGGCCCAGATACCCATTGTACGGGTTCTCTCCTACTAGAAGTTATGTTCGGCTTCCCCGACAACTTCCGCCATGAAAAGCTAACCTTTCACATCGCCCCAATCACAAGTAGCTATCAAGCATTATTGGGACACGACGCTTTCGCCCGCTTTAACGCAATACCGCATTATGCATCCCTTACGCTTAAAATGCCCGGTCCACGAGGCATCATCTCATTAAAGGGAAATATTGAGTGTTCCTCGAGCGCGGAATACTGTGCGGCTGCCTTGACAGCCACACACTAAACTAGCTTTACTAGTTAAAGCACCTAAACAGGTCGTTCAGACCCCCGGACATGGCTAGACGAGTCCGGCGTAAACATGCAAAGGCTTATTAGCAGCACACCCCCGTACAAGGGGCTCCGCGCGTATACAACAAGAGACAATCAAGCTCAATCCTACCCATTTCCCGAACTATACTTTGTTTATATAATATAACATAAAGTTTCGCACGATTGTTTTTCAACTAAGTTCCTCTCTTTTACAGATGAGCACCGTGCTACACCCGTCCAGGATATGGCACAGCGGAGATACAGGCGCAGACGTGCAGTAGGGACCCCTCCCAAGGATTCTTTTCAGATTAAGACCATGCGTAAACCTTTTTTACTGTCTCTTGTTGATAACATCCCCCGGTTTCTTTCCATAACCGAGGAGGAGGCTGGCGTCTTGGCATTTGGCCACGTCAGATTATTGCGCGTACCTGGACACCAGGGGCTTCTTATCAAGGGCGTTGTTCAGCCCGATTTCATAAAGACCGAACACCTCAGGGAGTATTCGGCGTCACGAGTTTGGCCTTATATGCATCAGCTCCGAATCATGTCTTTGGTCAAATGTTGAGTTTGCCCGGCTCCAGTGTTTTGCTTCCTTATGTTCCGCTCTATCGGCTAAGGCGACACCAGGAGAACTACTGCGATTGTGCCCCGGTTCGGCCAGGCGAGCACCTCAATAGAGAAAGCCGAAAACTGACTGTCATGATATAGCACAAGACTGGTCAACCACTCGATGACCCGCCAGAATCTTTAGAATTCCTCTGCATTAACGAAGGGCCGTTTCCCGGTCAGGCACATACACGCCCGAATTCGGGTGAGCGCAGTGCCCCTAGGGGCTATATAATAGCTCCATTGTCAAACTCCTCTGGCTAAGTGAAAGTGATAAAGTATTATAGTCCGGTTGCCTAGTTCGCTGCGCTGTCACCTCCTTTATAGGACCAAGACGTTGGATCAAGTGTGAAAATGCGCCTTTTGCAAACACCCCCACATTATATGCGTGGGGGATGAAGCCGAAGACTGCCATCTTTCAGGTTATATACGCATATACATCAACGGCCGCACAGGAGGTATTCTAATTCTTGAAAGTGCAAGTATAAAAAGCTTTTATATCCCATGAAAACATTGTTTTACAATGACACACGTTATTCAAACATAACATCCTTCGAGCGCTGCATCTCTATTAAATGAGCGCCCTGCAAAACCTCCTGAAAATAGTGCTCGGCAGGTACTCGGCTTTCGTCCGAATCTTGGGATGCAACAGCACTGGCCTTCATATCCGCCCAGTATGTCCTGACACGGGCAAGAGCCATCTGTGCACCCTCTATGCACGCCGACTTCTTGATTGCATTAATATGTGGCACCGCACCGAGGAACTGTTGCACCAAGCTAAAATAACTGTTCGGCTCGGGCCTTTTTGGCCACAGGCGACCACGACATGATTCATGGCGAGTCCGGATAACTTATTCAGTTCCGCTCATGCGGCCAACCGATTGGATACTGAAAGTGGGAGCTCTGGATTGTGGAACTGTGACCAAAAAAGCTTCTCCACTTCGCGGTCATTTTGATCATGGAAGTGTTCGTCCGCGTCCGCGGCACACACCGCCACGTCCAGGCAAGTGTTCGCCACACTCCACTTCCGGTCCAACGGAGCATATCTAGGATCCCCGAACTTCATCCGTAGCATATAGGGCTTCCCAGCCGTGATATCTCCAGCCTGACGTAGCTCCTCCTTCATAGCTCTCATCACAGAGCGAATGTCCTTGACCTCAGCAGTGACCTTTTCTAGGTCCTTCTGTGCCACTCGATCTTCTTTTTCAAGAAGCTTGCAGCAGTCGGCAGCATTCTTCAACTTTTCAGCCATCTTGGCCATTTCCTTCTTGCTTTGAGTGAGCAGCCTGTTCGGCTTTCAGCTCTTCAGCCGCCTTTAAGGCAGCCGCATCACTTTTCCTGGCCTGCTCCTTGGCTCGGGCAAGTTCCGCCCGAAGGTTCTCCATGGCAGCGGCACCATCTGCATCAAGCACATATGTTGTAAGGTACGGGCATCAAGCTCCTCTTACCAGGTGTCTTCGGAGAAATTATATACCATGTGCCTCGTCAAGCCGCTTGTTGACAAGCGCGATGTTGGCATCTGCCACATCAAGTTGCCGCTTTAGTTCGGCAAATTCATCAATTCGGCCAGCCACCGGACACTTCGCCACCTACATAAGAAAGGCGCAATGTTATGCCTGGGATTATGATCCTCGGCACGCCGTCCCTTTTTGATGACGCACCGAGTCTCAGGGGCTACTATCTACACAGGGCGCATCTTATATATGCGGATCTGTCAAAAGGTACATCGTTTCACGTACCTCAAAACCCGTCAATAAACTCCTGACGGCCTCGTACAATCCGCTTTCCGTGGATGAAATCCTTCCAATCACCATATCCATCAACGCACGGTGCTCTTCTGAGATAGATGCTCGTCTGAGCAGATCCTTCAGCTCCTCCGACCATGCACTGGGCGGTGCCAGACTCGTCCGCTGGCCTTCTTGGAAGGTCGGACACGGAGAGCCTTGGGGGGCCATACGACTGCCCTCCGGCCCGGCCGGATTCGGAGAAACCCTCCGTAACGACACCTCATGGTTGCCCGCCTCGCGAGGCGATACGGCAGGGGGAGGCGTTCCGCTCTCCATCATCTCCGGACGAAGATCCCCCGAAGATGAGCTCTGCTGAGAAGGGTGGAGACCCGAACTACAAGGTAAAATTTCGGTTATCTTCCTCAGAAATAAGAACGGGGATATCTCTCATTTTAAAACCCCCCTATTTACTTACGGCTTAGTGGAGAGCTGATCCCCTTGGGGACACAATGCGGCCAAGGCACTTCCCGGCGCCGGACCCTCTGACGAAGGTTTCTTCCCCCGCTTTGAGGCCATTGCCTCCGGGTCTTCAGAGGCGGTCCTCTTCTTTCCCTGGTTGGAGGAATTCTCGATTCCTCCTTCCCTAACGGCCTCCTTCGGGGAGGCGGCAGCTTCCTTGTTCCCCTCTTTGCCTTCTTCCAAAGGCGCAACCTCCAGCATCCTGGTTAACACGGGATCCAGCGTAGTCTCGGGGAGGGGAGCCGGACACCTAATTAGTTTTGCTTTTGCTATCCACTCCTGCTTAAGGGACGGCTCTTTTAAAGGGCAATTTTATGACAAGTATGCGTATAGAGAGTCCGGGTATAGGGCTACTTACTTGAATGTCCGGACGATTGCAGCTCAGACCAGCGTCCTCAGATGAATCCGGACACATTGCTTGTGATCCGAAGAACAAATTATACATCTCCATGGGCGTCGCGCCAGCAAAATGTTGGAGGGCTCGTGGTCCTTCCGGATTAAACTCCCACAGGCGGAGGGGGCGGCGTTTGCAGGGCAGGATGCGGCGAATCAACATAACCTGCGTCACTATGGCCAGATTGATATCTCTTTCTAGGAGATCTCGAACGCGGCCCTGCAACAAGGGCACGTCCTTGGACGGCCCCTAGTTTAGCCCTTTATTGACCCATGATGCTAGCTGGGGGGGGGGGGGGCGAGCGAAAATCAGGTGGCGCCACCCATTTGGTGCCCCTGGGAGTAGTAATATAAAACCACTCTCGTTGCCATAAGCTGAGCTCCTCTTGAAAAGAGCCCTCGGGCCATGAAGCGTCGGCAATCTTGCTTATAACAGCACCTCCGCACTCCGCGTGCTGCCCCTCAATCATCTTTGGCTCTACTTTGAAGGTTTTGAGCCACAATCCGAAGTGAGGAGTAATATGGAGGAAGGCCTTGCACGCGACAATGAACGATGAGATATGGAGGATGGACTCCGGAGCTAAGTCGTGAAATTCCAACCCATAATAAAACATGAGCCCCCTCACGAAGGGGTCGATCGAGAAGCCTAGCCCCCAAAGGAAGTGAGACACGAACACCACGCTCTCACCGGGCTTGGGAGTGGGAATGACCTGCCCTTGGGCAGGCAGCCTATGCAAGATTTCACCGGTAAGATACCTGGCATCTCTTAACTTTAACACGTCTTCTTCCGTAACGGAGGAAGGCATCCACCGGCCCTGAAGGTCGGAGCCAGACATCGTCGGAAGTCCGAAGCACCTGAATCTGAAGCTTTGGGTGTTGGAACTCGAGGTAAGAGGCGGATTTGATCGAGATTGAAAGAAAAGGAGTCGAGCCTTGGTCTCTTTATAAAGAGGTTGAATACCAAGAGCCCTCCCCGTGACCGCTTGGGACTCACCTTTGCTTGAGAAGACATACCAACAGGCACGGTTGGGTTACCCACGCCCGTATTGATGAGAATCCTGGAATAAGGGGACATGATCTCTGCTTTGACAAGACGTGCCAAGGAAACCGCCTCGCTAAACGCGCTGAGGTGGGACAGTAAAACGATTCGAATAAAGGCTTGGCCGTGGCATGATGTCACGCTGCAGAATACGTCAGCAGATTAGATTTGTTCAAATGTTATTCTCTCTACGATGGTATGTGGAACTTGTTTTGCAGAGCCGGACACTATCCTTGTGTTCAACATCTTCTATGAAGTATTCGGAGGAGGAACCCGCCTTGCAATGCCGAAGACAATTGGCGCGCCGGACTCGTTGTCATTGAAGCCTGGTTCAAGGGCTACTGAGGGAGTCCCAGATTAGGGGGTGTCCAGATGACCGGACTAGGACCTTTGGCCAGACTCCTGGACTATGAAGATACAAGATTGAAGATTTCGTCCCGTGTCCGGATGGGACATTCCTTGGCGTGGAAGGCAAGCTTGGCGATACGGATATGTAGATTTCCTCCCATTGTAACCGACTCTGTGTAACCCTAGCCCTCTCCGGTGTCTATATAAACCGGAGGGTTTTAGTCCATAGGACGAACAACAATCATACCATAGGCTAGCTTCTAGGGTTTAGCCTCTCTGATCTCGTGGTAGATCTACTCTTGTACTACCCATATCATCAATATTAATCAAGCAGGAGTAGGGTTTTACCTCCATCGAGAGGGCCCGAACCTGGGTAAAAACATCGTGTCCCTTGTCTCCTATTACCATCCGCCTAGACGCACAGTTCGGGACCCCCTACCCGAGATCCGCCGGTTTTGACACCGACAGCGGGCAAGAGCCATCCGCGCACCCTCTATGCATGCTGACCTCTTCATGGCATCAATCTGCGATACGGCGCCAAGGAATTGTTGCACTAAACCAAAATAAATGTCCGGCTTAGGCCCCTTGGGCCATAGATGGTCTATTACAGACCGCATTGCAAGACCGGACAACCTATGAAGCTCAGCCACAGCAGCCATCCTCTCACTCAACGACAATGGGCGCGTGGGAGCACTAAATTGCAATGAGAACAGCTTCTCCACTTCATTATCTTTTTGATCGTCGAAAAACTTGGCTGCATCAGCCGTACTCTTCGCCAAATCCGCATACGTGTCTGCAGGGCTCTAGTGTCGATCCAGGGGAGCATACTTCGGATCCAAAAACTTCATCCACAATAAATAGGAGTTTCCAGCCGTGATTTCTCCGGCCTGTCGAAGCTCCTCCCGTGCATCCCTGATCTTGGACCGCGTCTCCTTGGCCGCATCAAGTGCCTTCTTCAGGTCAGCCGAATTAGACTAATTCTCTTTTTCAAGGAGCTCATACCGGTCGGCGGCATTTTTCAGCTCCACAGCCATCTCGGCTATTTTGTCTTTGCTTCGGCGATGAGTAGCCTGTTCGGCTCTCAACTCTTCGGACGCTTTTAGGGCAGCCGCATTGCTAGCCCAGGCTTGTTCCTTGGCCAGGGCATTCCGCCCTCAGGGCTTCCACGGAGCAGCACCGTCTGCAGTCCAAGCATATTGCATTAATATTATATTCCTCTCAATTTTTCCTATAAAAAAAGGGGAAAGCAGAGCACATACCTTGTGATTCGTTAAGCCGCTCGTTCACAAGTGTGATATCGGCATCAATAACTCCAATCTGCCTACTCAGTTCGGCAACTTCAACGGACCGGTCAGCTGCCGGATCCTTAGACACCTGCGCATAAATATAGCGGGATAATTACTTAACAATGTGATCCTCCGTTTGCCGCCTAGGGCCGGCAACCAGAGTCTCGGGGGCTACTATCCATATGGAGCACACCTAGCACGTGCGTCACAGTCAAAAAATATGTATTTTCATTACATACCTCAAAGCATCTGAGCAGGCTCGTAAATGCTTCACTCAACCCACTTGTGGTGGATGAAATCTTCTCAAGCACCATGCTCATTATTGAACGGTGCTCCTCTGAGAGAGCAGCTTGCTCCAGAAGGCCCGTTAATGTGTCCGGCCGGACATCGAACTGTGCTGGACCCTTCTTATCGCCCCCCATGGGAGTCGAACGCTCCGGGCTCAGGGCGGCCAATTATTAGCTTCTAGCTTCGGCAGATCTGGACTCCTCCGTGACAACACCTCGGCATCGCCTGCCCCAAAAGGCGGAGAGGTTGGTGGGGTCTCACTCTCCGTCATCTCCGGAAGGAGATCCCCCGAAGACGAACTTTGTCGAGAAGAGCTGCTAGCCGAACTACAAAGAATGGATCCTGGTTATTGTTCTCGCAGAAGGAAGCAGTACCTTCGTATTTACGATTAACTTACAGCTCGGTTGAGGGTTGGCCCGTTGGCGGGCATGGCGCGGTGAGGGCGCCCTTCGGGGCAAGGCCCCCTGGTGAAGCTTTCTTCCCTTGTTTGGGCACCTCCGTCTCCAAGTTTCCGGAGGCGGCCCTCTTCTTCCCGCGAGGGGAGGAGGCCTTAGATTCCCCTCCCCAACTATCCTCCTTTGGGGAGGTAGCAATTCCCTTGGTTTGGATATGCAATGTGTGAACTTCTGCTTCTCTGTTCTTCCCTTCGTCTTTCCCTGAGGGCACTTTGCTTAGCACACGACCAAGCATCTTGGCTATGGTGGGACTAGGCGAGCCCTCGGGACGTGGCATCGGACACCTGATTCTCTCCGCCTTGCGGAGCCATTCCTGGCCAGGGAGGGTTTTCAGAATGATGTTATAATAAAGATAAACAAAGTGTTCGGTTTCTGGGTTACTTACTTGGGTATCTGGGCGATTGCAGCTCAGGCCCGCATCCTCGGTGGTGTCCGGACACTTTACTTGTGGTCTGAAGAATAACTTACACATCCCTTCGAGCGTGACGCCGAAGAAGTGCAGAATAGTCTGCGAACCTTCTAGATTGAACTCCCACATCCGGAGAGGCCGGCGTTTGCACGGCAAGATCCGTTGGACTAGCATTACGTGAATTACGCTTAAAAGGCTAATGTCCCTCTCAATAAGCTCCCGTAGGCGGCTCTGCAATGTTGGTACATCATTAGCAGGCCCCTAGTCCCGTCCTACGTTGGCCCATGACGCCAGTTGAGGCGGAGGGCCGGAACAGAAGTCTGGGGCAGCCACCCACTTTGTGCCTCTGGGAGCCGTGATGTAAAACCACCTCCGCTGCCATAGATCGGACACCTCCGGGAAGGAGCCCTTTGGCCATGGGGTGTCCGCATTCCAGCTTATTACAGCACCTCCGCACTCCGCGTGTCGCCCCTCAATCATCTTCGCCTTCACATTGAAGGTCTTGAGCCATAAGCCGAAGTGCGGGGTGACGTGGAGAAAAGCTTCGCACACAACAATAAACGACGAGATATAAAGGATGGTGTCCGGAGCTAGATCGTGAAAATCTAGCCCATAGTGGAACATGAGCCCTCTCACGAAGGGATCAAGAGTGAAGCCTAAGCCACGGAGGAAGTGAGAAACAAATACGACGCTCTCATTGGGCTCGGGAGTAGGGATGATCTGCCCAGGAGCAGGGAGCCTGTGCCTAATGTCAGCGGTCAGGTATCCGACCTCCCTAAGCCTCGCGATGTCCTCCTCTGTGATAGAGGAAGCCACCCACCGGCCTTGAAGGTTGGATTTGGACGTGATTGAAGATCCGGAGGGCTTAAGCTTGGGCTTCAGGTGTTGGAACTCGAGATGCGAAAAGGCGCAAGCGTGGTAGAAAAGAGGGATAGGCCTCGGCCCCTCTATAAAGGGGAAGAATATCGAGCGTCCCCAGCATAACTGCTTGGGGCTTACCTAAAAAACACGGAGTCATACCAACAATCATCATGGGGTTGCGCACACCCGTATTGATGGAAGATCCCGCGATAAAGGGAACACGATCTCTGCTTTGGCAAGGTGTGCCAATAAAACCGCCTCGCAATGCGTATCGAGGTAGGCCAAGAAAAACTGTTTCGTGTTGGGCCAGGCCACAGCGTAAGAGCACGCCGTATAAAAATTGCCAGTAGATTAGATTTATGAAGTGCTATGCTCTCCATGGTGGTGTGCGGAAATTATCTCACAAAGTTGGACACGATCCTCAATCTATGTTGGATTATTCGGAGATGCAACCCGCCTTGCAATGCCGAAGAGAAACTGCGCGCCGGACTCATCGTCAATGAAGCTTGGTTCAGGGGCTACTAAGGGAGTCCTGGATTAGGGGGTATCCGGACAGCCGGACTATACACTTTGTCCGGACTATTGGAGCGTGGAGATACAAGACTCAAGACTTTGTCCCGTGTCTGGATGGGACTCTCCTTTGCGTGGAAGACAAGCTTGGCGATCCAGATGATAGATTTCCTTCTTTGTAACCGACTCTGTGTAAACCCTAGCCTCCTCCGGTGTCTATATAAACCTGAGGGTTTAGTCCTTAGAGACACAATCATAATCATCATAGGCTAGCTTATAGGGTTTAGCCTTTACGATCTCGTGGTAGATCAACTCTTGTAATACTCATATCATCAAGATCAATCAAGCAGGAAGTAGGGTTTTACCTCCATCGAGAGGGCCCGAACCTGGGTAAAACATCGTGTCCCTTGCCTCCTGTTACCATTAGCCTTAGACGCACAGATTGGGACCCCTACCCGAGATCCGCCGGTTTTGACACCGACAGCGCCCAAAGCAAGCAAAGGCAAGGGAGTGGCCAAGGCCGCTGCGGGGAAGGAGATGCCGGAGAGCGAGCTGGTGAAGCTGTGGAAGAAGTTCGCCCTCTTCGTCCCAACGGTTGATGCGCTCCTCCTTAGGGAGAAATTCAAGCACTTGTGGGGGAGGGAGACAACAGGAGTGGCGGTCGGGGATGAGCAACGGTCTTTTCCTACTAATCTATCCCCCTAGGGGCATGCGTAGTAGTACTTTGCTTCGGGGCTAATAAACTATTGCAATAAGTATATGAGTTCTTTATGACTAATGTGAGTCCATGGATTATACGCACTCTTACCTTTCCGCAATTTGCTAGCCTCTATGGTACCGTGCATTGCCCTTTCTCGCCCCTAGACGTGGTGCAAACTTCGCCGGTGCATCCAAACCCCGTGATATGATACGCTCTATCACACATAAGCCTTATTATATCTTCCTCAAAACAGCCACCATACCTACCTATTATGGCCTTTTGATACGTCTCCAACATATCTATAATTTTTTATTGTTCCATGCTATTATATTATCCATCTTGGATGTTTTATATGCATTTATATGCTATTTTATATGATTTTTGGGACTAACCTATTAACCTAGAGCCATGTGCCAGTTTTTGTTTTTTTCCTTGTTTTTGAGTTTTACAGAAAAGGAATACCAAACGGAGTCCAATTGACGTGCCAATTTTTGATGATTTTTATGGACCAAAAGAAGCCCCCAGAGTAAAAGAGTTGGGCCAGAAGAGTCCTGGGCTGCCCACGAGGGTGGGGGCGCGCCCACCCCCCTGGGCGCGCCCCCTATCTCGTGGATGGCTCAGAGACCCCCCTGACGTGAGACCTACGCCAAAAATTCCTATAAATACAGAAACCTCCAGAAAATAACCTAGATCGGGAGTTCCGCTGCCGCAAGCCTCTATAGCCACCAAAAACCAATCGGGACCCTGTTCCGGCTCCCTGCCGAAGGCGGGATCCCTCACCGGTGGCCATCTTCATCATCCTGGCGCTCTCCATGACGAGGAGGGAGTAGTTCACCCTCGGGGCTGAGGGTATGTACCAGTAGCTATGTGTTTGATCTCTCTCTCGTGTTCTTGATTTGGCACGATCTTGATGTATCACGAGCTTTGCTATTATAGTTGGATCTTATGATGTTTCTCCCCCTCTACTCTCTTGTAATGGATTGAGTTTTCCCTTTGAAGTTATCCTATCGGATTGAGTCTTTAAGGATTTGAGAACACTTGATGTATGTCTTGCATGTGCTTATCTATGGTGACAATGGGATATCACGTGATCTACTAGATGTATGTTTTGGTGATCAACTTGCGGGATCAGTGACCTTATGAACTTATGCATAGGGGTTGGCACATGTTTTCGTCTTGGCTCTCCGGTAGAAACTTTGGGGCACTCTTTGAAGTTCTTTGTGTTGGTTGAATAGATGAATCTGAGATTGTGTGATGCATATCGTATAATCATACCCGCGGATACTTGAGGTGACATTGGAGTATCTAGGTGACATTAGGGTTTTGGTTGATTTGTGTCTTAAGGTGTTATTCTAGTACGAACTCTATGGTAGATCAAACGGAAAGAATAGCTTCGTGTTATTTTACTACGGACTCTTGAATAGATCGATCGGAAAGGATAACTTCGAGGTGGTTTCGTACCCTACAATAATCTCTATATTTGTTCTCCGCTATTAGTGGCTTTGGAGTGACTCTTTGTTGCATGTTAAGGGATAGTTATATGATCCAATTATGTTATTATTGTTGAGAGAACTTGCACTAGTGAAAGTATGAACCATAGGCCTTGTTTCCTAGCATTGCAATACTATTTGTGCTCACTTTTATCATTAGTTACCTTGTTGTTTTTATATTTTCAGATTAGAAAAACCTATATCTACCATCCATATTGCACTTGTATCACCATCTCTTTGCCGAACTAGTGCACCTATACAATTTACCATTGTATTGGGTGTGTTGGGGACACAAGAGACTCTTTGTTATTTGGTTGTAGGGTTGTTTGAGAGATACCATCTTCATCCTATGCCTCCCACGGATTGATAAACCTTAGGTCATCCACTTGAGGGAAATTTGCTACTGTCCTACAAACCTCTGCACTTGGAGGCCCAACTACGTCTACAAGGAGAAGGTTGCATAGTAGACATCAATCTCTTTTCTGGCGCCGTTGCCGGGGAGGTTAGTGCTTGAAGGTATATCTTTAGATCCTGCAATCGAATCTTTTAGTTTCTTGTTTTATCACTAGTTTAGTCTATAAAAGAAAATTACAAAAAAAATGGAATTGAGGGTGCCTCACATGCTTCCTCTTTTTAATGTCTTCCGTGAAAATAAGGATTCTGAAAATTGTGCTCAAGTACTAAAAGAAGAATTGCATAGAATGCTTGGCATAAAATATGTGAATGATGAGCATGATTGAAATGTTGTTAGTATGAATTCTTTGAATGCCCATGATGCTAATGATATGCAAAGCCACAAGCTTGGGGATGCTATGTTTGATGAATATGATATTTTTTGTCCCCCAAGTTTTGATGAGCAAATTTATTATGATGAAAGCATGCCTCCTATTTATGATGATTATTGTGATGACACGTATGCCACAAAGAATAAACATAACCATGAAACTTGTCATCATGATTTTAATTTTCAATTAGATTATGCTTCACATGATAGTTATTTTGTTGAGTTTGCTCCCACTATTATTCATGAAAAGAAGTTTGCTTATGTGGAGAGTAGTAAAATTTATATGCTTGTGCATCATGAAAATAATGCTTTATGTGATGGTTATATTGTTGAATTCATTCATGATGCTACTGAAAATTATTATGAGGGAGGAACATATGCTTGTAGGAATTGTAATAATATCAAGTTTCCTCTCTATGTGTTGAAAATCTTGAAGCTATGCTTGTTTTACCTTCCTATGCTAGTTGATTCTTGTTCCCATAAGTTGTTTGCTCACAAAATCCCTATGCATAGGAAGTGGGTTAGGCTTAAATGTGCTAGTCATATGCTTCATGATGCTCCCGTTATGTTTCAATTCTTATCTTTTATGTGAGCATCATTGTCATCATCATGCCTAGCTAGAAAGGCATTAAAGAAAAGTGCTTGTTGGGAGACAACCCAATATTTACCCTTACTGTTTTTGTGTGTCCACATTATTATGCTACTGTATTAATCATGTTTTATAGCTTTTGTTTCAATAAAGTGCCAAGTAAGACCTTTAGGATAGCTTACGGTGATAGTTGTGTTGATCCTCCTGAAACTCAGAAACTTTTGCACCTAGTAAATTAGTTTTGATAATTCACAGAAACATGATTTTGATCTGATTCGTTTTTCTGTGGATTGGTACACACATTTCTCAGGTTTTCCTAAATTTTTAGGATTTTTGGAGTTACATAAGTGTTCGACAGTTACAGATTACTACACAATGTTCTGTTTCTGACAGATTCCGTTTTCTATGTGTTGTTTGGTTATTTTGATGAATCTATGAGTAATATCGGAGGGTATGAACCATATAGAAGTTGGAATACAGTAGAAATTACACCAATATTAATTTATAATGAGTTCATAACAGTAGCTAGGTGGTGATTTATTTTCTTATACTAATGGAGCTTACGAGTTTTCTGTTAAGTTTTGTGTTGTGAAGTTTTCAAGTTTTGGGCAAAGATTCGATGGACTATGGAATAAGGAGTGGCAAGAGCCTAAGCTTGGGGATGCCCAAGGCACCCCAAGGTAATATTCAAGGACAACCAAGATCCTAAGCTTGGGGATGTCCCGGATGGCATCCCCTCTTTCGTCTTCATTCATCGGTAACTTTACTTGGAGCCATATTTTTATTCACCACATGATATGTGTTTTGCTTGGAGCGTCATTTTATTTTATTTTGTTTTGCTTGCTATTTGAATAATATCCCAAGATATGAAATTCTTAAATGTTAGAGAGTCTTCACATAGTTGCATAATTATTCAACTACTCATTAATCTTCACTTATATCATTTGGAGTATTTTGTCGTTTACTCTAGTGCTTAACTTATATCTTTTTAGAGCACGGTGGTGGTTTTATTTTATAGAAACTATTGATCTCTCATGCTTCACTTATATTATTTTGAGAGTCTTTAGAACAACATGCTAATTTTCTTTGGCTATAAAATTAGTCCTAATATGATAGGCATTCAACATGGGTATAATAAAAAATGCATTGAATACTATGAGAAGTTTGATTCCTTATGATTGTTTTGAGATATGAAGATGGTGATATTAGAGTCATGCTAGTGTGAATTTGAGAGATACTTGTGTTAAAGTTTGTGATTCCCGTAGCATGCACGTATGGTGAACCGTTATGTGATGAAGTTGGAGCATGATTTATTTATTGATTGTCTTCCTTATGTGTGGAGGTCGGGATCACGCGATGGTTAACTCCTACTAACCCTTCCCCTAGGAGCATGCGTGTAGTACTTTGTTTTGATAAGTTGTAGATTTTTGCAATACGTATGTGAGTTCTTCATGACTAATGTTGAGTCCATGGATTATACGCACTCTCACCCTTCCACCATTGCTAGCCTCTCGTGCCGCGCAACTTTCGCCAGTATCATACACCCACCATATATCGTCCTCAAAACAGCCACCATATATACCTACCCATTATGGCATTTCCATAGCCATTCCGAGATATATTGCCATGCAACTTTCCACCGTTATGTTTATTATGACACGCTCCACCATTGTCATATTGCTTTGCATGATCATGTAGTTGACATCGTATTTGTGGCAAAGCCACCATTCATAATTCTTTCATACATGTCACTCTTGATTCATTATCCCGGTACACCGCCGGAGGCATCCACATAGAGTCATATTTTGTTCTAAGATTCTTGAGTTGTAAGTAGATAAAAGTGTGGTGATCTTCATTATTAGAGCATTGTCCCATGTGAGGAAAGGATGATGGAAGCAATGATTCCCTCACAAGTTGGGATGAGTCTCCGGACTTTATGAAAAATAAAAGAGGCCAAAGAAGCCCAAATAAAAAAAGAGGCCAAAGAAGCCCACACAAAAAAATGAGAGAAAAAGAGAGAAGGGGCAATGCTACTATCCTTTTACCACACTTGTGCTTCAAAGTAGCACCATGATCTTCATGATAGAGAGTCTCCTATGTTGTCACTTTCATATACTAGTGGGAATTTTTCGTTATAGAACTTGGCTTGTATATTCCAATGATGGGCTTCCTCAAATTGCCCTAGGTCTTCATGAGCAAGCAAGTTGGATGCACACCCACTTAGTTTCTTTTTGAGCTTTCATACACTTATAGCTCTAGTGCATCCATTGCATGGGAATCCCTACTCACTCACATTGATACCTATTGATGGGAATCTCCATAGCCCGTTGATACGCCTAGTTGATGTGAGACTATCTTCTCCTTTTTATCTTCTCCACAACCACCATTCTATTCCACCTATAATGCTATGTCCATGGCTCACGCTCATGTATTGCATGAAGATTGAAAAGTTTGAAACTACTAAAGTATGAAACAATTGCTTGGCTGAAACCGGGGTTGTGCATGATTTAAATATTTCGTGTGATGAAGATAGAGCATAGCCAGATTATATGGTTTTGTAGGGATAACTTTCTTTGGCCATGTTATTTTGAGAGACATGATTGCTTTGTTAGTATGCTTGAAGTATTATTATTTTTATGTCAATATTAAACTTTTGTTTTGAATCTTATGGATCTGAATATTCTTGCCACAATAGAGAAGAGTACATTGATAAATATGTTAGGTAGCATCCCACATAAAAAATTCTGTTTTTTATCATTTACCTACTCGAGGACGAGCAGGAATTAAGCTTGGGGATGCTTGATACGTCTCCAACGTATCTATAATTTTTTATTGTTCCATACTATTATATTATCCATCTTGGATGTTTTATATGCATTTATATGCTATTTTATATGATTTTTGGGACTAACCTATTAACCTAGAGCCCAGTGTCAGTTTCTGTTTTTTCCTTTTTTTGAGTTTTATAGAAAAGGAATACCAAACGGAGTCCAATTGACGTGCCAATTTTTGATGATTTTTTATGGACCAAAAGAAGCCCCTAGAGTAAAAGGGTTGGGCCACAAGAGTCCCGGGCTGCCCACGAGGGTGGGGGGCGTGCCCACCTCCCTAGGCGCGCCCCCCTATCTCGTGGACGCCTCGGAGACCCCCCTGACGTGAGACCTACACCAAAAATTCCTATAAATACAGAAACCTCCAAAAAATAACCTAGATCGGGAGTTCCGCCACAGCAAGCCTCTGTAGCCACCAAAAACCAATCGGGACCCTGTTCCGGCACCCTGCCGGAGGGGTGATCCCTCACCGGTGGCCATCTTCATCATCCCGGCGCTCTCCATGATGAGGAGGGAGTAGTTCACCCTCGGGGCTGAGGGTATGTACCAGTAGCTATGTGTTTGATCTCTCTCTCTCTCATGTTCTTGATTTGGCACGATCTTGATGTATCACGAGCTTTGCTATTATAGTTGGATCTTATGATGTTTCTCCCCCTCTACTCTCTTGTAATGGATTCAGTTTTCCCTTTAAAGTTATCCTATCAGATTGAGTCTTTAAGGATTTGAGAACACTTGATGTATGTCTTGCATGTGCTTATCTGTGGTGACAATGGGATATCACGTGATCTACTAGATGTATGTTTTGGTGATCAACTTGCGGATTCAGTGACCTTGTGAACTTATGCATAGGGGTTGGCACATGTTTTCGTCTTGACTCTCCAGTAGAAACTTTGGGGCACTCTTTGAAGTTCTTTGTGTTGGTTGAATAGATGAATCCGAGATTGTGTGATGCATATCGTATAATCATACCCGCGGATACTTGAGGTGACATTGGAGTATCTAGGTGACATTAGGGTTTTGGTTGATTTGTGTCTTAAGGTGTTATTCTAGTACGAACTCTATGATAGATCAAACGGAAAGAATAGCTTCGTGTTATTTTACTACGGACTCTTGAATAGATCGATCGGAAAGGATAACTTTGAGGTGGTTTCGTACCCTACAATAATCTCTTCGTTTGTTCTCCGCTATTAGTGACTTTGGAGTGACTCTTTGTTGCATGTTGAGGGATAGTTATATGATCCAATTATGTTATTATTATTGAGAGAACTTGCACTAGTGAAAGTATGAACCATAGGCCTTGTTTTCTAGCATTGCAATACCGTTTGTGCTCACTTTTATCATTAGTTACCTTGCTGTTTTTATATTTTCAGATTAGAAAAACCTATATCTACCATCCATATTGCACTTGTATCACCAACTCTTTGCTGAACTAGTGCACCTATACAATTTACCATTGTATTGGGTGTGTTGGGGACACAAGAGACTCTTTGTTATTTGGTTGCAGGGTTGTTTGAGAGAGACCATCTTCATCCTATGCCTCCCACGGATTGCTAAACCTTAGGTCATCCACTTGAGGGAAATTTGCTACTGTCCTACAAACCTCTGCACTTGGAGGCCCAACAACGTCTACAAGGAGAAGGTTGCGTAGTAGACATCACCTTTCCATAGCCATTCTGAGATATATTGCCATGCAACTTCCACCGCTTCCGTTTTGATGACTTGAGCATTCATTGTCATATTGCTTTGCATGATCATATAGCTGACACGGTAGTTGTGGTTCAGCCACCGTGCATCATTTTTTATACATGTTACGCTAGATCATTGCACCTCCTAGTACACTGCGAGAGGCATTCATATAGTCATATTTTTTTATAGGTATCAAGTTGTAATTTTTATTCCTTTTGAGTTATAAGTAAATAGAAGTGTGATGATCATCATTTTTAGAGCAGTGCCCCAGTGAGGAAAGGGTGATGGAGACTATGATTACCCCACAAGTCGGATGAGACTCCAGACAATGAGAGAATAAAAGAGAAAAGGAGAAAAAGGAAAAAAGGAAAAAAGAAAAAAAGGAAGAAAAAAAGAAAAAGAAAAAATAAACAAAGAGAGAAGGGGCATTATTAGTATCCTTTACCACACTTGTGCTTCAAAGTAGCACCATCTTTTTCATATGGAGAGTCTCCTATGTTGTCACTTTCATATGCTAGTGGGAATTTTTCATTATAGGATTAGATGCGCACCCACTTAGTGTTCATATTGAGCTTTCATACACTTATAGCTCTTAGTGCATTCGTTGCATGGCAATCCCTACTCCTCGCATTGATATCAATTGATGGGCATCTCCATAGCCCGTTGGTTATCCGCGTCGATGTGAGACTTTCTTAGCTTTTTGTCTTCTTTATATTTACCCCTATCATCATACTCTATTCCACCCGTAGTGCTATATCCATGGCTTGCGCTCATGTATTGCATGAGGGTTGAAAAACCTGAAGTGCGTTAAAAAGTAAGAACCAATTGCTCGGCTTGTCATCGGGGTTGTGCATGATAAATATTTTGTGTTAAGAAGACAGAGCATGACAAGATTATATGATTTTGTAGGGATAGCTTTCTTTAGTGTTGATATTTTGAAAGACATGATTGTTTATTGGGATGCCTGAGTATGGATGTCTTTATGTCAAATTATAGACTATTGCTTTGAATCACTTATGTCTTAATATTCATGCCATGACTAGATATATGATCAAGTTTATGTTAGGTAGCATTCCACATCAAAAATTATCTTTTTTACCATTTATCTGCTCGAGGACAAGCAGGAATTAAGCTTGGGGATGCTGAAACATCTCCGTCGTATCTATAATTTTTAATTGTTTCATGCCAATATTATACAACTTTCACATACTTTTGGCAACTTTTTATATGATTTATTTGGACTAACTTACTTATCCAGTGCCCAGTGTCAGTTCCTGTTTGTTGCATGTTTTTGTTTTGCAGAAAATCCATATCAAACGAAGTCCAAATGCAATAAAAATCTATGGAGAATTATTTTGTAATATTTGTGAATTTTAGGAGGTGGAATCAACATAAACGGAGGCTCGAGGCCTCCACAACCTATTAGGGCATGCCACTAGGGCCCAGGCCGCCCTGGTGTATCATACCCTCCTCGAACGTCGGTTGGAGCTCTACTTCGGGCGCAAGGAAGCTTATATCCGGAAAAAAATTGTGTAAAAATCTCAGCGCAACCGGAGTTACGGATCTCCGGGAATTTAAGAAACCGTGAAGGGCCAGATCTGGGGAGCGCAAAACAGAAGAGAATAGAGAGGGAGATCCAATCTCGGAGGGTCTCCTGCCTCTCCACCGCCATGGAGGCCATGGACCAGAGGGGAAACCCTCCTCCCATCTAGGGGGGCAAGGAAGGAGAAGAAGGAGGGGGCTCTCTCCCCCTCTCTCCCGGTGGCACCGAAGTGCCGCTGGGGCAAGGATCGTGATGGCGATCTACATCAACAATCTTGCTACCGTCAACACCAACTCTCTCCCCCTCTATGCAGTGGTGTAACATCCCTTCTCCCCACTGTAATCTCTACTTAAACTTTGTGCTCAACTCCATATATTATTTCCCAATGACATTTGGCTATCCTATGATGTTTGAGTAGATCCGTTTTGTCCCATCGATTAATTGTGATCTTGGTTGGTATGATTGTACATTTTATTTATGGTGCCATCCTACAATGCCATCCATCTCACGCAAACGTGAGGGGCCCCCGTTGTAGGGTGTTGCAATATGTTCATGGTTTGCTTCTTGTCAGTGTTGCGGGGGATGACAGCAGCCCAAACACGGATAAGTGGGTCATGGCGTATGGGAGTAAAGAGGACTTGATACTTAATGCTATGGTTGGATTTCACGACCTTAATGATCTTTAGTAGTTGCGGATGCTTGCTAGATTTCCAATCATAAGTGCATATGATCCAAGTAGAGAAAGTATGTTAGCTCATGCCTCTCCCTCATATAAAATTACTAGAATGATTACCGGTACTTGTTATCGATTGCCTAGGGACAAATGACTTTCTTGTTGACAAAAGCTATCCACTTTTACTACCTTGCATTTTATTCGTAGTTTTATTCTCGCAAAGTACTCGTAGTTTTATTCTTGCAAAATAGTTTCATACTTGTTCTAAGTAAAGCAAACGTCAAGTGTGTGTAGAGTTGTATCCGTGGTCGATAGAACTTGCGGGAATATTTGTTCTGCCTTTAGCTCCTCGTTGGGTTCGACACTCTTATTTATCAAAGAAGGCTACAAACGATCCCCTATACTTGTGGGTTATCAGGTTCCTATTATTCTTGTAAGAAGAACTACCAAAGGAATTACCATAACTATTAGATGAATTTCCAGGGAAAGGCCTAGGATTAAAATTACCTCTATATGTTGGGGAACATAGCAATAATTCAAAAAAATTCTACGTATCACCAAGATCAATCTAGGAGATTCTACCAACAAGAGAGAGAGAGAATGCGCATCTTCATACCTTTGAAGATTGCTAAGCGGAAGCGTTACTAGAACGCGGATGAGGGAGTCGTACTCGCGGCGATTCAAATCGCAGAAGATCCGATCTAACGCCGAATGGACGGTGCCTCCGCGTTCAACACACGTACAGCCCGGGGACGTCTCCTCCTTCTTGATCCAGCAAGGGGAGAGGATAAGTTGAGGGAGAGCTCCGGCAGCACAACGGCTGCTACCTCTTGAGTACTGCGTTGGTTTTCCCTTGAAGAGGAAAGGGTGATGCAGCAAAGTAGCGTAAGTATTTCCCTCAGTTTTTGAGAACCAAGGTATCAATCCAGTAGGAGGCTCCTCAAAAGTCCCTCGTACCTACACAAACAAACAAGAACCTCTCAACCAACGCGATAAAGGGGTTGTCAATCCCTTCACGGTAACTTGCAAAAGTGAGATCTGATCGAGATAATAAGATAAGATAAATATTTTTGGTATTTTTATGATATAGATTGGAAAGTAAAAGATTGCAAATAAAGTAGATTGGAAACTTATATGATAAAAGATAGACCCAGGGGCCATAGGCTTCACTAGTGGCTTCTCTCAAGATAGCATAAGTATTACGATGGGTGAACAAATTACTGTCGAGCAATTGATAGAAAAGTGCATAGTTATGAGAATATCTAGGCATGATCATGTATATAGGCATCACGTCCGCAACAAGTAGATCGAAATGATTCTGCATCTACTACTATTACTCCACAAATCGACCGACTCCTGCCTGCATCTAGAGTATTAAGTTCATAAGAACAGAGTAACACATTAAGAAAGATGACATGATGTAGAGGGATAAACTCAAGCAATATGATATAAACCCCATCTTTTTATCCTCGATGGCAACAATACAATACGTGCCTTGCTGCCCCTGCTATCACTGGGAAATGACACCGCAATATTGAACCCAAAGCTAAGCACTTCTCCCATTGCAAGAAAGATCAATCTAGTAGGCCAAACTAAACTGATAATTCGAAGAGACTTGCAAAGATAACCAATCATACATAAAAGAATTCAGAGGAGATTCAAATATTTCTCATAGATAATCTTGATTATAAACCCACAATTCATCGGATCTCGACAAACACACCGCAAAAAGAGTTACGTCAAATAGATCTCCAAGAAGATCGAGGAGAACTTTGTATTGAGATTCAAAGAGAGAGAATAAGCCATCTAGCTAATAACTATTCACCCGAAGGTTTGTGGTAAACTACTCACAACTCATCGGAGAGGCCTTGGAGATGATGTAGAGGCCCTCCATGGTCAATTCCCCCTCCGGCGGAGCATCGGCGAAGGCTCCAAGATGGTATCTCGCAGATACAGAAGGTTGCGGCGGTGGAAATAGTTTTCCGTGGTGCTCTTGGATGTTCTCAGGGTACGTGCATATATATAGGAGGAAGAAGTAGGTCGGTTGAGCCACGAGGGGCCCACGAGGGTGGGGGGCACGCCGACCCCCCTAGGGTGCGCCCTCCTGCCTTGTGGCTTCCTCGTCTGCTGCTTGACATCCACTCCAAGTCTCCTGGATTGTGTTTGTTCCAAAAAGATCGCTCCCGATGGTTTCATTCCATTTGGACTCCGTTTGATATTCCTTTTCTTCGAAACACTGAAATAGGCAAAAAAACAGCAATTCGGGCTGGGCCTCTGGTTAGTAGGTTAGTCCCAAAAATGATATAAAAGTACAAAGTAAAGCCCATAGACATTCAAAATGGGTAATATAATAGCATGGAACAATCAAAAATTATAGATACGTTGGAGACGTATCAAGCATCCCCAAGCTTAATTCCTGCTCGTCCTCGAGTAGGTAAATGATAAAAACAGAATTTTTGATGTGGAATGCTACCTAGCATAATTCTCAATGGAATTTTATTTATTGTGGCATGAATATTCAAATCCAAATGATTCAAAATGAAAGTTCATATTGACATAAGAAATAGTAATACTTTAAGCATACTAATAAAGCAATCATGTCTTCTCAAAATAACATGGCTTTAGAAGGTTCATCCCTACAAAATCATATAGTTAGGCTATGTTTCATTTTCATCACGCAAAAATACTCCCATCAAGCACAACCCCGGTTTCAGCCAAGCAATTGGTTCATACTTTTTAACGCGCTTCAGCCTTTTTCAACTCTCACGCAATACATGCGTGAGCCATGGATATAGCACTATGGGTGGAATAGAATATGATGATGGAGGTTGTGTGGAGAAGACAAAAAAAGAGAAAGTCTCACATTGACGAGGCTAATCAACGGGCTATGGAGATGCCCATCAATTGATGTCAATATGAGGAGTAGAGATTGCCATGCAACGGATGCACTAGAGCTATAAATGTATGAAAAGCTCAATAAAAGAAACTAAGTGGGTGTGCATCCAACTTGCTTGATCACGAAGACCTAGGGCATTTTGAGGAAGCCCGTCGTTGGAATATACAAGCCAAGTTCTATAATGAAAAAATCCCACTAGTATATGAAAGTGACAACATATGAGACTTCTCTATATGAAGAACATGGTGCTACTTTGAAGCACAAGTGTGGAAAAAGATAGTAACATTGTCCCCTTTTTTTATTTTTTTATTTGGGCCTTTTTTGGCCTTTCTTTTTTTTCTTGGCCTTTTTTTATTTGGCCTTTCTTTTTTTTATTTGGGGACAATGTTCTAATGATGATGATCATCACACTTCTATTTATTTACAACTCATGAATTACAACTTGATACTAGAACAAGATATGACTCTATATGAATGCCTCCAGAGGTGTACCGGGATGGGCAATGAATCAAGAGTGACATGTATGAAAAATTATGCATGATGGCTTTGCCACAAATACGATGTCAACTACATGATCATGCAAGGCAATATGACAATGATGATGTGTGTCATGATAAACGGAACGGTAGAAAGTTGCATGGCAATATATCTCGGAATGGCTATGGAAATGACATAATAGGTAGGTATGGTGGCTGTTTTGAGGAATATATAAGGAGGTTTATGTGTGATAGAGCGTATCGTATCACGTGGTTTGGATGCACCGACTAAGTTTGCACCAACTCTCAAGGTTAGAAAGGGCAATGCACGGTACCGAAGAGGCTAGCAATGATGGAAAGGTAAGAGTGCGTATAATCCATGGACTCACATTAGTCATAAAGAACTCATATACTTATTGCAAAAGTTTTATTATCCCTCGAAGCAAAGTACTACTATGCATGCTCCTAGGGGAAGGGTTGGTAGGAGTTAACCATCACGCGATCCCGACCTCCACACATAAGGAAGGCAATCAAAAGAGCACCCCGTGCAACAAATTTGTTACACAACTTTTACCATGCGTGCATGCTTCGGGACTTGCCAACTTCAACACAAGTATTCTATAAATTCACAATTACCCAACTAGCATGACTCTAATATCACCACCTCTATATCTCAAAACAATTATCAAGCATCAAATTGATCATAGCATCCAATTCACTTCCTATGATAGTTTTTATTATACCCAACTTGGATGCCCATCATTCTAGGACCAATTTTATAACCATAGCAAATACCTTGCTGTTCTAAAAGACTCTCAAAATTATATAAGTGAAGCATGAGAGATCAACAATTTCTACAAAATAAAGCCACCGTCGTGCTCTAAAAGATATAAGTGAAGTACTAGAGCAAAATTATCTAGCTCAAAAGATATAAGTGAAGCACATAGAGTATTCTAATAAATTCCAAATCATGTGTGTCTCTCCCAAAGGGTGTGTACAGCAAGGATGATTGTGCTAAACTAAAAAGCAAAGACTCATATCATACAAGACACTCTAAGAAAAACACATATCATGTGGTGAATAAAAATATAGCTCGAAGTAAAGTTACCGATAGACGAAGACGAAAGAGGGGATGCCTTCCGGGGCATCCCAAAGCTTAGGCTTTTGGTTGCCCTTGGATTATCTTGGGGTGCCATGGGCATACCCAAGCTTAGGCTCTTGCCACTCCTTATTCCATAGTCCATCAAATATTTACCCAAAACTTGAAAACTTCACAACACAAAACTCAACAGGAAATCTCATAAGCTCCGTTAGTGCAAGAAAGAAAAACCACCACACAAGGTACTGTAATGAACTCATTCTTTATTTATATTGGTGTTAAACCTACTGTATTCCAACTTCTCTATGGTTCATACCCCCCGATACTAGCCATAGATGCATCAAAATAAGCAAACAACACACAAAAAACAGAATCTGTCAAAAAAACAAAACAGTCTGTAGCAATCTGTAACTTTCGAACACTTCTAGAACTCTAAAAATTCTACCAAAATAGGAAGTCCTGGGAAATTTGTATATTGATCAACTGAAAAAAGAATCAACTATAAATCACTTTCCTGCGATTTATTAAAATTATTCTCGTGCATGCAAAAGTTTCTATTTTTCAGCAGAATCAAATTAACTATCACCGTAGGTTATCCTATAGGTTCTACTTGGCACAAACACTAATTAAAACATAAAATCCCATCTAAACAGAAGCTAGATGATTATTTATTAATAAACAGAAGCAAAAAAGCAAGGAACAAAAATAAAATTGGGTTGCCTCCCAACAAGCGCTATCGTTTAACGCCCCTAGCTAGGCATAAAAGCGAGAATAGATCTAAGTACCATATCCTTGGTTTTTAATTTTTTAGCAGAGTCATGCTCGAATCCGGGAGGTTCTTTATGTTTCCCCTCATACTCGGAAATTTTTAGATCTAAAGAATCCAACCTCTTATTACAAAGGGTAATCAACATATTCATGCGGTGAAGATTTCCACTAACACTCTTAAGAGGTTCAAGGGACTTTTGCAAAAAAATTGTTACTTCGCAATTTTTTTCAAAAACTTGTGTCTCCTCCGGGGTATGATGTGATCCCCCTTTTTGAGGTAGTGTTCCCACTATTCCCTCTATGACTTCATGCGCAATACTAGGATCAATCTCGATAAAATTTCCTTTGGCAATGCAATCTAAGAGTATGGGACATATTTAGTCCAACATAAAAATTGCGAAGAACAATTCTAAAATTCACCTCTAAAGTGCAATTACGATAAGATTCCATCATCCTATACCAAGCATAGTTCTAGTTTTCTCCTTGCCTTTGCTTGAAGTGAAGAACTTCAAACTTGGGAGACAAAGGAGTAGATATAGAACTAGCCATGACGACAAGCACACAAGAGACAAGCAAAAAAGAGGCGAATGGGAAAGAGAGGGCGAATAAAACGGCAAGGGTGAAATGGGGGAGAGGAAAACGAGAGGCAAATGGAAAATAATGTAATGCGAGGGAGATGAGTTTGTGATGGGTACTTGGTATGTCTTGACTTGAGCGAAGACCTCCCCGGCAACGGCGCCAGAAATCCTTCTTGTTACCTCTTGAGCATTGCGTTGGTTTTCCCTTGAAGAGGAAAAGGTGATGCGGCGAAGTAGCGTAAGTATTTCCCTCAGTTTTTGAGAACCAAGGTATCAATCCAGTAGGAGGCTCCTCAAAAGTCCCTCGTACCTACACAAACAAACAAGAACCTCGCAACCAACGCGATAAAGGGGTTGTCAATCCCTTCACGGTAACTTGCAAAAGTGAGATCTGATAGAGATAATAAGATAAGATAAATATTTTTGGTATTTTTATGATATAGATTGGAAAGTAAAAGATTGCAAATAAAGTAGATTGGAAAATTATATGATAAAAGATAGACCCGGGGGCCATGGGTTTCACTAGTGGCTTCTCTCAAGATAGCATAAGTATTACGATGGGTGAACAAATTACTGTTGAGCAATTGATAGAAAAGTGCATAGTTATGAGAATATCTAGGCATGATCATGTATATAGGCATCACGTCCGCAACAAGTAGATCGAAACGATTCTGCATCTACTACTATTACTCCAGACATCGACCGACTCGTGCTTGCATCTAGAGTATTAAGTTCATAAGAATAGAGTAACGCATTAAGAAAGATGACATGATGTAGAGGGATAAACTCAAGCAATATTATATAAACCCCATCTTTTTATCCTTGATGGCAAGTTGGCAACAATACAATACGTGCCTTGCTGCCCCTACTGCCACTGGGAAAGGACACCGCAAGATTGAACCCAAAGCTAAGCACTTCTCCCATTGCAAGAAAGATCAATCTAGTAGGCCAAACCAAACTGATAATTCGAAGAGACTTGCAAAGATAACCAATCATACATAAAAGAATTCAGAGGAGATCCAAATATTTTTCATAGATAAACTTGATCATAAACCCACAATTAATCAGATCTCGACAAACACACCGCAAAAAGAGTTACATCGAATAGATCTCCAAGAAGATTGAGGAGAACTTTGTATTGATATTCAAAGAGAGAGAAGAAGCCATCTAGCTAATAACTATAGACCCGAAGGTCTGTGGTAAACTACTCACAACTCATCGAAGAGGCCTTGGAGATGATGTAGAGGCCCTCCGTGGTCGATTCCCCCTCCGGTGGAGCACCGGCGAAGTCTCCAAGATGGGATCTCACGGATAAAGAAGGTTGCGGCGGTGGAAATAGTTTTCCGTGGTGCTCCTGGATGTTCTCGGGGTACGTGGATATATATAGGAGGAGGAAGTAGGTCGGTTGAGCCACGAGAGGCCCACGAGGGTGGGGGCGCGCCCACACCCCTAGGGCGCGCCCTCCTACCTCGCGGTTTCCTCGTCTGCTGCTTGACGTCCACTCCAAGTCTCATGGATGCGTTTGTTCCAAAAAGATCGCTCCCAAAGGTTTCATTCCGTTTGGACTCCGTTTGATATTCATTTTCTTCGAAACACTGAAATAGGCAAAAAAAAAATAGCAATTCGGGTTGGGCCTCCGGTTAGTAGGTTAGTCCCAAAAATGAGATAAAAGTGTAAAGTAAAGCCCATAAACATCCAAAACGGGTAATATAATAGCATGGAACAATCAAAAATTATAGATACGTTGGAGACGTATCAACGGCGTGGTGGTGGAGCTTGCAGTTCTCCGGCAGGGCTTCGCCAAGCACTACGGAGGAGGAGGAGGTGTTGGGGAGGGAGAGGGTTGCGCCAGGGGAAGGGTGCGGCAGCCCTCCCACCTCCCCTTTATTTATAGGGGCAAGGGAGAGGGGGGCCGGCCCCCTCCAGATGGATCTAGAGGGGGAGGCGGCCAAGGGGGGAGGCTTGCCCCCCAAGCCAGGGGGGCTTTAGGGTCCCCCCCCCAACCCTAGGCACATGGGCCCTAGGGAGGTTGGCGCCCAGCCCACCTAGGGGCTGGTTCCCCTCCATATTCAGCCCATAGGGCCCATCGGGGCAGGTGGACCCTCCCGGTGGACCCCCGGAACCCTTTCGGTGGTCCCGGTACAATATCGATAAACCCCCGAACATTTCCTGCGACCGAATAAGGACTTCCCATATATAAATCTTTATCTCCAGACCATTCGGGAACTCCTCGTGACGTCCGGGATCTCATCCGGGACTCCGAACAACATTCGTAACCGCATACTAATTCCCATAACAACTCTAGCGTCACCAAACCTTAAGTGTGTAGACCCTACGGGTTCGGGAATCATGCAGACATGACCGAGACATCTCTCCGGCCAATAACCAACAGCGGGATCTAGATACCCATGTTGGTTCCCACATGTTCCATGATGATCTCATTGGATGAACCACGATGTCGGGGATTCAATCAATCCCGTATACAATTCCCTTTGTCAACCGATATGTTACTTGCCCGAGATTCGGTCGTCGGTATCCCAATACCTCGTTCAATCTCGTTACCGGAAAATATCTTTACTCGTTACGTAATGCATGATCCCGTGACTAACTCCTTAGTCACATTGAGCTCATTATAATGATGCATTACCGAGTGGGCCCAGAGATACCTCTCCGTCATATGGAGTGGCAAATCCCAGTCTCGATTTGTGCCAACCGAACAAACACTTTCAGAGATACCTGTAGTGTACCTTTATAGCCACCCAGTTACATTGTGACGTTTGGTACACCCAAAGCATTCCTACGGTATTTGGGAGTTGCACAATCTCATGGTCTAAGGAAATGACACTTGACATTAGAAAAGCTCTTAGCAAACAAACTACACGATCTTGTGTTATGCTTAGGATTGGGTCTTGTCCATCACATCATTCTCCTAATGATGTGATCCCGTTATCAATGACATCCAATGTCCATGGTCAGGAAACCATGACCATCTATTGATCAACGAGCTAGTCAACTAGAGGCTCACTAGGGACATGTGTTGGTCTATGTATTCACACATGTATTATGGTTTTTGGTTAATACAATTATAGCATGAACAATAGACAATTATCATGAACAAGGAAATATAATAATAACCATTTTATTATTGCCTCTAGGGCATATTTCCAACAGTCTCCCACTTGCACTAGAGTTAATAATCTAGTTACATTGTGATGAATCAAACACCCATAGAGTTCTGGTGTTGATTATGTTTTGCTCGTGGAAGAGGTTTAGTCAACGGATCTGCGACATTCAGATCCGTATGCACTTTACAAATATCTATGTCTCCATCTTGAACATTTTTCACGAATGGAGTTGAAGCGACGCTTGATATGCCTGGTCTTCTTGTGAAACATGGGCTCCTTGGCAAGGGCAATAGCTCCAGTGTTGTCACAAAAGAGAGTCATCAGGCCCCGACGCATTGGGAATAACTCCTAGGTCGGTAATGAACTCCTTCATCCAGATTGCTTCATGTGTTGTCTCCGAGGCTGCTGTATTCTGCTTCACATGTAGATCCCTCCACGACGTTTGCTTGCAACTACACCAGCTGACTGCCCCACCATTCAAAATATACACGTATCCGGTTTGTGACTTGGAGTCATCCAGATTTGTGTCGAAGCTAGCATCGACGTAACCCTTTACGACGAGCTCTTCATCACCTCCATAAACGAGAACATATCCTTAGTCCTTTTCAGGTACTTCAGGATATTCTTGACCGCTGTCCAGTGTTCCATGCCGGGATTACTTTGGTACCTTCCCACCAAACTTACGGCAAGGTTTACATCAGGTCTGGTACACAACATGGCATACATAATAGACCCTATGGCTGAGGCATAGGGGATGACACTCATCTTTTCTCTATCTTCTGCCGAGGTCGGGTATTGAGCCGTGCTCAATTTCACACCTAGCAATACAGGCAAGAACCCCTTCTTGGACTGATCCATATTGAATTTCTTCAATATCTTATCAAGGTATGTGCTTTGTGAAAGACCGATGAGGTATCTCGATCTATCTCTATAGATCTTGATGCCTAGTATGTAAGCAGCTTCTCCAAGGTCCTTCATTGAAAAACACTTATTCAGGTAGGCCTTTATGCTTTCCAAAAGTTCTATATCATTTCCCATCAATAGTATATCATCCACATATAATATGAGAAATGCTACAGAGCGCCCACTCACTTTCTTGTAAACGCAGGCTTCTCCATAAGTCTGCATAAACCCAAACGCTTTGATCATTTCATCAAAGCGAATGTTCCAACTCTAAGATGCTTGCACCAGCCCATAGATGGAGCGCTGGAGCTTGCACACCTTGTTAGCATTCTTAGGATCGACAAAACCTTCCGGCTGCATCATATACAATTCTTCCTTAAGGTAGCCATTAAGGAATGTTGTTTTGACGTCCATTTGCCATATCTCATAATCATAGAATGCGGCAACTGCTAACATGATTCGAACGGACTTCAGCTTCGCTATGGGTGAGAATGTCTCATCGTCGTCAACCGCTTGAACTTGTCTATAACCCTTAGATACAAGCCGAGCTTTATAGATGGTCACATTACCATCCGCGTCAGTCTTCTTCTTAAAGATCCATTTATTTTCTATGGCTCGCCGATCATCGGGCAAGTCTGTCAATGTCCATACTTTGTTTTCATACATGGATCCTATCTCGGATTTCATGGCTTCAAGCCATTTGTTGGAATCTAGGTCCGTCATCGCTTCTTCATAGTTCGAAGGTTCACTGTTGTCTAACAACATGATTTCCAAGATAGGGTTGCCATACCATTCTGGTGCGAAACATGTCCTTGTGGACCTACGAAGTTCAGTAGCAACTTGATCCGAAGTTCCTTGATCATCATCATTAACTTCCTCTCTAGTCGGTGCAGGCACCACAGAAACATCTTCCTGAGCTGCGCTACTTTCCGGTTCAAGAGGCAGTACTTCATCAAGTTCTACTTTCCTCCCACTTACTTCTTTCGAGAGAAACTCTTTCTCCAGAAAGGACCCATTCTTGGCAACAAAGATCTTGCCTTCGGATCTGAGGTAGAAGGTATACCCTATGGTTTCCTTAGGGTATCCTATGAAGACGCATTTTTCCGACTTGGGTTCGAGCTTTTCAGGTTGAAATTTCTTGACATAAGTGTTGCATCCCCAAATTTTTAGAAACAACAACTTAGGTTTTTTCCCAAACCATAATTCATACGGTGTCATCTCAACGGATTTAGATAGTGCCCTATTTAAAGTGAATGTGGCTGTCTCTAAAGCATAACCCCAAAATTATAGCGGCAAATCGGTAAGAGACATCATAGATTGCACCATATCCAATAGAGTGCGATTACGACGTTCAGACACACCATTACGCTAAGGTGTTCCAGGCGGCGTGAGTTGTGAAACAATTCCACATTTCCTTAAGTGCGTACCAAACTCGTGACTTAAATATCCTCCAGGATTTGATCGTAAGAACTTTATTTTCCTGTCATATTGATTCTCCACCTCACTCTGAAATTCCTTGAACTTTTCGAAGGTCTCAGACTTGTGTTTCATTAAGTAGACATACCCATATCTACTTAAGCCATCAGTGAGGGTGAGAACATAACGATAGCCATCGCGAGCCTCAACGCTCATTGGACCGCACACATCAGTATGTATTATTTCCAACAAGTTGGTTGCTCGCTCCATTGTTCCGGAGAACGGAGTCTTGGTCATCTTGCCCATGTGGCATGGTTCGCATGTGTCAAATGATTCACAATCAAGAGACTCCAAAAGTCCATCTGCATGGAGCTTCTTCATGCGTTTGACACCAATGTGACCAAGGTAGCAGTGCCACAAGTATGCGGGACTATCATTATTAACCTTACATATTTTGGTATTCACACTATGAATATGTGTAACATCACGTTCGAGATTCAATAAGAATAAACCATTGACCAGCGGAGCATGACCATAAAACATATCTCTCATATAAATAGAACAACCATTATTCTCAGTTTTAAATGAGTAGCCATCTCGCATTAAACGAGATCAAGGTACAACGTTCATGCTCAAAGCTAGCACTAAATAACAATTATTGAGGTTTAAAACTAATCCCGTAGGTAAATATAGAGGTAGCATGCTGACGGTGATCACATCGACCTTCGAACCATTCCCGACGCGCATCATCACCTCGTCCTTCGCCAGTCTCCGCTTATTCCGCAGCTCCTGTTTTGAGTTACAAATATGAGCAACCGCACCAGTATCAAATACCCAAGAGCTACTACGAGTACTGGTAAGGTACACATCAATAACATGTATATCACATATACCTTTGGTGTTGCCGGCCTTCTTGTCCGCTAAGTACTTGGGGGCAATTCCGCTTCCAGTGACCATTTCCCTTGCAATAAAAGCACTGAGTCTCGGGCTTGGGTCCATTGTTTGGCTTCTTCCCGGCAACTGATTTACCGGGCGCGGCAACTCCCTTGCTGTTCTTCTTGAAGTTCTTTTTACCCTTGCCTTTCTTGAAACTAGTGGTCTTATTCACCATCAACACTTGATGTTCCTTTTTGATTTCCACCTCTGCTGATTTCAGCATTGAATGTAACTCAAGAATGAACTTCTCCATCCCATGCATATTGTAGTTCATCACAAAGCTTTTGTAGCTAGGTGGGAGCAACTGGAGGATCCTGTCAATGACCGAGTCATTTGGGAGATTAACTCCCAACTGAGACAAACAGCTGTGTAACCTGGATATAGTGAGTATATGCTCACTGACAGAACTGTTTTCCTCCATCTTACAACTGTAGAACTTGTTGGAGACTTCATATCTCTCGACCCGAGCATGAGCTTGGAAAACCATTTTCAGCTCTTGGAACATCTCATATGCTCGGTGCTGCTCAAAACGCTTTTGGAGCCCTGGTTCTAAACTATAAAGCATGCCGCACTGAACCAGGGAGTAATCATCACTACGTGACTGCCAGACATTCATAACGTCTTGAGTTGCTGGGAAAATGGGTGCTTCACCTAGCGGTGCTTCTAGGACATATGCTTTCCTGGCAGCTATGAGGATGATCCTCAAGTTCCGGACCCAGTCCGTATAGTTGCTACCATCGTCTTTCAGCTTGGTTTTCTCTAGAAACGCGTTAAAGTTGAGGGCAACATTAGCGTGGGCCATTTGATCTACAAGACATATTGCAAAGATATTTTAGACTATGTTCATGATAATTAAGTTCATCTAATCAAATTATTTAATGAACTCCCACTCAGATAGACATCCATCTAGTCATCTAAGTGATACATGATCCGAGTCAACTAGGTCTTGTTCGATCATCACGTGAGACGGACTAGTCATCATCGGTGAACATCTTCATGTTGATCATATCTACTATACGACTCATGTTCGACCTTTCGGTCTCTTGTGTTCCGAGGCCATGTCTGTATATGCTAGGCTCGTCAAATCAACCTAAGTATTTTGCATGTGTAAATCTGGCTTACACCTGTTGTATGCGAATGTTAGAATCTATCACACCTGATCATCACGTGGTGCTTCGAAACAACGAACTTTAGCAACGGTGCATAGTTAGGGGGAACACTTTCTTGAAATTTTTAATGAGGGATCATCTTATTTATGCTACCGTCGTTCTAAGCAAATAAGATGTAAACACGACAAGCATCACATGCAAATCATAAGGTGACATGATATGGCCAATATCATTTTGCGCCTTTGATCTTCATCTTTGAGGCGCGGTATGATCACCTTCGTCACCGGCATGACACCATGATCTCCATCATCATGATCTCCATCATCGTGTCTTCATGAAGTTGTCTCGCCAACTATTACTTCTACTACTATGGCTAATGGTTAGCAATAAAGTAAAGTAATTACATGGCGTTTTTCAATGACACGCAGGTCATACAATAAATTAAGACAACTCCTATGGCTCCTGCCAGTTGTCATACTCATCGACATGCAAGTCGTGATTCCTATTACAAGAACATGATCAATCTCATACATCACATATATCATTCATCACATTATTTTCGCCATATCACATCACATAGCATACCCTGCAAAAACAAGTTAGACGTCCTCTAATTGTTGTTGCATGTTTTACGTGGCTGCTATGGGTTTCTAGCAAGAACGTTTCTTACCTACGCAAAAGCCACAACGGTGATATGCCAATTGCTATTTACCCTTCATAAGGACCCTTTTCATCGAATCCGATCCGACTAAAGTGGGAGAGACAGACACCCGCTATCCACCTTATGCAACAAGTGCATGTCAGTCAGTGGGACCTGTCTCACATAAGTGTACGTGTAAGGTCAGTTCGGGCCGCTTCATCCCACAATACCACCAAAACAAGATAGGACTAGTAACGGTAAGCATATTGAACAAACCAACACCCACAACTACTTGTGTTCTACTCGTGCATAGAATCTACGCATAGACCTAGCTCTGATACCACTATTGAGGAACGTAGCAATAATTCAAAAAATTTCTACGTATCACCAAGATCAATCTAGGAGATTCTACCAACAAGAGATAGAGAATGTGCATCTTCATACCTTTGAAGATCGCTAAGCGGAAGCGTTACTGGAACGCAGATGAGGGAGTCGTACTCGCAGCGATTCAAATCGCGGAAGATTCGATCTAACACCGAACGGATGGCGCCACCGCGTTCAACACACATATATCCCGGGGACGTCTCCTCCTTCTTGGTCCAGCAAGGGGAGAGGGGAAGTTGAGGGAGAGCTCCGGTAGCACGACGGCGTGGTGGTGGAGCTTGAAGTTCTCCCGCGGGGCTTCGCCAAACACTACTACGGAGGAGGAGGTGTTGGGGAGGGAGAGGGCTGCGCTAGGGGAAGGGTGCGGCAGCCCTCCCACCTCCCCTCTATTTATAGGGGCAAGGGAGAGGGGGCCGGCCCCCTCCAGATGGATCTAGAGGGGGGGCAAGGGGGGAGGCTTGCCCTCCAAGCCAAGGGGGGCGTCCCCTTTAGGGTCCCCCCCAACCCTAGGTGCATGGGCCCTAGCCCCTAGGGGGGTTGGCGCCCGGCCCACCTAGGGGCTGGTTCCCCTCCATATTCAGCCCATAGGGCCCTCTGGGGCAGGTGGACCCTCCCGGTGGACCCCCGGAACCCTTTCGGTGTTCCCGGTACAATACCGATAAACCCCCGAACATTTCCGACGACCGAATAAAGACTTCCCATATATAAATCTTTATCTCCGGAACATTCCGGAACTCCTCGTGACGTCCGGGATCTCATCCGGGACTCCGAACAAAATTCGGTAACTGCATACTAATTCCCATAACAACTCTAGCGTCACCGAACCTTAAGTGTGTAGACCCTACGGGTTCAGGAATCATGCAGACATGACCGAGACATCTCTCCGGCCAATAACCAACAGTGGGATCTGGATACCCATGTTGGTTCCCACATGTTCCACGATGATCTCATCGGATGAACCACGATGTCGGGGATTCAATCAATCCCGTATACAATTCCCTTTGTCAACCGGTATGTTACTTGCCCGAGATTCGATCGCCGGTATCCCAATACCTCATTCAATCTCGTTACCGGCAAATATCTTTACTCGTTACGTAATGCATGTTCCCGTGACTAACTCCTTAGTCACATTGAGCTCATTATTATGATGCATTACCGAGTGGGCCCAGAGATACCTCTCCGTCATACGGAGTGACAAATCCCAATCTCGATTCGTGCCAACCCAACAAACACTTTCGGAGATACCTGTAGTGTACCTTTATAGCCACCCAGTTACGTTGTGACGTTTGGTACACTGAAAGCATTCCTACGATATCCGGGAGTTGCACGATCTCATGGTCTAAGGAAATGATACTTGACATTAGAAAAGCTCTTAGCAAATGAACTACACGATCTTGTGCTATGCTTAGGATTGGATCTTGTCCATCACATCATTCTCCTAATGATGTGATCCCGTTATCAATAACATCCAATGTCCATGGTCGGGAAACCATGACCATCTATTGATCAACAAGCTAGTCAACTAGAGGCTCACTAGGGACATGTTGTGGTATATGTATTCACACATGTATTACGGTTTCCGGTTAATACAATTATAGCATGAACAATAGACAATTATCATGAACAAGGAAATATAATAATAACCATTTTATTATTGCCTTAGGGCATATTTCCAACACTATAAGCATTGCTATTAAAATTGTTCCACAAGACAAAATTCACATCTAGGGATCACTATTTTGCTCAATCAAAGTAGACAAAGGCACATCATTAAGATAAATAGGAGCACTTTTACAAGCAACCAATTTCATAAGAGCATCGACCTTTTCACTCAAAGTACTATTTCTTCAACCGCGGTGCCTCAACGGCGAGCAGAGTGCGTGGAGGGACGCAAGCAGAGTGCGCTGCGGCCGCCTCAACGATGATCAAGTGCATGCATAATTATTGCATATAGTAGCTGAACATATATAGCAGGGAATACGTGTCCACAAGTCGGCGGATGCATATACCAGTTCGTACCTACCAACACAGATGCACATTGCAGAAATTAATCGCGTTATATATACACGTGTGCGGTACACGGGTACACATTCTAATTAAAAGAATCATGCGCGATGGTAATAACGAACTCGCACAATCATGTGCTGACATTGCCAATTGCGTTGCATTCTACGATGACCATGCCACATACGCATCCGAGAACGCGTGCCCACGGTACGCCATCCGGGAAATGTGTCACACTTCGAAAATCATAACCGTCAATAAATTTGAGCTTGTTACCCATCACATTCGAAATTACCATGCTATATTTAATTGCAAACCTGTTCAAACCTATCAAAACCTAAACGGTTTTCCACTTAGCAGCTTATTACTAGGTTATAAATACTACCTACTCAAAAATGACTACACATTCCTCCTCAATTCCTCATCAACAAACAAACAAGTCTTCATCATTCCTTGCGTCTGCCATGGCCCATGGGATGAGTTATTGGTCGAGAAATGACCACGGAGCGGCAAGCATGGAAGCGTAAGTGGCAGAGATGTCCCGCCTCACCGCGATAGCAGCCGAGAGGTCCCGCCGCGTCGTCGAAGTAGCACCGAGGTCCTTCCGTGCAGCCCAAACAACACTAAGGTCCCGCCATGCCGCCGAAGCAGCAGAGTGGTCTTGCCACGCCGTGGAAGTGGCACATATGTCCCACCATGCCGCGGAAGCAGCAGAGAGTCCTCCCGCACTGCGTCGGCCTGGAAAGATCTCTCACGAGAAGGCGAGGGCTCTCACAGGCGCATGTGTGCTATGCTCGGTAAGCTGATGGATGACATTTTCGACTGGGTGAAGCTGCAGGGGGATAGAAATGCCTCGTTGGATAACACGATAGGCGTCATCCGGGGACTAAGGGATGACATTGCAAGGCTCCGCACCGTGGGCGACCTGCTGAGGGCGAAGATCACCGGCAGGACGAAGCAACATGAGGAGACAACTACCGTGTTGAAGAAGAAGGCCGTCATGGTCAGGAAACTTATGGACGAGAATGCTAAGCTCCGCATCGAGCATGAAAGGCTGGTGGAGGAATCCGTGGATGCTCTCAACCTACGCATTGAGGACGTGAAAGAGATCATCGCCGCTCGCTGCGAGAATTCCTGCGCCATAGATTGAGACCTAGCCACACCATTAAAACAGGGGCTCGAGCGCCATTAATGGAGAAGTTGGAGTGAGGTGGGTGTTAGATGGAGGCCAAAGGGCTCGCCTCCTAGTGATCGGTCCGCTCACACACCTCCAGTCTACTCAAATACCTACCCGCACGGTGCCTCCTAGCCAGTATAAATGGGGATGCGTGGCGGCACATTGATCGTTAGTAGAACACCCAAGGTTTCAATAATACTTGTATTTCTGATTGTAACGTGGCAGCTCTTTGTTCGAAAATGACTTTATTGGTTGTTAATGTACGCACCTTCGCAAATCGAACAAAAAATACCACACCATGTTGGTGCCATGTCAAGGCAACATGCCAAGATTCATGATATGCAGTTGAGTTTTGGATTTACAATTGTCTTTATTACAAGTATACAACCTTGGTTCATCATTGTTTATTTAGTGCTTATGTAATTCTTGAACATATGTACCTGTGAATCAAATAATGCATTGCTTGTTGAACCTTATGGATATGAATAAAGTTATAGCCTACTTTCAAATTCAAATTCAGTATGATTTTAAATAGCAGTGACTAAATTAGGGTAAAAATACGCTATGCATGTCATTACGGCGCACACGGTATGTAGAAGCACAATGTGTGTTATATACCTCATAGTCCGACACGTTTCATAGAGAGAAATCTTGTGCGACCATGCACACAATTGCCATTTGCAAAGCGTGTGTGATATCAGGCAATATCACAAATGGTGCGAGCAAACTAACTATTTATGATAGTCGTCTTATCGTACATGCTTTACAATCATGAACTATTTCTGATGTCATACGCATCATAAATATTGCACCACAGAATAGTGTGTGCCATAGTTACCTCGTCTGACACTCGTATGACAATCAGACAGTTCGTAAACGCATCTGATGTACGTACGATGATTAACTTATCTTCTTAATTATTTAGTCGCATAAGGTTTGGAAAAAGTGAATGTGTGTGATTATCTCCTTATCATACACGATTTAAAATCGTGAACTGTTTGGGATGAGCGCGCATCATAAATGCTGTACCACAAAATACCGAGTGCGACGGTAATGCAAGCACATATGAGTAGCAAGGATAGAGCGTTTGGTATAATCGATATGTCACAAACAGTTGTCTGAAGACTCGCGTTTGGGATAGATGCAGACATCGCATACACTTAGTTATGCAAAACGTATGCATCACTACTCCCTATCACCGATGGTTTCTGGGTCATGTGGGAAGGCCCCCATATCACCCACACAGGCAAGACGATAAGTTAAAAATCCATCGCGGAAAGGGCAAAAAACCATTCGTATAGCAGCTCAATGTACCAGTACTTGTTTGATTGGTGATGAGTGCCTAGTATATTGCAATCATATCATTTTGCATGCTCCACCAAGATGTATGTGACATGGAATAGTAACCCATGAGCTGACATGGAATAGTAACCCATGAGCCTTATTGACTGTGCATTTGCATTCAGACGCAAATCTTTAATAATTCACAATTTTAGGGGGAGCTTTTGCTTATCACATACTTCTCAAAAGCGACGATGTATTTCATTGATTATATCATTTGTTGAAGCTTTGATCTATATGTTGTCATCAATTGCCAAAAAGGGAGATTGGAAGTGCAACTAATCCCGGGTGGTTTTGGTAATTAATAACAACATATAAGTTAATGATCTAATGCTCATCGATAATAGATTTCAGAGAAGATCAATGATCGACATGGCAAGGACTAGTGATCTTGGACCCCTCAAAATGCTAAGGACAAAGATTGGGAAAGCTCCAAGACTCTACATCTTTGGTTAAGTGACCCAAGATCACATCGAGTCCATAGGAACGCCAATACTATTAAAAGGGGGTGAGGTTTTGATCGTGGCTCAGTTGCTCAAGTGCTTAGTGGTATTGCTCTAAAATCCTCAACTAATTATCCACTTCACTTTCACCCAAAACCCCAAATTCCATCTCGGCCCCATCAAAGTTTTCCTATCCGGACCCACCAAGATGGCCCATACACTGCCACATGCCAAATCCTAATGTATCAGTACAGCCGAAATGGATCTGGGTCCCACCAAGATGGCCTGACCAAGTTTCTGTAGTGAAGTTACTTCATTTTGGAATTACCGAGTTGAAACGATTGGAACTACCGAAAAGAGGTCTTGCCCTAGCCATTGTAATTTAGTCACACCGAGTCATTCTGATCGGTTTCACCGAAAAGCCTAATGGTCAAGTATTTTGCACTAGTCGATCTCACCGAGATTTTCATGTCAGTGTCACTGAGATGGGTCAAAGACTTGTAATGGTTGGATTTTTGGTGGTGCCTATTTATACCCCTCCACCACCACCTACCCTCGAAGAGAGCCCTCAGAATGAAAACGCAACTTCCACTACTCATTTTTGATAAGAGAAACCACCAACTCATGTGTTGAGATCAAGAGATTCCAATCCAACCATTTGAACCTTGATTTCTAGCCTTTCCCAAGTTGCTTTCCATTCAATCCTCTCTTCTACCATAGCCAATTTTATGAGAGAGTGTTTGAGTGTTGGGGAGACTATCATTTGAAGCACAAGAGCAAGGAGTTCATCATCAACAACACTGTCTATTACCTTTTGGAGAGTGGTGTCTTCTAGATTGGTCAGGTGTCACTTGGGAGCCTCCAAGAGATTGTGGAGTTGAACCAAGGAGTTTGTAAGGGCAAAGGAGGTCGCCTACTTCATGAAGATCTACCTGAGTGAGGCTAGTCCTTCATGGGCGTAAGACATGATGGAATAGACAAGGTTGCTTTTTCTACGACCCTTCGTGGATGGAGCCCTCAGTCGACTCGCACAACCGTTACCCTCCGTGGGTTGAAGTCTCCACCGGCGTGTATGTACGATAGCACCACCTATCGGAACCATAAAAAAATCATCGTGTCTTCATTGCATTTGATTTCTCCGATCCCTCCTTTACGTTCATATGCAAAGTCTTTACTTTCCGCTGCTCAACTCTTAGACTTGCATGTGTAGGGTGTACTTGACTTGTAGAATTGCTAAAAATTGCCTACAACTAAACTTGGGAAAATGATAAGTTTTTATTTGGTCAAGTAGTCTAATCACCCCCCCTCTAGACATACTTTCGATACTACACTATGTATCATCATCCTTGAACCTTGCGAGAAGACCCGTGCAACACAAGATTCTGCAACCAGGCCCAAGCAGGTCATCATCTTCAACCATGGCATAATCATTGCCATGCTTCTCCTTCTTTCTTTCGCTCCGGCGTGGGCACACATGTGCATCCAATATGCGTGCACCAGCCTTCGCCATTTGTGGCTTTGAGTATCGTTATATGCGCCCCTTCCAGATGAAAGAGAACTAGAATCCGGTTCCGGCGTCGCGGCCAGGCCAACCGCCCGGGCAATGTAGGACATCTCTCCAGCAGCAGCACAAAGGAGGAAGAAGCACAACGGAAAATCATTCTTACAAGTGGGAAGAAGGATCTCCGTCTCCGCATAACCATCACCCATCTGAGGACCAAGCTGACCAGTGTCGGTCGACCTCCAGACACCATAACCGACGACCGCGATTAGATCCAGGGTTCCTTCACCCCATTGTCTCCTAGAAGAAGGCAAGAGCCGCGCGTGACCGTGATCAAAGCCCGGGGAAACTAATTCAAACGAACAACACTGCAACGTCCTCAGCAGCGAACCCATTCTAATCCTACCGAGAACCCACCAGATGCACAGATCCGAGGTTCCCCCTCCCTCTCGCCACCGGAGCGGCTGGTGGAGGGAGAGGGAACTAGTGGCGGTGCCGGCGGCACACAAAGGAACCCGCTCAGCCTCTTGTTCGCCTTGCTACCCTAACGGCTCGCCCCGATCTATTTTCCTACGACCTCTAACACGTGAAGCTGCTAGGAGTACTCCTTAGGTAGGAGAAATCATCATTTCATTGGCAAGTCAATAAGCACTCGTGATGGATAAACAGACTCAAGCGGTGTTTACTAGCCTTGTGCAATGGAACATTGGAGATGGAAGGAGCATTTTATTCTGGAAAGATAGGTGGCTCAATGGATCCACCGTGGCTGAGCTGGCGTCCATGGTTCGTGCACAGGTGCGCACACAAGTGGCCAACCAGAGGACGGTCTCGGAGGCTTTGCAGCTCCATCGTTGGGCCAATGATGTTTGTGGGGAGTTATCAGCCGATGGCATGGTGCAGATTGTTCGGTTATGGGAGATCATGATCAACATTCAGCTTGATCCGACACTTTCAGATGTTCCTACTTGGAAGTGGAACAATCTTGGGGTATACTCCTCGGCATCCACCTATGCGATGTTGTGGGAAGGGAGTATCGGTTTCGCCCCGGCAAAGGCGATCTGGAAGTGCTGGGCGCCTCTCTCGTGCAAGCTGTTCATGTGGCTAGCAACACATTATCGTCTCTGGACAGCTGATCGCAGATTCAGACATGGGCTACAGGAGGAGCGCTCACCATGCTTCATCTGTGCTCAAGATGAAGATACGGTGGACCACATCCTTGTCCAGTGCGTGTTCACTCGACAAGTGTGGCACATGTGTTTTCTTCAGGCCAGAGTGGATACCTCGCTGATCCCTACGTCGAGGGACACCCTGAAGGCCTGGTGGATGGCTTGTCGCGCTCGTATCCCTGCGGTACATAGGAAGGCGTTTGACTCGTTGATCATGTTGATCTCCTGGCAGCTTTGGAAGCTGAGGAATGGGATCGTGTTTGCCCCGCGGACCTCAATTGATACGGTGCAACACTTCACCTCGCAGATTTTCGAGATTTTACGCACTTGGATGTTGGCAGGAGGCCGAGGAGTCAGCATCTTCTGTGAGTAGTAGAGTTTAGGTTTAGGAGTGGAGTTGGGGGTCCCGGGCAACGGTCTGTCGTGTGCTAGGATATGCCTCCTTTTTGTAAGACTGCTTGTACATATTTCTGCCTTCTATAAAGCTAAGGTACGCGATTGCGTACTCTTTCAAAAAAAAGCCCTCATTCAAATGCAGTGTTTGTATTTAATCACATTAATAACAAAATTCCTGGTAAATCATGATGATTGCGTATAAAGTTTGATTTAAGACAAAGCTTATACACAGAGTACAACTAAGAAACACACTTTTCTTTTGAGTTTTTTTAGACATATTTTTTCTTTTGAGCTGGACTTAGGAAACACACATGGTTGGGCATAGGAGGCCATAATGGACTGGGCCACATCCGAAAACTATCGCCTGGCCCAAGAGTTATAGATGGGTTTATCTGAAACCCGGCTGTTAGGATATGCCCTAGAAGAGGTGTATAAATACCCGGCGCCGCATCCTCCTCCTCACCTGAGCCTGCGCCGCCGGAATCAACCTTCCGCCGAGCCTCGTCCAACCAGTCGAACACAGGGCGAAACTTTGTGTCATCATCGTTTCTGTTATTTGCCAATTTCATCGCGTTTCTAATTTATCCTTTTTCTAAGATTTGCGCTCTTTCGCCGCACTCTTCTCGTGTTCAAGATCGGATCGCCACCGAGCGGATCTGGAGCTTTTCGAAGAGGTGCTATATCACACAGAGGATCTATGGACATGTGGCTTCTCCCATTAGATTCTCGCATTTTCTCGTAGGTCAAACATCTTGCGTTTTGCGTACTTTCCAGTTTCCGATCTTATTCTCGAATCCCTGGTTTCCTGTTCGATCTTGTGCTCTAACCGATCCGTGGCTCGATGATGACTACTTTGCTTTAACCACACCGAATCCTAGGCCGGAGGAAGCGTGCTTTGCTCAGACCATCTGCGTTGTTGTGCTCTTCTCTCTCGGTGATTCCTCGCGAAGTCTATTCCTCTCGTTGAAGAATTGATTCTCTTCTTTGACGTGAGGTCGAGACGGAAGGATTTGTCCGGACCGGAGAGCATATAGCAAGGGGGAACGGGCAAGTCTGCTTTCGATGGTTCTTTACATGTGGAAAAACAGTGCCATTCACTGAGAGTCTAAATGGATCTGGTTTCTTCAGAACCGCGGATTTGCAATATTTTTCGAGTTCAGGTAGTATTAAGGCCTATTAATTCTTCTAGGCTTAACTTTTGGGCTGTAAAATGAGAGGCCATTTACGTAGAGAACAATATTGGCTTTCTTGCATCGGAGCATGCAAAATAATGCATGCGTTAGAGAAAATCTAGCATTCGCCAAGCAACAGCTGTAGCTATTTGTTGAACAATTAAAATTGCAACTAAATAGTTTTCTGTTGAGTAACAACTGCCGATAAACTAAATCTTTGAATTGTTTTATTGTTAAAGTTGTAGATTATGAAAAAGCTGTTGCTTCCAGCTTGTGGAAAAGCTGGAAATTATTTTGTTGGAACAACCTTTTAACTTAAGCAGTGATCTGTGCGTAAGTGCATTAGTAGGCAATTGAACGACCAACTTGCAAAGGAAAATTATGACAATATAGATGGTAGACTATTCATAGTTAACACTTGCGATTCAACGACTAGACAAAACATTGACAATATAATATTGTTCTAAAAGACACGAATCATACTCACTCTGTCCCAAAGCTGTCTGTGTTTTGAGGCAATTTCTTCGTTTGGGAGATGGATATAACAGAGATCTCTTTCATTTGTTTTTAGTGAATTGGATTTCGATGGCTGGTGATGATTCAGGTCCGAAAGGATCTTAGCGGATTTCGGTGAGGCGGACTTGTCTGCCGTTGATCGATTCATGTTGTTACACATTCTGAAGCCCGCTCCTTCCATTATCTTCTGCTGATTTCGTTCTTGTTTTCATTTATTATCCTGGTAGTTCTAGTGATGTGATGATGATTCATAGAGGTTTTTGGCAGTGGTGTTATCTGTCACCATGAGCCTTCTAACCAAAAACGATTTCTCTTTCCACTGAGCATTGCTTAATTTTGTGTTCATCTTTTCTTTTTGCTGTTGGTGAAGAACTCAGACCAGGAAGTGCCGTATGGCACTCTAAATAGCAGCTGCTCTGCCGCTGTAAGTGGTCCATCCCTGTATCATAACCTCTGGTTTTTTCTGGGGTGGAAATCCCATTTGCAACCGCTTTTTTCAGCCGTGTGAATTATTTGAAACGGGTGTCTGAGGGCAATCCTCTCTGCTGTTTTCTTGGCCCTGATGCCACGTCTCTGGTTGCCACAAGCCTTCAACGGAGATGCTACATTGTGCTGATAGAGATTTTCACATTCGATAAGAACCCGTGGTTGTGATTCAGGCGGTACACAGGGCTGTTTTGTGTGATTACATTTCTTGCTTGACGTGAGTATTCAGTGTTGCTGATTTTAAATTGAGGAAAATAATGGCAATGATGATTGAACAAAGGCTTGTTTCTCAAAACATTCACAGATGCCGCATAAGAGCTTTCGCCCTGCCAGGCTTGAGAGCTAATGCTGCTAATTCCTTCCTTGGATGTCTGAGTCATGTTGATTTGCCCAGTTTTTATCTTTTTTTGGGTGCCTCTTATCTTTGTCCTCATATAGGACAATTCACCAATTGCTGCAGATAATAAATAAATACAATGTCTTGGGCCATCATTTGCCAGAATGAGAGGTGTGCACAGAGCTGTGTTAGTATATTTTGAACATGGCATAGGACATTTTTCATCATCTTAGGAACATCGGGTGCTGAAAGCTTCTTGAAAAATGCTATACTTTGCTTGCCAGTCTTTTTCTCAAAACCATCCAGATTATCAGAATTTTAAGATGATCTCTGACAATACATATACTATAAAATGGAATGTTATTTCTTTGCCACAAAGCAAAAGAGGTCTCGAGAATGTTGGGTTTGAACGAAATTATCACTGAGGCCTGTGATATTGATCCGTGTGGGTGAGTTCTTACTATGGCAGATGAGGATTTGACCTCATTGTTAAAAAGGGGTTGGACCCGTGGTTTTGTAAAACTTAGTCTGTGTTTGATAGCAAAGGGCACGTGCAGCTAGCCGCCTTATCGTTAGCAGGGTAAACACGCCTAGCTGGCTTATTTACAATTTTTGGTGCATTATTCCCGTCAGCCCTTACCTTACCATATGCGTGCATAAGAGTGCATAAGAACTCACCCGCGCGGGGACAAGTTCATGCATGCTAAAGGTCCGAGGCAAGGGGACTCGATCTCCCCTTTACTCTTCGTTATTGCCTTGGACGCCCTTACGAATATCATTACGAAGGCACATGAGGCTGGAGTGGTGAGTACTATCAATGGATGTAGCCTAGTTCAGTGTTTGTCCTTGTATGGACAATGTGGTTCTTTTCATCAAACCTACATGGCTGGATCTCTTGTTTGTCAAAGAATCGCTTACCATCTTCGGAGTGGCATTTGGGCTTAAAGTGAATTTTGCCAAATTTGCGGCTATCTTGATTTGGGTGGAGCCTGAGGATGAGGAGATTGTTAAGTTGGCGCTGCCTTGGAAGATTGCCACCTTCCCATGCAAATATTTGGGCTAAGCATTTGGTAGCTAGAAAGATTTGAGTGGTAGCTCGTGGTGGACACTGCCCTTCACATCTTGCTGGGATGGCAAAGGGGGCTTCGTGACTAGACCCGGTAGGTTGGTTTTTGTCAACCAAGTCATCAGAGCGCGGGCCACTCACCACCTCAGGCGCCAAAATGGACACTTGAAAGAGTGAGCAAAGGTTGCCGGGCTTTCTTTTGGGCCGGGACTGAGGAAGTGAAGGGGGGCAAATGTGTGGGCAAGAGTACATAGGCCAAAGCACATGGGAGGACTTGGTGTCATTGACCTATATTAGCATGGCATTGCCCTCGAATTAAGATGGGAATGGCTTAGACGCATGGATGCTTCCCGGCCTTGGCAAGGTCTTAGCTTGACTGCGGACAAAAAGGTTGACTAAGCTTTCGGAAGCTTGGTAAAATGGAAGGTTGGAGCGGGAGACAAGATTCTATTTTGAAAAGATAGGTGGCTACATGGCACAACCATTGCGGAAATCGCCCCTCTAGTTGCGGTGTCAGTTCGTACGCAAGTTGCAAACAGGAGGCTGGTTTGACATGCTTTGTGTGTTCTCGAGGCAAGTGTGATTCAGTTGCATCACTAGGATGGGTTGGTGCAATGGTGGTCGGAAGCCAGAAAACGAATACGTAAGCGATCTCGAAAAGGATTTGGCACTTTCGTAATGCTTATCTGTTGGACGATATGCAAGCATATGCACGCGGGAGTGTTTGGATTGAGCCAGATCAAGAACGAGCATGATACGATGGACATGATCTTCGACGATCTAAGGACTTGGGCCACGGCAGGAGCGTTTGGAAATCAACGTAGTCAGAGCAGTAGAGTAGTGTGAGAGTGGAGTGGAGGCTTGGTGAGGGTCGGCTTGTGGCCCTTAACTGACAAAATTAAGGTACGTTATTGGCGTATCCTTGAATTCTTTTTGCATAAGAACAAGAGAATGCAAAAACTGAACAACAAGGTATGTACGTACCCAGCCTAGCACACGGAGGCAGTGGCCGACGGCCGGCGTGGAGAGGGAGGATGAAGGGACTGACCTTTTTTATCCTCATTGTCACCTCCTTCGTTTCTTCATGGCCAATGGAGAATCTATAGCGGCGGCGGCAGATGCGATGGCGTGGCGAACTTGTTGTGCATAGCTAGCGACTGGCTTGTTTCTTTCCCTTGCTCTCTTTTTAAAAAAGAGGTCTAGGATTCTTTTTTTATGCAGAGAAATTACTACAGTTTTGAGAATACTCTAGTTTTAATAACACAATATTTAGTGCTAGCCAAACAGATCACAGCAAATAAAACTATGGCATCTGAAAAAACTATAGTATTCTCAGAATACTTAGAAAATACTTTGCTATCAAACATGGTATTAATGTTTGTGGGTGGTCGTCAGGTATGGAGGTAAATTCATTGCTAGGGTAGGACGTGGCACTTCTATATGGTTTGTCCCTGGCGCAAAGAATAGGGTATTAGAGCATCTCCAACAGACGCGTCAAATAAAGTGCGCACAAGAAAGGATGCCAATATAGTGTTTTTGTGTGGTTTGACCGATAAATATCTTCGTAGAATATGTAGGAGCCAATATGAGCATCCAGGTTTCGCTATTAGTTATTGATTGGAGATGTGTCTCGATCATGTCTATATAGTTCTCGAACCCGTAGGGTCCACACGCTTAACGTTCGATGACGATTTGTATTATGAGTTATGTGTTTTTGATGACCAAAGTTTGTTTAGAGTCTTGGATGAGATCACGAACATGACGAGGAGTCTCGAAATGGTCAAGACATAAGGAGTGATATATTAAAAGGTAGTAATCGGGCACCGGAAGGGCTCCGGAGTGTATCGGGTACAAACCGAAGTACCGGAAGGGTTACCGGAACCCCCCAGTGGAAGATATGGGCCATGGGAGGGAGGCTAACCAGCCCACAAGGGGCTGGTG